>NC_132893.1:7634557-7944557 GCF_030463535.1 Salminus brasiliensis
ATACTTCCATGTCTCACACTCATAGATCTCTGTCCCCCACTCACACGCTGGAGTGATGTCGCTGCAGATGTGGGGCTGTGTTTGATGTTGCTATATCAAGTTTAGGGAATTATACCTGTAGAAAGTAACAGCAGCAGTAAAACTCTGTTCCACTCTGTTATGCTTCTGGCCCTTCCTGTAGAGTTTGCCAGTATTTATAGGTGCAACAGTAATGGCAGTCTGTCATGGACCAGAGGGCATTATGCTCTCTTTGTATGAAACACACATTGGTTTGTTCTCTAGAAGAACTGTTGATCTATTGTAATTCATCTTGGTAAAAATAAATGTATGCCCATAGTGACCAGTCCTTTTCTGTTGGCTACATTGGTTGCTCATTAGTGAAAAAGGCATACCAGCACAACTGCAATTTCTCTTTCTTTTTGTAAGACCTTACTTGCTGAAACACATTTCAATTATTTTTAAATAATTGAAACTTTGACAGGTAATTGACATGCATGGGTTTTTGAGTTTGTCATTCATCTTTACATACATACTTAGACAGATATGAAAGGTTTCATCATGGAAGGATAAATTAAGTGATTGTTGTCTTTAAATGTAAGGGCAGTCCTTATTAGAACTACAAACACTAGGTATGTTCGTATTGCTTATCTGCCAGATTCTGCAGCAGTGTTTGTTTTAGTGTTTTCTTTCCTCCACTTTCTAATTTTCTGCAAGAGGAGCCACTAGTTGGCCATGTCCAAGTCCTAGTAGTTTTCTGTATACACTATATTGCCAAAAGTATTTACTCATCCATCCAAATGATTGAATTCAGGTGTTCCAATCAATTTGGGGATGGCCCCTTCCTGTTCCAACATGACTGTGCACTAGTGCACAAAGGTCCATTATAACATGGATGAGCGAGTTTGGTGTAGAAGAACTTGACTAGTCTGCACAGAGGTCTGACTTCAACCCAATGAAACACCTTTGGAGCGGAGACTGCGAGCAAGGCCCTCTTGTCCAACATCAGTGTCTGACCTCACAAATGCGCTTCTGGGATAATGGTCAAAAATTGCCATAAATACACTCCTAAACAATATAATGTACATGTGTGTAGGTATTCTAAATAGTTTATTATATTCCCAAAACTCCTCTGGCTTTTCTAGATGTTCCATTAAAGCATGCTTCAGTCGTTAAGTTTTGAAATGGGGTCAAAGTTAAGGTTTCTTTCTCATGACTTTCATGATGATTGTGTTTGATTTTCAGTGCTGCACAAAACAGTGGAACGCTGCACCATCCTCTTTACTTCCATGTCGGTTCTTGGCAATCAAATCAGTGTCTTGCCCATGTACAACTAGTTTTATCTGAGATTTTTCTTGGTCTTCAAGATCTCATTTTGCCCCATTAACCACTCTAGCTGATGTAGTTTGTTATCTTACTGTGAAAATGCATGTTAAAGTAATGTTGACACATCGTCCACCTAAGAGAAAAGACCTAGTCTTGCTCTGCATATTGTGTTGTCCTGTAGCACTGTTAACTCCATTTCGCATGAAGCTTATTCAACGCACATCGTACTATCATCTAAAAAGAGCCATGTGCTAATGTTTGTTTTTGTTGTTGCTTTTTTCCTCTCTGTTGTTTTTTTGACATCTGTTTTGTTAACTCTTATGAATACTGAAATGCTGTATCAAAATTGTCTCATTCTCATTCAGAGGCATTACATATTCGATAGATTACCCTGCCATTTAGATAATAGATTTGTGCGGAGTTTCAGCATTGATGTTTCTGTCATCTCAATCATTCAAAATAATCATTTTTATTTTTCATTTTTCATTCTTTTTGGCCTGCTTTTCTTGCTTAGGTCCACATGTTGTCTAGGCAACAGAAGAGTGCTAAAACGTTCAGATTTCTTAATGTGCCACAGCACTTTTAAGTGGAAATGTGCACGTCCTCCTGGCATGTATTACTTCTTAGATCTGAGTGTCGTTTGTTGCAAAAGGGTGGGAAGTCTTATTTCATGTTTGGTTCTCTTGAAAAGTCACACATTGTAAGGTCAGACACCTCTGGGGGAATGCCTTGTTGGTCTCATGTTGCTTTAACCAGTCACTGTATGGTGTACCTTATAGTAAGTTAAGCAACATGCACTGGCTGTATGCAAATATTGTCAAACCCAGAGGGCACAGCAGTGTCAACAAAATTCAGCCGTGGGGAATTCTATAGTGATTCCTGAACCAGGTACTGCTTCTCTATTTTTCTAGCCTGCCATGTTCTTTGTCCCTAAAATATGCCAAAGGTTATGGCCATTACTGGATTCTGGACTAGCTTGCATTTCAAAAGAGGCTTTCCTTCCTCTAATGAGCTGGTTTCGTAATTGCTTGTCTAAACCAGTATGGGTAGACAGTAGAGGTTTTTAATCAATAGTTTACATGCAAAGATTGGTGGCAAACAAAGGTTTATTTTCTATTGCTTTTAAACCTCGACCTTAAGCTGAGGTTGCTGATGTACTTTGGAAGGCATGTGTTAGTTTGGAATTCGCTCTGTTGTCAGCTTTTATGCTTTGGAGAAGAAGTAAAGACAGATGTTTGGAAAAGTGTAATTGGGCAACTGGTCATGATGTCATCTGGGTTGCTGGGTTAATGACCTGTGCTAGTGACTCTTCAACATCCTTTGCGAAAGTGGTGCCTTCTCTATGTAAAAGCACGTTGCAGTGCTTCCAGTTTACTGCTGAGAGGTGATTCATTGGCCCTATTTCATCAACACTGTCCACTATTATAAATTTAACTCGCTGAGCTCTTTAGCCTCTCAGTGATGGAAATCCAATTAGATAGTTGTCAGGTCAGAGTCTGCTGTGTCATGTGTCTTTGGGCCAGGATGACCTGGCCTATTTGTAAGTCAGGAGTGCTGAGCTTTCTCTGCTGGATGAGGACAACTAAAGTTTATAGCCTTTGTTTTCCATTTTCTTTTTGTTTGTTTATTTCTCTGCATGTTCTGCGTACAAGGACTTCCGAATAGAAGTGCAGAGGTTACTGGCCTTACCGGCTTTGTTAACATCCGGAATTCATACCAGCTGTGTTTGTACCAAACAAAGGGTTTCAAAAAGGCTTACTAAAGGCTTGCTTGAAGACACGCCCAAGTTCCCTTTTTTCCCCTTTTTCAACACCAATTATTGTTATACTTTCTTTCTTGCCATTTGTTATTCAGCAGTGCAGGAGAGATCAAATTCAGGTAGCCGTTCATAATGTAACTAAGAAATGGTAGTAAAGAGGAACAGTGGAAGGCAAGTTGATGTCTTGGAGACCAAGAAAATGTTTGGTAAGAACTGCTTATATGATTACTACAACATCTAATCAAAACCACTGTTTGCTTGTAAAAGACCTTTAAGACTCTGACCTTTCCTGCATTAAACAATTCATTACACAATTCAGCACAGCATTAGACGTTATGAAGAAAAATAATCTAAACAAGCCTGGAGCATGCTGCAAAATTCTTTGGATCAATGAAGTTAAAATGTAACTTTTTGGGTGCAATGTGCTAGTATATGTAAGGGTTCACCGATCAGATATTAGGATCAGATATCAGTCCCAATATTAACAATATTAGCTGGATTGGGTATCTAAAAATTAGACCGATCCATGGAACCGATCTTTTAACTTTAATTTGTTGGTGTGAGACTGCACTAAATGTGCAAATAAAAATATGATAAATGGCTGTTTAAGCCATTTATATCTATGTGTTAATTGGTTATATTATATAAAGTAATGTTGAAGTCGGTCCTGATGCCTTAAGTCTCTCCCACATGGTAAGGTATATGGTTTATTAATTCAGCAATGGTATCGGGTATTGACCAATATGCAAAGTTTATGTATCGGTATCGGAACTGAAAAAGCCGGATCGGTGAATCCCTAGTATATGTTTGGAGAGAAAAAAATGCAGACATCTCTCCAACTGTTAAGCACTCAGGCTTCGGGCTTGTAGATGAAAGAATGGGTTCAGTTAAATACCAGCTAATTCTGAAAGCAAATATCACACTCTTTAAAAAGATGATGCTGACAATACTCCTGAAAATCCACAATGTAGTACCAGTACAGAAATGGAAGTCTTGTGCAGGAAAAGTGGGTGGAAAAATAAATCCTCAAACAAAAAGCTGTTTTGGCTGCTACAGAAGGCATTTAACTATCAAACTATGGTGCTCGCCAAAGGGGGTATTACTAAGTACTGATTACACCAGGTGCCCAAGCTTTGCTTATGCTTTTGCGTTTTCTTTTTTGAAAAAAAAAGGGGGGGGGGGGGGATATACCGCTGTAGCCCATGCCTGACATTAGGCATAGTGCCAATAGGTTTATGTTCATCGACTTCTCTACAGAGACAAGACAAGCTGTGTGTGCATTCGTACGTCTGTGTCAGCAGTGGGTGCAACTTAAAGTAGCATTCAGCATTCATTTAAAGTGAGATCCACACACATTTGGACATAGTGTAATGGCTGTGAGTTAAAATAAAATTGGTTATTTGTGGATGTTATATAGTAATATATTTAGAATGATCGGTTTACTACTTCTTTTTTTTTTTTTTTTCTTTTCTTTGCAGTCTTGGGACATATTCTTCCGTAATGCCAACGCAGGTGCACCCCCAGGTGCTGCCTACCAGAGCCCACCTCCTTTGGGGGTGAACTTGTCAGGACTGTCTCAGGCCCAGGCACTGGTAGGAGCTCAGCCCAATGTGGAGAAACTAGTAGAGGATCATCTGGCTGTGCAGTCCCTCATCCGGGCCTATCAGGTAACACTCTTGTGTTGAAAACCCTGCCTTTGTGAACAGCTATTATGTAATCTTTAATTAATACAAAAATTTTGACATTTGTAAATAAATATGTAATTAATAAACTTTTCTTAATGCAGAAAATACTTTTGCACCAGTATGATTTCCGGTGTACTTTTCCATACATCTGAAATTACAAAATTAACATTGAACAAATGTTGTTAAATTGAAAGTAAATCTTATATGGCCTGATATGGCAAGTGCTACAACAGGTTAGTCCTACAATAGTGTTGCATGGTTCACAGGTGAAAGGTCAAACAACATGCATTTTCTATGAGTGAAACAGTAGATGGTTCTCTAGCACATACTGGTAGAGCTCCCCCCGTCTTTTTTTTTTGGTGTCTAAAATGGCTTTCCTTTCCCCCATGATCCTTTGGATTGTGGCCTTGTCTCTACTACTTTCTTGCTGTGGCTCTATCTTTCCTCTCTGTCTTTTGTCTTGCTCTATTACAGATACGTGGACACCATGTTGCCCAGCTGGACCCCTTAGGAATTATGGATGCTGATCTTGATTCGTGCATCCCTATGGATATCATCACTTCCTCTGCCAAACTTGGTGAGGTCATGAATTGTCTCTGTGGGGTTAGGGGCTTTGTTTTAAGTGAATAAGTGCTTCTCTGCCGCAGAAGGTTCTATGCACTGTACTCTCGGCTTAAACTGATAGATAGACATTATGTCAATGTCACACATTTTTACCATCACCCACACCTATAGATTTCATCCATTGAAAATAGCTATCATGTTGGATAATTGGTGCACCATTTTGTCGCCTTTTTACCTTAAAGTATTGTTGATGTTCCACTGACCTGTAATTAGGAGAGAAGTCAAGGGGCAATTGTTAATCATTTAAAATATATATGGAAACTAGGCTACAAAAGGGAGGGAGGAAAGAGTGATTGTCAGATGTATCAGTTTCTTCCTGTCAGAGTAGAGAGTATAGTCTAATGGCTGTTTATATGTACCCTTTGTGAACTGTCCATATGATGCATCGTCTATTATTTATTTATTTATTTATTTAGCTTTAAGCACATTTTCTTTTAGGCACTGCAGTTCCCCTCGCTCTCCTGCTCTTTCTCACTGGCAATCACCTGCACTCTTCTAGACCTTTCCACAGTGCCCCTTTCAATGCACTGGTGTTGCCTAGGCTGCTGTGTCTCTTTTTTCAGTTGTGCTCAGATGTATTGTTCTGCTGCCATTTGTAGAGTTTACTCATGCAGATACCCACATGCACGAGTGAAACAGCCGGATAATAAGAGGGTACACTATGCAATTGTCTTAGAGTGGCTCCAGGAAGTGTTCTGACCTGTACATTGTGGTTTTTTAGGTTTGCAATATCTCACCATAGATATCAATTACATGGACTTTACGCAGCACACTCATCAGACAGCATTAATATAGCTAAGGCTAGCCATGAATGTAAAATCTTTAGGCCTTTTTAATAATAATAATAATAATCATAATAATAATAATAGATTCAACTTGTAATCCACCAGGGAGCAGAAAACATGTATCTGATTTTATTTTCTTATTAATATAATGAACTATTATTTTTATAATTTATTTTATATTATTATTATTTTGATTCTCTGCATGCATCTCACCAACTTTCATTGTACCACAGTTTAGAATTCACACCTGTTAATCAATGTATTTGGAGTTTGTGGGATTTGTTTGTTTGTTTTTCTTCATTCAGTTGTGGTGTTATCCTCTAACATGATTGTCTTGCTTTTGTCCTTTGGATGTTGGCCCTCTGCAATGCCCTCTGCAATGCGCGTCTCTCCCCCCCCCCCCCCCCTTCGGTAGGTTTCTATGGTCTTAATGAGGCGGATCTAGACAAAGTGTTTAGACTCCCCACCACTACTTTCATTGGGGGCAATGAGAGCGCCCTGCCACTCAAGGAGATCATCCGCCGTTTAGAGGTACAAACACAGACATAATGTGTTTAAATAATTTACAAAAAAATACAAATCTCCAAATTGGTAATTACAGGGCAAAGGGAGAATTCAGGCTTGCCATTACCTGAAAACATTAGTTGAATTGTTTTGTTGGTCTTATTTTTTTAATAAGTTTAAATAGTTTTTAATTTTCTTGTACAGTATGGTCATACGCTCCTTCAGCTTGTGGCAAACAAAATATAGAAATGACAGCAAAGCAAAATCCAGCTTTGTGATATGTGGTTCATGTAATGTGTCAATGCTGCCCCCTGCCTGCAGATGGCATACTGTCAGCACATTGGGGTGGAGTTCATGTTCATCAATGATCTGGAGCAGTGCCAATGGATCAGGGAGAAGTTTGAGAAGCCTGGTGTGATGCAGTTCACTCTGGAAGAAAAAAGGACTCTACTAGCTCGCATGATCCGCTCTACCAGGTCAGTCAAGTGATGGAGAATGTTAGGGTTTTGCATAGGTTACCCTTAAGTTTGGACTGGTTCTAAAAACTGTCTTTTGGCTTTCCTCTGTAAATCAGTTAGTTTATTAATGTCACATGTTTAATAAAAAAAAGCCGCTAATGCCCTAAATGCTGTATTAAATACGAAAGCTACATTCATCATGCACACTATATAAAGAATCCCTCATAGTACATGAAATCTATAAGAAATACACATTCCCATACACATACAAGGATTACATTAGTTTCTTGAGATGGTTTTCATTTCCATGTTGGCCTACTCTTCCGCTAACTTTGAGCTTCATGTTCAAGCAGATCTCAGCACTGACACTCACACATTCCAGGATGACCTCTGTTGGGTGCATGTCCCAAACTCAAATAATGCCCAGTGATGGAACTCTTGGACACTTTGATTAGCAAGAATGGGCTAAAATTGGCCAACCCATGACAGGACTAACATTGTCATTAAGGGATACATGATTATTATTTAATATTATAGTTCATTATTATAGTTGTGAATTAATGTTTTTTTTCATTACACTTACATCACTGTCAAAAAACACACACACAACTCAAAAATGGCTGCTTTAAAGGAGAAGGCAAAAATGTTTTGAATGTGAAGGCAAGCTACAGGATTCAGTCGATGGAGAATACTAAAAACTGACAAAAATGGAGACACTGAAGCGATGAACACACTGTTCAGTCAGCTGATTTATTATTCAAGCAGAAATATGATGGGTTTCTTATTGTAGTGTTCAACATTCCTCATTGTGCTTCCAACAGATTTGAGGAGTTCCTGCAGAGGAAGTGGTCTTCAGAGAAGCGGTTTGGACTGGAGGGCTGCGAGTCGCTCATCCCAGCCCTCAAAACAATCATTGACAAGTCCAGTGAGAACGGTGTGGAGAGTGTAATTTTGGGCATGCCTCACAGGTATATTAACCATTCCTTGACATTTCTTCTTTAGTCTCATTTAGGTGCTTGTATTATTTCGTACTTTTGGTTAACTCTGCTGGTTTGTGTAAGTGAGATCTGTTTAATCTCTGGCACTCTTTCCATCAGGGGCCGTTTGAACGTGCTGGCCAACGTCATTCGTAAAGAGCTGGAGCAGATCTTCTGTCAGTTTGACTCCAAGCTGGAGGCAGCTGATGAGGTTGGCAGTCATCCTTCACTCTTGTCATGAATACCCTACAAATACCTCCTGCAGCTTTAGATTAACCTGGATTAGTGAAGTGTGTAGTAAACAGGAAACCACATTACATTGTCATTACACATAACATTACATTGTCTGGTTTTCTTTTTGTCTTTCTGCATTTGCCTGTCAGGGTTCTGGAGATGTGAAATACCATCTGGGGATGTATCACAGGCGAATCAACCGTGTGACAGACCGTGACATCACCCTCTCCCTGGTGGCCAACCCCTCTCACTTGGAAGCAGTGGACCCAGTGGTGCAGGGCAAGACCAAGGCTGAGCAGTTCTACTGTGGAGACACTGAAGGCAACAGGGTTCGCATTGAGTACTAAGAACTTAACTGACAAAAACAGCCTATGAAGGTTGATGTTTACAGGCTGAAACCTCACTGCAAATTATTACTGAGATCTAATGCACTCAGCAATTGAAGACTCTTTACTTAACATGTATTTTAGAGTTTCAGGATCTGTAACACAAGGCACCTGTTGCGCATTGCTCACCACCAGTTACACTTGTTGTAATACAAGTAATTAAAAATGCTGTGTGAGATTAATGAACATTTATTAGATGAATGGAGAAACAGCCTTAAGTCATTGAGTTTTGGGTTGGTTCACATCTACCTTGTTTGGTCAGTCTTTTTCTTTATATCTGTTCATTTTGAGAGGTGTGTGTATATAGTACACCCTCATTCAAGTCCATATAGTCCATAGTGTGAACACACACACACACAGTCCTAGTGAGCATGCATGCCTGGAGCATATTTTTCAAGTTTATTTCGGATAATAATAATTAAAAAAATGTAAAAAATCCAAAGATGACCCTTTGTGGTTTTCCTCCTCAGGTAATGTCTATTCTGCTGCATGGAGATGCAGCATTTGCAGGGCAGGGCATTGTGTATGAGACCTTCCACCTGAGTGACCTACCCTCATACTCTACACATGGCACTGTACATGTGGTCGCCAACAACCAGGTTACTGTCTCAAGCCCTCATTTCAACTACACCCAACACGTTGTCACTTTGTCAATTATTTTTGGCTATTACAAAAGCTGTTGCATAGTAAGATGGTTAAAGTTATAGACATATTCTACTATCACCTTGTTAGATTGGCTTCACTACTGACCCAAGGATGGCCCGCTCCTCTCCCTATCCCACCGACGTGGCCCGAGTGGTCAATGCCCCCATTTTCCATGTGAACGCTGATGACCCGGAGGCTGTGATGTATGTGTGCAAAGTTGCTGCAGAGTGGAGGGCGACTTTCCACAAAGATGTAGTGGTAGACCTGGTGAGTTGAAAATGTTCTGCAATAGAAGGCCCAGGATGGTGGGGGGGAAAAGCATTTCTTTATTTGTTTGCACAGTACCGTGTGTCACACTCTTTAGTTACTCTTTTTATTTAAAATAGTGGCTTGACTTGTTTTGTAGGTAGGCTACCGGCGGAACGGCCACAACGAGATGGATGAGCCAATGTTCACACAGCCACTGATGTACAAGCAGATTAAGAAGCAAAAGCCAGTGTTGCAGAAATATGTAGAGAAGCTGATTGCAGAGGGAGCCGTCACCAGATTGGAATATGAGGTCAGAACAAGACCCTTTGCAGGACATGCACGATATCAATGTATTGGGACCCCTGCTCATTCATGTTTTCTTCTAAAATCATAGGTATTCAAAAAAGAATGTGTAAAAAATAAATAAATAAATAAATAAATAAAGTTTTGCTAGATGATTTTATTGCAGTCAACAGGCGTTATCAGGAAGTGATCACCACCCCAACTGTCCCCAAACATATTGGGTGGAGTACCCTCATACCACAGCTTTAATGCTGGGATGCTTTTTACCCCTCTAGACCACGCCTGGCATTAGGCAAGGTTGATGTTTGTCCTCCAGAGAGTCCTATTCCATTAACAATACTCAGGGACTAGACAAGCTGAGTGTGTGCATTCGTACATCATAAGTCTGGCCTAAGCAAGAGTAAAAAGCAGAATTTCCACGAGGACGAGTTGAGCTGAGAGAATTTTCTAAAAGACTTTTAGAAGTAAAAAGTTCCCAAAAGACTCGCATCACCTCGTCGCACCATGACAGGCAGTCAGCGCCCTGCTAAAGGGGCAGCATGACATCTAAAGATAAGTGTCTCCTCAGCAACCTTTGTCATAAATATTCAGTACCTGATGCAACAATTACAAACAATTACTAGCGATTAACTTGTTCGCAAAGAGAGATAGTCCTTCCATCTCTCCATCCTTCCGGCTTAAACTTGGCTTATTAAATCACATCTTGAAAACGGTATTAAACCATGAGTTTGAGCATGTGCACATGTTCATTTGTTCATAAAACGACATACGTTAAAACATGCGTTAGAATGCAATTCTAATGGTGGCTAGTGTTAAAACACTGTATAGTGTGATAGTGGTTAAAGCACGGAAACGTGGGCAGGTCTGCATGGATAATCACGCGTGATGAAGTGGGCAGATGCGGGCAGCATGATGGTACAGAAATCCTGTAGATTCCATGCCTTAAAAGGTCAGAGCTGTTTTGCCAGCAACAGAATATAGATACAGTTTGGAAAAACAGATCTCGGAACACCATGACAGCAGTCCTCTAATCTGTATCTTTAGGAAGAGGTCGCCAAATATGACAAGATCTGTGAGGAGGCCTACACTCGCTCCAAAGATGAGAAGATTCTCCACATCAAACACTGGCTTGACTCCCCCTGGCCCGGTATGCACTTGTGTGGCTGTGTGGCTTTTCTACCAATATTTATGTTCTACAGTTTGAATATCATGATCATTTGCTTGTTTGGAAATTATTTGGCTTACAGGTTTCTTCACTCTGGATGGCCAGCCTAAGAGCATGAGCTGTTCCTCCACTGGACTGAGTGAAGATGACCTTGTTCACATTGGCAAAGTGGCCTCTTCTGTGCCTGTTAAGGACCTTACCATCCATGGAGGTGCACTTTTTATGGTCATACAGCTTACACACCTACAGTGTATTTGTGTTCAGTGACAAAAGTCCAGCTTTCTCTGTATATAAGGTTTGACCCGTATCCTGAAGGGCAGAGCGTCGATGGTTGAGAACCGAATGGTGGACTGGGCTCTGGGCGAGTACATGGCCTTTGGTTCTCTGTTGAAAGAGGGCATCCACGTTCGCCTCAGTGGCCAGGATGTGGAGAGGGGCACCTTCAGGTTCTACTCAAGCTGAGCTTAGCTCTCTTGTTAAACTCAAGAGAGACACTAGACCAATTAAAGAGTGTCTGTAGTGTCTCTAACAGACTCACTCTCCTGTCCACAGCCACCGTCACCATGTACTGCATGATCAGAATGTGGACAAGAGGACTTGCATTCCAATGAACTACATTGACCCAAACCAGGCATCTTACACTGTATGCAACAGCTCCCTATCTGAGTATGGTGTTTTGGGTAAGTTACTAGGGTATTAGCTGTGATTAAAATACATGATGTTACTGTGACTAATGCAGTGCCTGAAAACCTAGATTGACAGTTGGTGTGAACTCATAAAAAGTGGCATCACTCTTGATCACTGTTAGTCTTCTGTTCCTTTAAGCTGTGATTTTACCCCAACACTCTTTAGGCTTTGAGCTGGGCTTTGCTATGGCTAGCCCTAATGCTCTGGTGCTTTGGGAGGCCCAGTTTGGTGACTTTCACAACACTGCCCAGTGCATTATCGACCAGTTCATCTGTGCCGGCCAGGCCAAGTGGGTGCGCCAGAATGGCATTGTCCTGCTTCTTCCCCATGGCATGGAGGGAATGGTACACTCCATTTTTATCTTCCTATTTAAGTGTCTTTTTCACTATTTATTGGTTGTCTGCCTAATTCATAATCGTCTTTCTATTTTAGAATGTATTTTATTTATTTATTTATTTATTTATTCATTTAGGGTCCGGAGCATTCATCAGCTCGTCCAGAGCGGTTTCTGCAAATGTGTAATGATGACCCAGATGTTTTCCCTGTAAGTGCTGTGTTGTTTTGAATCAATGTAAATGATGAGCATTATAGTCCATATATATGGCTGTGTGAAGTATTCACGGCTACTGTTGTCTGTTCCAGAAAATCACTCATGATTTTGCGATGCGGCAGTTGTATGACTGTAACTGGATTGTGGTGAACTGTTCTACCCCTGCCAACTACTTCCATGTGCTGAGGAGGCAGATCCTTCAGCCCTTTCGCAAGCCTGTAAGATACTAGCACCTCTGTTACACATTTAAAGGAGGATGGATTAACAGATTTAATGTAAATCATCTCAGATTTTCTAAGAATAAGACCCAGCTTTGTGAGCGTTTTCTGAAAGAGCTTGATAAACCGAAATTTAAGGGAATGAGCTCCAAAAACTTGTTGACTTCCCCTTAGTGTGACTCCTTTCATTGATTCAACTCAGTCAGACATACAGCCAAAAATATTTTAAAGCAATATTATCGGATTTATATAGGATTGACTGAAAGATGATGTTCTCAGCAGTTTAAATACTCACACAACTACATAAATCAACTAAAATATATATAGTCAGTGTGTGTGTGTGAGTGACAATTATTTAAGATCAAGTGATCAAGTACTTAGCATTACGATAAGACATTAAGTCTTTGGAAAACCTACCCCAGATTTGTTTAATCCCATAAATTGTGTTCTCAGATTTTGCATAATTTTAATCAGGTGAGCAATATCAATGTAATGAAGGCAGGTCAGAATGACCACTACCAACGTATGAGCAATATCGGGCATACAAAGTAGTTTGTGTGAAACCTTAACGATAAACCAATTAAAAATATGTAATTGTTAATAGTCCAATGATTAAGTAACCATGCCTGATTCTTCATTTCTCCCTCACCTGCAGCTTATCATATTTACTCCCAAGTCACTTTTACGTCACCCAGAAGCTAAGTCCAGCTTTGATGACATGCTACATGGTAAGTGCTTTCAGTAACAAAAATTTAATCTATTTTTGACTCTGAAGAGGAAATGTGTCCTTGAATAATAATTATATTTATCATATTTCTAGTTATATGTATAAATCACTGAAATTTGTATTGGTTGTGTTAGGGATGTAAATGTAACTGGTGGTAATAATGTGTAATTAGACAGTATCACTTAACTTACACAAATTCAGGAATTGGTTGTATTTTTTGTACTTTCCAACATATATATTTAGGCACATACTTCAAGCGTTTGATCCCAGAGGAGGGCACTGCATCCCAGAATCCTGCCGGAGTGAAACGCATCATCTTCTGCACAGGAAAGGTTTACTATGACCTGACCAAAGAGCGCAAGAGCAAAGGGATGGAGGATGCTGTGGCTATCGCCCGCATTGAACAGGTGCCACAGTCATGTACAATCATATCCACTAAAACAAGAGCTGCTGACTGTACTGGGGAGATTGACGCTGGGCTTGTCTGATACTGCATTATTAAACTCTGGTGAAGCGGGTAGTACAACGCTCGCGAGAATGACACTACCTAACTGTGGGGGAGCCCAAGAGCATGAATATTGTTACATAAGGCTGCTTTAATACATGGCATGGCAATAAAACAAGATACTGGAACCATGAATGCTGCAAATGGGCTCAAGGGCACAACTGAGGAGGAAGTGAAAATAAAATATAGGAAAAGAAAAATGTCATTATAATAAATGTGATTTAAAAAAATTGATTAAATATGGTAATTACACCTGATCTGTGGTTTGTTTTACAGCTTTCTCCATTCCCGTTTGACCTGGTGAAGGCAGAAATAGATAAATACCCACAGGCTGATGTGCTATGGAGCCAGGAGGAGCACAAGAATCAGGGCTACTATGATTACATAAAGCCACGCATCTGCACCACTATTAACAACACCCGTCCTGTCCGGTAAGACTTTACTGCTTACTTCAGTAGAAATGCTTGATACATTCCCTTTTATGTGTTTCCTGAATTTCCTACATTTCATTAATGGTTGTATGCATGTCTTTCTTATTCACAGTTATGCTGGGCGTGAGTCAGCTGCTGCCCCTGCCACCGGCAATAAGAAGGCCCACCTCCTGGAGCTGGAGCGTTTCCTAAACACAGCCTTTAACCTAGACGCCTTCCAGGGCCAGCCCTAAATACCTCCCTTCTTCTCTGCCCTTTAATGTACTGTCGTCCCTCCCTCTCCACTAAAGGCACTGAAAATCTGTAAAGAACACAATAGAGCCAGTGGTAGGATCAAAGTGTTTCCCAGTCCTGGCACTGGCACAGACTCATTATTGCCATGCTCCTTGGAGCATTAGCTATAATATAATGTTTTTTTTCTTTTCCAGTTTTCATAAGGCTTTCTGCTGCTACCAGGGCCTAAATATCATTACAGAATTCCAAGCCTTCAGTCATCAACATGCACAGTCTGTTGGCTGAGTTTAAGCTATTTTACAACATTCTGCAGATACTTCAGGACAGACGGGAGACTGTCTGCTATGTTATGAGCTCCATATAGCAGCATAGGCATAAAGACTTGCAATATCATATGTAATGCTACCAGACAACCTTTCAGATCTGTAGATAATGTTTTAACTGATTGCAACTGGGAGGTTTTGTGCTTGCTCATTTGAGCGGTTTTAAATAATGAGTTTCACAGAATTTGAATGTAAACAAGACCAGTTTGCTCAGCAGGTCCCTGGTGTGAAAAAGGAATCCTTAGATGTCCTTACTTGCTAGTTGAGGCTTTGCAGAGTAAAAGAGAATCAACCACCTCTTCGCCACTCCGGTCCTCCTCATTGCTTCATCTCTGACCTCCGTGCCAAAATATTACAAGCGTTCAGGAGACCACTTGAGCAAAGACTGCGGCGAACATTTTTAGCCTCTTGTAATTTATGGAAGTCAAACCGAGGTCAAGCTGCAAGTTGACCTGATCTCTCCAGGACTAAAGAAAGGGATTTTTATTTATTTTCTTAATCTTGTATGTTCATTCCAAATGATTGCAATCAGTCATTCAATAAATGCATCTTTCATTTAGTTTTTTTTCCTACTTTTTTTGTGGTGATGTGGAGTGAAATTATGACTACATGTATGCTCCTTTACAGTGCAAACAATGATGGCAAGTGAAACCATCTTAAATATAATCTAAATATATGTAAATATTGCTATAGTTATATCATAAGACTTATTTACTAATGTTAAACTAATTAAACGTATGTTAAACGTAATATTCTCAGATAATTTAAGAAATAATGCTTGAAACAAGCAAACTGATCTGCCAGTGGAATAAGACACTTCAAGACACTTAAAACAAGAAATGAGTTGAAAAATCTCACTATTAAGGACGTAAAAATGAGAAATTAGATATTTAGACAAGTTTAAAGAATTTCACTTGATCTTTATTTTTGCAGCATTGGCGATGAGATTAGACTGGTTCCTGCTACTCACACTTTCCCATGATTCTCCAAGAAATTTAGATCTGTGGCAGTAGTAGTCAGTATAAGTACCTGTTTAAGGAAACTGGCCTTACTCCTCATTGTTTGCTTTACCGAGCATGTGTGTAAGTACAGTGTCCTGAACACGGCTGTACTCTGCCTACTATTTAATCACCAGGAATGGCAGCAGTTCTAAACTCTTTTGAAAACCATAAACAAACATCTTCAACCACCCACTTAATTTAATTTGAGCTTGTTTGAGCTTGTCGGGATGTTCTTCAGGATAAAGGTGTCCCAATCCACCTACCCTCTATGTTTAATAGTCTTCTCCAAGTAACCCTTCAGAATGATGACTGGCTCTCACTTCTGTTGGTCCATCTACAGTCTCTAATATCATCAGTCTTTTTTTTTGTCTTCTTACCAGCTTGACCGTAACCCCACAGCTAAACATGGTTAAAATTGCTAGCCACACCTGTACTTCAAATCCAGTTTTCCTTTTCTAACTTAAGTGAATTATTACTTTAGTTTCATGTTTATTTAACTAGACATGGTCCCTAACAAGCCTCTTTAATCTGATTATTATATATTTTTCATTATTACTATTATTATTATAATTTTTTTTGTTAGTCTGCTCCCTTACAAGTCGTCGCTGATCTCTTCGCTGATGCCGGTTTCCTTATGTTGTCGTCTGCATGACATCTTTTACAGACTAATCTTCATCTGTTAGGCTTGGGTTCTTTTTTTTTAATAACTGTGTTCAATAAAGGCAAAGTACAACATTGTACAACATTCACATAGTTTTTACCTATATTTGTGATGGATCAGATGAAGATCAGACCCCTTTTAATGAATGATCAGTACAGATATCTATCTTAAGAAATCCATAAGGCTTTACAAATGTTTTGCTACTGGAAAAATGATCCCACAGGAAAGCGGTTAAAAAAACAAACATTGATGGATATTTTTGTGTGATTTATTGTTTGTGTTTGATTTATATTTACATTGAGTGTTGTTTTTTTTGTTTGTTTGTTTTCATATAGGATGGACCATACTGAATATTTCTTGATATCCCTAAACTGTCTGAGATAATGTTCTATTGACAGACCAGGCTGAAGGGTAACTTCTTGGACAACACAAGTCCCTGGCATCCACAGTAGGAGCACCATACTAACATTCAAACATGGTGGTGGTAGTGGGACAATATTTAGCTGAACAACCTGAACAACTTGCTGTTGATGGTTGTTGTATCTGAATACGTTTCAGTAGACTGTTTCAGTCCATCAGTTTATACAGCAAATAATACAAAAAATCAGGTTTGGGTGTAGCTTTGCCAAAGTCGTGATCAGATGCTACGATGAGGCTTCAAACTGGCATTCCATGCTGGAAAAACTAAGAATATGCCTGATTTATAGCATTTCTGATATGAAATTATGGGAAATGTTGACTGCAGTTACTGCTGCTAAAAGTCATTCATAAAAATCATTCACAGCATAAAAAAATCAGGAGGGATGTTAATCAGGGGGTATACACTTATTTATGGCACAGTATAACTAACCAACTGTTTAAACATTGAGGCTAACTGAATAAACAAGTGCTTCTGCTTGTTTGGAGCGAAAACCTACAGCCACAATAGTTTACGTAATATTAGTGATCCCCTGAGCTAAAGCATCATTGGTTTTGTGGAAGGCAGTAGATCTTATTCATTACAATTTTGGCACGTAAATGGTTTTATTACTTAATCATTCCTGATGGTCCCCCATTAAAAGAAATAAGCACCATCATTAAACATCTTACACATTTTTATATAAAGTGCAACACCATAGACTACAGTTCTGCTTTAAAACTGTTTTGCAGACCAACGTAAACCCTAAAATCATTCAAATCAATTTCTTCCAGTATGTGAAAAGGGGTCTGGCTGTTCGATGTGCTCCTCCCAGGGTCCAGGCTTGCGTTTCACAGTTGACTGGAGGGAGTCTGGTGTTTGATGTAGTCAAACACACTCTTTGACTTATGACGATTGTAGTCATCACAGTAGTTCTTCAGCAGCGAGTATAAATGAGCTGTGAAAGGAGGGACACTTTCATCTAATACAGAACCACCAAAAAATGAATACATTCACCTGGAGCTTAACATACTGCTTAGCATCATTTGATGTTACAGAGACGGACTAATCTTATACTAACCCACGCTGACTTTGTTGGTCTTCAGTAAGTGATGCATTTTCTGTAGCTCCTGTGCCTGGCCCTTGTGCCCAAAAGTGAAGAAGGCCATGTCTCTTTTAGCCACAGCTGCAGCCATCATCTGAATAAGAGCTTTAAAACAAATAAAACAAATAAAAGGTTTTTTTATTATTTATTTAAATTCATTACATTTGTAAATACTTTTTATTACAGTTTACAATTGGTGCTGCCACTTACCCTTGAGCTGTGGATCACCATTGAAAGCCCCACAGCCCCAGTTGCCAGTTGCAATTGCAGGTGTGTATTCAAGAGGAACAGATGGGTCTCTCCTGAAGCCAACATATGCCTAAAACAAAAGTGATGGAGAATGACCCACCAAAGGACATGTACATTTCCAGAACTCCATATTCACACACACAGTTAGACAGAATGCTATGAAAAAAGTTAGGATGGCTAAATACAAGCCTTAGAGGAATAAATGTTAAATACATTATAGTAATAAAGGCCTTTTGCCATTATTTAACCACAGTTAAAGATGTATACAGTAGATAATATTAAACTTGAAGCAGCATTGTGAAAGAATTTGTCATGTTTGTTTGTTGTCTCCCCCTACAGTTAGGTAGTGTAAACATTCTGGTCGGAAGTGGAAATGATAGAGACACAATTCTCCCTAATGAATGTTGTACCATCTTTATTGATTCTGAGACTGCCATTTTAAGGTAACTTAGTATATAAACCTGCCCTAATTTGAAACTGTACTAACATCAAATAATTACATACATACTTGCTAAAATGTCCATTTAATGAGGAGACTGTTTAGTAACATTGGGATAAAGCACAGTGATTTATCAGTCCACTCAGGCTTTAGTAGAGCTCAGTAACACTGAGATAAATAGCTGATCAGCACAGTGATTTATCAGTCTACTCAGGCTTTAGTAGAGCTCAGTAACACTGAGAAATAGCTGATCAGCACAGTGATTTATCAGTCTACTCAGGCTTTAGTAGAGCTCAGTAACACTGAGATAAATAGCTGATCAGCACAGTGATTTATCAGTCTACTCAGGCTTTAGTAGAGCTCAGTAACACTGAGATTAATAACTGATCAGCACAGTGATTTATCAGTCTACTCAGGCTTTAGTAGAGCTCAGTAACACTGAGATAAATAGCTGATCAGTGCAGTGATTTATCAGTCTACTCAGGCTTTAGTAGAGCTCAGTAACACTGAGATAAATAACTGATCAGCACAGTGATTTATCAGTCTACTCAGGCTTTAGTAGAGCTCAGTAACACTGAGATAAATAGCTGATCAGCACAGTGATTTATCAGTCCACTCAGGCTTTAGTAGAGCTCAGTAACACTGAGATAAATAACTGATCAGCACAGTGATTTATCAGTCTACTCAGGCTTTAGTAGAGCTCAGTAACACTGAGATAAATAGCTGATCAGCACAGTGATTTATCAGTCTACTCAGGCTTTAGTAGAGCTCAGTAACACTGAGATAAATAACTGATCAGCACAGTGATTTATCAGTCTACTCAGGCTTTAACAGAGCTCAGTAACACTGAGATAAATAACTGATCAGCACAGTGATTTATCAGTCTACTCAGGCTTTAGTAGAGCTCAGTAACACTGAGATTAATAACTGATCAGCACAGTGATTTATCAGTCTACTCAGGCTTTAACAGAGCTCAGTAACACTGAGATAAATAGCTGATCAGCACAGTGATTTATCAGTCTACTCAGGCTTTAGTAGAGCTCAGTAACACTGAGATAAATAACTGATCAGCACAGTGATTTATCAGTCTACTCAGGCTTTAGTAGAGCTCAGTAACACTAAGATAAATAACTGATCAGCACAGTGATTTATCAGTCTACTCAGGCTTTAGTAGAGCTCAGTAACACAGATAAATAACTGATCAGCACAGTGATTTATCAGTCTACTCAGGCTTTAGTAGAGTTCAGTAACCCTGAGAAATAGCTGATCAGCACAGCGATTTATCAGTCTACTCAGGCTTTAGTAGAGCTCAGTAACACTGAGATAAATAACTGATCAGCACAGTGATTTATCAGTCTACTCAGGCTTTAGTAGAGTTCAGTAACCCTGAGAAATAGCTGATCAGCAGAGTGATTTATCAGTCTACGCATGCTTTAGTAGAGCTCAGTAACACACAGTTTAAGACACAGTATTCAGTGTTTGCATTTGAAGATTGTATGTGTTATTCTGAATATAAACTCCAGATTCTTAAATTGTGCTCTCTATATTCCTATTTTTACATATCTCCCCAACCTTGTTCACACATTTACTGTATCAGACAGCTGACCTTGTTGAGCTCTCGCATCACATTTGTTTCAGTGTATTGCTCCCTGAAGTCCCTGAAGTGCAAAGCATCAATGGCAACAATCTGACAAAAGCGTCTTTTCCACTTGTCCCTGTAACAGAAGCACACTTAGAGTAAAACCTTTTCCATAATGGTGATATAACAGTCATTACATAGATGAATATGTCGAGCAAAAATAGCTAAACCACAGCTGCTGTTCCAAAAGTGTCATCCATTTCTTAGACAATGCTCATATATCAGCATGCTAACTATATTCCCTTTCTGCATCTTGGTATAACATGTGTTGCTAGTGCACTGGTTAAAGTAAACTCCCCACAGCACTGCATGCAATGCTTCTTTACCTTTTGGTGTTATCTGTATATGGACCTTGCCATTCAAAGCTATTGCTGTAGCCAGAGATGGTGTTGTATGTCTGGGTACCTGAAGAGGAAAGAGGGCAGAATTCATCAACAAGCAAAAAGCACAGGTTTCAAACATTGGCAATGACTTGCAGACTGCCCATTAGCCTGCATACGTTAATAAGCTAAACACGCATGCATTCCTTCTTCTGTAATATCAGACCCCATCACCAGACCTCAATTCCAATTCTCCATTTAGAACAACTGGTAAAATGTGCACCCAGTTCAACTTGTAAACTCAAGGATCACAAAATACTGGTGTAATTCTTAGCTGACAGGGCAGTGGCTGTTATTAACGCAACGGTATGTGTAACCAAGAAATAAGTTTGTCAGATAAGTTTATTTTACAAATGTATATGATGCTTATTTTGAGCTGTTTGGCTACTACCTGTGATCTTCAGGCACTCGTTGTCACCCAGTTTCTCAGTGAAGAGCCTGGCCACAATCAGCTCTGGGCTCAGAAGGAAGAGGATCTCTTCTTGGACAAGTCCATTGCCCAGCACCCCTCCACCTATGTACTTGGAGGCAAAATCCACCTGTCCAGTATGAAAGAGAAAGTAGTTATCATGTGCAAAAGGTGGAACATGGTGGTCTCACTGGTTAGCGGGCTAGCAAATGTGCCTCCTCTGTCTAGGAAATAATGTAATGTGCAAAATAAAAGCCTAACCTGCAGCATGCCTTTACCCTCTTTCTCAATGCAGCCTTCTGAAAAAACCTGAAGGTCGGTCAGAGTCTCCAACTGCCTAAAAATCAAAATGAACCGTCAGAACGAAGACTTTCATTTGTGGTTGTATTAGACCTTGTAGACTAAAGCTAAAGTCACTTACGTTTTCCAGCAGGGAAGTTGACTTGGTGGAATGCAGATTCTTTCAAAAGTGACCAGTCCATCAGGTCTTGTTTCTATTACACAACAGCACACACCAGGAGTAACTATTGACCCCTTCAAGCACTTTACTAATGATTTCTCTATCACAAATGGTTTCAAATATTGTGACAAACAATACTAACTGAAAAAAATGCTTCTTGCTTAAATATACCTCTGTGCTGGAGAAGTGCCAAGTTTCAGAATTAAACAACAACTGGCCTGTACCAGTGAATCGTTTAATAAGTTCTTCATTTTTGGATAAAATACTCCCTTAAGAACTCCATTCAAGTACCACTGGTCAGGAAAGTTTTTTTTTTTTAAATTGTGCCCCACAAGCCTCATCCAACCAGCTAAACAACCAGGAGAACAAGTGCCAGGAAAAGATTAATCTCTCTAGGCTAAGATTACTTCCATGCAATAAGCAAACCTGGTAGCCCAACAGAGTAAGGTTTTACTTGTGGATATTGTAACTATACAGTGGGTAAGGTCATTTTTTTAACAAATACAGAATGTGAATGGACAATTTTTGGGTTGTAATAGATAATCAGCCTGCCCATGGAATGATGATGACACAACAGGCCCACACTAGTATACAAAGTATATTCAAGTTTTCATAGACTGGCTAAGATGGCTGAAATTATGAATTTTTGACATTAAAATTTACTTTAAAATATAAAATAATACTGGATGGAACCATCTGTGCAAATGTCATTTGTAATCAAAATCTTATGATACAGCTTACACACTTGGAACTGTAATTAATGTTAGTATACTAATATTAGTGTTTTTCTCTCAATAAAACTTTATAATAATGCTTAACTGAATATTTGTGTTTTTATTAATTATAATTAAATATCATACGTTAACACGTTAAATAGATCTGCAGCACTGCACATCAAGGAAACCTTTTGGTACAAAACACTTTTCCAACAATCTATTGTATTACTGGAAGGAAGTACAGCTTAGGAGAAAAAAGCAAAAAGCTGAGTTAAGTTTTTTACCATTATCAGTTACAGTGTTGAAGTAATGGAAGAGGGCTCTCAGCTTCTGTATCTTCCGCATAGAAGAGTCACCAAACAGGCTATGAAAGAACATGAAAAAACACATTTGTAGGTTGAATACCTAAAGTATACAAACATATATAGTTGTGGTTGGGGGACATTCTGGGTTTTCAATTATTTCTTTGAACTGTTCTTTTTCTGGGGCAGAATGAGTTACTACACATAGCTTAAAATTTAGAGGTGCTGAAAACTCATCCTGCCAAGTCTAAGCCCTCACTTTCCATCAGTGATCATGATTGGCTACAGCTTGTAGCTTCTCTGTGCCACATAAAAAGTGTTTGTTGGATTGCACTCATTGAATGAACAAACACAGTACAATTAGAAAGAAGCTCTGTGAAGGATGATCACAGATTCACACAAGCAAGGAATGTCTCTTGGAGCCATTTCAACACAATTGTAGAGTCCAAGATCATCAGTTCAAACAACTGTACGTATAAGTTCAAGTTACAGAGAGCTTCACCCTCAGCTGAGAGGAAATGGGTTCAGATCATTAAGAACACCACAAAAAAACACCACAATATAGAAGGGAGTCATACTTGCTGAAGTTGATGGTGGGATAACTGGCATATTCGCTGTCAGGCTTAGTGGTGTTGCGATGAGGGAAGGTACAGAAGAAGGCATTGGCCAACAGGCAGGAGATCTGGACCTGGGACAATGTTATGGCATGGCTGTGCTTCTGTTTCAGTAGAGGAATGGCCTGTGCACAAGATAAATATATATCATACAGCTGTTTGCAAACTGTGGCCAAAGAAGGTGTTTTCCTTCTCTTGTAAAGCTACAATTTTGGAAATACAAGTTTTTGACTACATGTGGAAAAATTTAGGCCATCCCATGAACCTTTGTCTTTTTCAGTAATGTAAACATCTGGGCATTTGATCTTCATTTAAACAATATTAAGAGATGTAGGTACAATAACTAAACAAATAAATCTTTTTTTGCAATCTTGCAATTTTTTGCAATCTTCTTTGGGGGAAAAAAGTTAAGACACCCTATGTCTTAATAGCCTTACCAGTCTCTGGCATTAACTAGGAGAAAGTTTGTCCCACTCCTCCATGCAGAATTCTTTCAGCTGTGTGATGTTTTAGCTTTAGTTTTTAGAACATGTGGTCTTACATTTTCGTCAAGCGTCCTCTAAAACAATAAAGAATTCCTAGTCGGTTCTATGTTGGAGAGCTCTCAAGGCCCAACTGCAGAAAAGCAGGCCAAACCATGACATTTCAACCTCCATGCTTCACAGCTGATATGGGTTCTTGTGTTGTGTGTGGTTTACGCCAAACATGTCCTCTGTTACTGTGTCCAGATAATTTATTTGATTAATTTGTCCAAAGCACATCGTTCCATCACAGAACATTGTTTGTGTGGTCTCTTTCTAATGGTAGATGTTGTATATTGACTTCAGCTGTGGACGGAACTACCAGTAGATCCCATGATGAGATTTTAGGATTGTTGGAGACTTTGTTAAACATTTTGTAGTCTGCTGTTAGACAGAACTTGCTAGGACGGCCTGATTTCTTAGTGTTCTGAGACCTTTACAATTGCTTCTTAGACTCATCTGGATCTACAATCTTCTTTCTGAAGGCCCCAGAAAGCTCTTTGGATCTCACCATGATAATAACACTCACTTTACAAACCAGACTAACTGTCTAAAGTTAAAATAAGACAGGCTCCTCCAAAATCTCCTCTAATGATGTTCTAATCATCTGCAGCTAATGTGGTGCACCCAATACGTTCAAACTTTTCCTCACAGGAAAATAGTATTTTTATTCATATATTTCTTCAGTTAAGACATTTCTTCAGTTAATTACCTCCATCTCCCAGTATTGTTCAGGTGAAGATCAAATGTCTATGTCATATGTTTAAATATATTAAAAAATAAATTCCATATCAGGATATTCATTTCATGTCATTACATTATATATACCAAATTGGTATATTTATATTTGCCAAGCTATGGAGCAAAATAATAAAAAAGCCAAAAGCTTGTCTGAATTTGGTCTACCTACACAGGCGGTCATCACATGTAATCAATAAAGCTAGAACACATGAACACAATTCACAATTCAAAATCTTACGTGTTTGATTTGATCTTGCAGCTGCAGTGCCAGTCGAGCCATCTTTGAGATCACGGTGGAAAAGTTGTTCTCATGCTTGTTTACTTGCTGGTGAACAAATTCAGGAATATAACATATATTATTATTATAACTATATTTTATATATAGTTATATATCATAAGTTAACACAAGATGCCACTATATATCTGCGTATAGAGGCACATATCTGGCAGTTCATTAAGTAGACTTTTTCAGGTGTGCCTGTGCAACACATGCTAGCATGGCACTACCATGCTGCCATACAGCGAATGGACCACCTAAATAATATCTGATCAGCAGGTGTCTTTCGGTGGTCTCTTTTTTTTGATAAATGGGGTAGAGGGGGCTGATAACCTGTGCAGCAACAGATGGGTTACAGTCAGCCTACAATATCTATGAAAGTAGATGTTTCTGATAAAACAGGGACCAATAAGAGTAGACGCAAGGAAAGGGTGCTTAATATACAAAGAATAAAACAATCCATATTCATGACCAACCTGAACATAGCTGTTCAGGGCATTGAAAGTCCATTCCTTCTTGTATGCCCGATTGTACGACATAATGGCCATCTAAAACAACAGAAGAACAACATCCAACACATATTACAATAGGTAAAGACTGTGTATTTGTATTTGTATTATAGAGTATCGTACCTCTACGTCTTTCACAGATGCACTTCCCCTGATAAGTCCTTGTAAGGCTTTCTCTGTGACTTGCCAGCGAGACAGAGGTTCATTTTTTGGCTATAAAAATAAAACCTATCATTATTTAAAAAAACAATGTGTGCAAAAACAGATGTAATACATTATTTGATTCTTTATAAATAAAATGTAATAATACAGCTTTTCTCATAGTGCACCTTTAACCCTCCAAGTAAAATGTGCAGTAAAGATAAAAGTAACAAGATGCAGACTTACAAAATGTGGCAGTAATTTCACGTGGTTGTTGTCCCAAGCATGTTTACCCTCATGTGGAATCAGTAAATTGTCGTTAAACTTGGTTGTCTGTTGATACAAAGAATTTACATGGATGATCATGTAAATGAGTAATAAGAGACTGGAATTGGAGTGTGGATTTTTAGATGACACAATCTGATAAGAAAAAAAGCTCAAACATGAGGGCCCTTACATCTATAAGCACGGTGTGATTTTGTCTAGGGCGCAGAGTGTCCAGTTCCATATGGCACTCTGGCTCTCTCTTCAGCATTTTGAGGTTTCCCAGCTTGTCCCCACTGTTGGAGGATGGCCCCAGGTCTGTGGCTTCCCCATAGGAGGACTGACTGTGCTTGCATTTTGAGGACTGTTCCTTTGATGATGCTCCACTTGAGGTGGCTCCACTCGAGTTCGCTTTATTTGAGTCAGATGTATTCACCCCCACATTGTCTAAGACTGAGGCCGTACTGTTTGGTTTACTTAAGCATCCTTCATTTGAGCCCATTGCAATCAAGTCTGCTCCTGTCGAGTCAGCTCCACACAAGCCTGCTTTTTTTGAGTCTGCTCCTGTCGAGTCAGCTCCACCCAAGCCTGCTTTTTTCGAGTCTGCTCCTTTCTGGTCAGCTACTTTTGAGTCAGCTTTATTGGAACTGTCGCCTGGTGACTGGTGGGTGAGGCATTTCTTCATTTGAGAGCTGTCATTTCTACGAGTCATCTATGGGGGGAAACGGAGGAGAGACTCTCAAACCACAACATACTTCAGTATCTAACCTTTATAAACATCATAAGAAGTACTTCACAGATTTTAGTGGTGAGTGACAACTGTCTTAAAACATACACCATATATACAAATGTTTGTGGACACATCTTCTAACGAACGCATTCAGCTACTTTAGTTGACATCCACGGGTCACAGACGTGCAAATGCACACACACACACACACACACACACACACACATACACACACACAGCTTGTCTAGTCCCTGTCAAGAAGTACTGCCAATAGAATATAATGTGTGATCTAATGCAGTGTGATCTAATGCAGACTTGGAAAAGGGGCTGCATCAAGTGCTCATAGGGGGTGCCATCGAACACTTTGAAAGAAATGAGACACCCTATGGCCTTGCGCACCTAGGACCTAAAAGGGTGCAAGTAAAGTAAGGTGCAAGTATCTGTACAGTGAAATGTGTCCTCCGCATTTGACCCAGTGAGCACACACCCCCAGAGCGGTGGGCAGCCAACTCCAGCTCCTGGGGAGCAGAGATGGTGAAGGGCTTTGCTCAAGTGGCAGCTTGCCAAGCCTGGGTATCGAACCCACAACCCTGTCATCAATAGCCTGGAGTTCTAACCTCTGAGCCACCATGAGTGCGAGTAATGGGCCAGGGTCTACGAAGGGCCATAGTGAAGGAGACTTCTGCCCCTGTTACCTCATTACTCAGCGGTAGCTCTTTTCCTCCATCTGGTGGCGGCTTTGGGGTCTAGCCAGCTGACCCTTGACACTCCTCAGCTCATGCACCCATTTAATAAGCAGTGCGATATCTAGCCTTGTTCTTTCAGCAGATGCAGTTATATTTTTGGGGGGATTTCCAACAAAAGAAAGGACAGCTCTCTTCAAACACATCCAAAAACGTCTGTGGGACATTATGTGCATGTGAGCCAGGGGGCAGATGTGTCCCCTGTTTTAAATGGGTGGAATTCTGCTCAGGTCAAGGAAAACTTTCTCTACAAAACTGGCCAACCAAGTTCTACAAAAATGTGTACCGTAATAAGATATTTAAAAAAAATATAAGATTTTTTAAGATATAAAAAAGATTTTAAATAACATTTTTTTAATATTAATTACTTTAATAAACCAACAGTGATGTTAAATAATGTCAAGCGTCCGCTGAAAGGTGCATTTCTGCATGTATTTAACCTAAAAAATAATAATAATAATATTACACAATATTTAGCCTCAAAATACTGTTTGCAAGAGACGCTGACAACCTCACCACAGATCTCACTTCACTGTGGGGAGCCAGCAGAGATGCAGACATGAGAGAAAGCGTGAGAAGGAGTGAGAAAGAGTGAGAAGGAGTGAGAAAGAGTGAGAAGGAGTGAGAAAGAGTGAGAAGGAGTGAGAAGGAGTGAGAAAGAGTGAGAAAGAGTGAGAAGGAGTGAGAAAGAGTGAGAAGGAGTGAGAAGGAGTGAGAAAGAGTGAGAAGGAGTGAGAAAGAGTGAGAGACTGAGAAAACCAAGCTTCTAAATGCCTTTTTAGACAGCAGGTTTCAGACGAGCCATTCCCAATGCCCGCTTTCGATTTCGCCGAAATGCTACGGCGAGCTATACCTAAGCCTTTAGCTTCACGCAGGATACGCCGAGGAGTCTCCCAGAGAAGAAACCCAGCAGAAATAAACGATACACTTTATTTACTCACTATAGGCTCAGCTGTGTGAGGAGACCGTGGTTGGAAATCTGCTCGGCACAGCGACAGGACGTGAAGCCAATCGCATTATATCGAATGTGAAAGTACGAGGACGAGGAGGAGGTGTTTTACTGAAGCCACGGAGCTCGCCTGACAGAAATTGGTCTACAAATCCTACACAAATGGTCTCTAGCTTTCATAAAAAAAAACATTTGATCGTTCCTCTGATTGCAAGCCCTTTTCCTCAGCTAATTTCGACACTAGTGTTTTCGTGTTAGGCTCAAGGCAAACTAGCGTGAGTTACCTGAAGAAGACTACACGTCATCGTGCATTTCACTCTTTCTGCCAACAGATGGCGCTAGTGTGCAAATATGGGCTGATCAGCGGAGCCATTGCTTTGCTTGCACTCAACCGTCAGGTTTGTTAACAATGCAGTCTATCTTGTACACCCACAAACTGGCCGCTTTAATAGACACACCTACCTTATTCCTCAACTCACTGGCCACTTTATTAGAAACACTTACCTTATGCTTCAACTCACTGGCCACTTTATTAGAAACACTTACCTTATGCTTCAACTCACTGGCCACTTTATTAGAAACACTTACCTTATGCTTCAACTCACTGGCCACTTTATTAGAAACACTTACCTTTATGCTTCAACTCACTGGCCACTTTATTAGAAACACTTACCTTATGCTTCAACTCACTGGCCACTTTATTAGAAACACTTACCTTATGCTTCAACTCACTGGCCACTTTATTAGAAACACTTACCTTATGCTTCAACTCACTGGCCACTTTATTAGAAACACCCAAGTCGTGCTTCAACTCACTGGCCACTTTATTAAAAACACTTACCTTATTCCTCAACTCACTGGTCACTTTATTAGAAACACCCAAGTTGCGCTTCAACTCACTGACCACTTTATTAGAAACACTTACCTTATGCTTCAACTCACTGGCCACTTTATTAGAAACACTTACCTTATGCTTCAACTCACTGGCCACTTTATTAGAAACACCCAAGTCGTGCTTCAACTCACTGGCCACTTTATTAGAAACACTTACCTTATTCCTCAACTCACTGGTCACTTTATTAGAAACACCCAAGTTGCGCTTCAACTCACTGACCACTTTATTAGAAACACTTACCTTATGCTTCAACTCACTGGCCACTTTATTAGAAACACTTACCTTATGCTTCAACTCACTGGCCACTTTATTAGAAACACCCAAGTTGCGCTTCAACTCACTGGCCACTTTATTAGAAACACTTACCTTATGCTTCAATTCACTGGCCACTTTATTAGAAACACCCAAGTTGCGCTTCAACTCACTGGCCACTTTATTAGAAACACTTACCTTATGCTTCAATTCACTGGCTACTTTATTAGAAACACCCAAGTTGCGCTTCAACTCACTGGCCACTTTATTAGAAACACCTACCATGTACTTCACCTCACTGGCCACTTTATTAGAAACACTTACCTTATTCCTGAACTCACTGGTCACTTTATTAGAAACACCTACCTTGTGCTTCAACGTACTGGCCACATCTATGATGTGCTTTATTGGCCTCTTTATTAGAAACACCTACCTTCTACTTACTAGCCACTTTAGTTTCAAAAGGTAGTTTTAGTTAAAGACATATCAGTGATTTATACATAGTATAGAAGTTCTCTTATTGGTTGAGAGTGGATGGTTAGGCCGTCTTCCTGGTGGGTCAAATCAAACATCCCCTTGGGCAGCCCTGTTTTAAAGGGGTTTTATTCATGGCCAGTATCGCCACATCTGCCATGTGTCATTTATTTCATACCTCTTGGAGGGAACTTTTTTTTAGCAAATTTGTGAGTGCCGATGTTCTGCAACCACTCAATAGTGTCGTGTTGACATCCTGAGTACCTCAAACTCTCTTTTTATAGTTGTTCTTTAAATAAACCTTTTCGGTTTAGCCCCAGTCCAAGCAGTACATGGTCTACAAAATGTGTCGCTAACAAGAGTGAATCCTGTCCTCGCTGACTCACTGTTTGGAACGACCAAAGTCCTCTGACCCCCTCTGCAGGACGCCATTGATAGAGAATCACCTCTGGCCAGTGGAACAACAGGCCACTTTAAATGTGAAAAGCTCTCCCTGTTTGAGTCAGATGGTTCTTCCCAGAGGGGTTTTCTCTTTTTTTCTGTAGTGATTCTCTACTTTCTGACTCTCACATGATTGGACTCTCATCTTAGGTCTCAGCCTTGTCCCTGCAACTCTGACCAACAGCCATGGTTAAATCATAACTATCCCATCATGCCTGTGGACCTTATAAGGTTGGTGTTATTGCTGATTTATTGAGTAATAACACTCTAATAACAAGTCTGCGAAAGATAGGATACATTTTATTTTCCGCTACAACACTTAAGCCTGGAATATCGATTAATTTGTGTTTTCTTATATATCTAAAATAAAATTTCATATTTATTAAACAGGGCCCAAGTGGGTATTCATATTCACAATAAACTTTATCCACTGTACAGCACTCATGATCAGCAAACCTGGGGCTTTATCACTTGAGGTAGATTTAAGCCCCAATCTGCTGTAAATATACACTTGGGTGTAACGTGTACAGTTTGTCTGAGCATTCTTGTGTTTATATGTGTGTGTTTATACAGTATAGTAGCTCACAGTAATCAGTTTAAAGCATGACCGGCCCAGCAGAAATTCTCTTAATTAACCCATTTAGTGACAAATGTTATACCATGACTTACTGTACTTACTTTACGTGCTTTCTTTACTTTCTGTAAACCATGACTTACTTCACTTACATTACTTATACCATGACATACTTTACTTACTTTACTTTTACAATTACTTACTTTACTTACTTTGACTTACATTACTTTTAGAATGATTTACTTTGATTACTTTGCTTTAATTACATGACTCATACCATGATGTACTTTATTTACTTTACTTTTACAATGACTTACTTTACTTACTTTACGTTTACAATGACTTACTTTACTTTTACAATGATTATTTTACTTAGTTTGTTGTAATTATATTACTTATACCATTACTTTACTTACTTTACTTTTACAATGACTTACTTTACTTATACCATGGCATACTTTACTTACTTTACTTTTACAATGACTTAAATTACTTTTACAATGACTTACTTTACTTACTTTGACTTACATTACTTTTACAATGATTTACTTTGATTACATTGCTTTAATTACATTATTCATACCATGACGTACTTTACTTACTTTACTTTTACAATGACTTACTTTACGTTTACAATGATTGTTTTACTTAGTTTGTTGTAATTACATTACTTATACCATGACTTACTTTACTTTTACAATGACTTACATTACTTATACCATGACTTACTTTACTTACTTTACTTTTACAATGACAAACTTTACTTACTTTGCATTAATTACATTACATTACAAACTATCACTTTACTTCAACTATGATTTACTTTACTTAATATATGTCACGGCTTACTTTACTACTTTACTTCTACCATGACATACTTTAATTACTTTACTTATACCATGGTCGTACTTTACTTTACTTATACCATGACCATGAATGTATTCTCCTATTGGTTTATTTGTCTAAAAACATCATTTTCCCAATTGTATTCCATTTTCCACATTATGTCCGTGTATGTCTTCTTCAAAATGACTCGTAATTCACTCTTTATCCTTTACACTTGAACAGGCTGTTTTTGTTACAATTACTGGACAAAGAGGTTTCTGTTGGAAAAATGTGGGAAAACGTTCCCTACACTCTAGGCATGGACAATACCACTCATTTTCCTTCTGGTCTTTTGGGCCTTACTATAGTGTGTCTCAATCAAAAAGCAGTCCGGACTGAAACTCTCTTAATAAGTTTCGAGTGGGCGGGGTCAAACTACTGTAACCTAAATTGGTGCAGGTAAATGTACAGATTGTCCGGACAATAAAAAAACTATTATTTTAATGGTAAATAATATTTTATATTTGATTTATCTTTAGTTTATATAGCTACCTGTTTACATGTTTCTATTTACAAAAAACAAGAAAGAATAATTTCTGTTATGTGTTTTGCTTGTGAACAAGGTACTTCTAAAGGAAGATTTGGCATTAAATGACCTCCTCTAGGTTCAAACTTCTAGAATGTATAGAACTGCATCCAGTTTAGACGATCTTTAAGATGCAGGCATAAAACCAGTGCAATGACATTATGTCCTTGGGGTATTGTGTGAAATCAGAACGAGACATTTAATGTAATCACTACAAATCTGTAGCAGAACATCATTAGATATCTGTTATATTAATGGCAGACATTTGAAGGGCACATATTCCACGTTTCTTGTATTTAATAGATTAGAACCAATGACAAGTGAAGTGCCTAACACTGATTATCTGGTTCCAATGGAACCTCTCCAATGGCAACAGTCAGTTTCTGAAGTTGATGGGTTGGAATCCAGTAAAATAAGCATAAGCATAAGCATAAGAATGAGACACTTTGACAAGAACCAAATTATGGGGGCTAGAGCAGAACATCTCAAAACATCAGGCAGGTCAATAGTGCTCCACAGAAGGAGGACCACGGAAGGACAACCTTAAAGCTTACTGAAGCTCATGAAGGCCCCACTTCAGTACTTACAGGATGTAACTACTTACAGTGGGGAGAACAAGTATTTGATACACTGCTGATTTTTCAGGTTTTCCCACTTGCAAAGCATGTAGAAGACTGTAATTTTTATCATAGGTACTCTTCAACTGTGAGTGATGGAATCTAAAACAAAAATCCAGAAAAATACATTGTATGATTTTTAAATAATTAATTTCCATTTTATTGTGGGAAATAAGTATTTGATACACCAGAAAAAGAAACTTAATATTTGGTACAGAAACCTTTGTTTGCAATTACAGAGATGAGACGTTTCCTGTAGTTCTTGACAAGGTTTGCACACACTGCAGCAGGGATTTTGGCCCACTCCTCCATACAGATCTCCTCCAGAGCCTTCAGGTTTCGTGGCTGTCGCTGGGCCACACGGACTTTAAGCTCCCTCCAAAGATTTTCTATTGGATTCAGGTCTGGAGACTGGCTAGGCCACTCCAGGACCTTAAGATGTTTCCTACGGAGCCACTCTTTAGTTGCCCTGGCTGTGTGTTTTGGGTCGTTATCATGCTGGAAGACCCAGCCACGACCCATCTTCAGTGCTCTTACTGAGGGAAGGAGGTTGTTGGCCAAAATCTCACGATACATGGCCCCATCCATCCTTCTCACAATACGGTGCAGTCGTCCTGTCCCCTTTGCAGAAAAGCATCCCCAAAGAATGATGTTTCCACCGCCATGCTTCACGGTTGGGATGGTGTTCTTGGGGTTGTACTCATCATTCTTCTTCCTCCAAACATGACGAGTGGAGTTTAAACCAAAAAGTTCTATTTTTGTCTCATCAGACCACATGACCTTCTCCCATTCCTCCTCTGGATCATTCAGACGGTCATTTGCAAACTTCAGACGGGCTTTGACATGCGTTGGCTTGAGGAAGGGCACCTTGCGTGCACTGCAGGATTTTAATCCTTGACGGCGTAGAGTGTTACTGATTGTTTTCTTTGAGACTGTGGTCCCAGCTCTATTCAGGTCATTGACCAGGTCCTGCCGTGTAATTCTGGGCTCATTCCTCACCTTCCTCAAGATCATTGATGCTCCACGAGGTGAGATCTTGCATGGTGCCCCAGACCGAGGGAGATTATCCGTTATTTTGCATTTCTTCCATTTTCTAATAATTGCACCAACAGTTGTTGCCTTCTCACCAAGCTGCTTGCCTATTGTCCTGTAGCCCATCCCAGCCTTGTGCAGGTCTACAATTTTATCCCTGATGTCCTTACAAAGCTCTCTGGTCTTGGGCATTGTGGAGATGCTGGAGTCTGACTGATTGAGTGTGTGGACAGGTGTCTTTTATACAGGTAACGAGTTCAAACAGGTGCAGTTAATACAGGTAATGAGTGGAGAACAGGAGGGCTTCTTAAAGAAGAAGTAACATGTCTGTGAGAGCCAAAATTCTTACTGGTTGATAGATGATCAAATACTTATTTCCCACAATAAAATGGAAATTAATTATTTAAAAATCATACAATGTATTTTTCTGGATTTTTGTTTTAGATTCCATCACTCACAGTTGAAGAGTACCTATGATAAAAATTACAGTCTTCTACATGCTTTGCAAGTGGGAAAACCTGAAAAATCAGCAGTGTATCAAATACTTGTTCTCCCCACTGTAGATACCACAGGACACCTTCAGAGGTCTTGTGGAGTCCATACCTCAATGGGTCAGTGCTGTTTTTGGCAACATGAGGTGGACATTCACAATATTATCCAGGTCATTTTAATGTTATGGCTGATTGGTATAAACAAGGATGAAAACAAGGCTGCCCTGTATTGTGCCTCATTCGAAAAGCCCTACAGGTGAAAACACTCTTCATAACTGCAGCATGGGAGCTAAGGTGTTGTACACTGAATATGTAAATGTTGTTTTTTGTGACATCATAAAAACTAAAATCTAAAAGGGCTGAATGTGTACTTTAAAGCAGCATTATGTAAGAATTGGAATTTCTTGCTTTTTTGCTGAAGGACACACATTGCACATACATTTCTGGACAAGCTGAGGGATACAGAACCGTCACTGAAAGTGAAAGAAGCTTGTGGACTGAGGCGGTAAAGTAATATTACAGAATAGTACGCACAAATGACCCACTTGTGAGAACAGTGAAATGCAGTTAGCAGCTTTTCAAGCCCAGTGTAGCAACAACAGAGATGTTAGGTTCTCTATTACAAGTCTGTGGAACATTATATAGGCCCTTTAAGTAAATAGTACACAGTGACATAGTATTGTTCACAGTGACATAGTATTGGATTAGTCTTCACTTAACCGTCTAAGGCATCTGTGCTGCCTGTTAACAGACAGTCAGAGCTGTGTTACAGCCTGACAGTATTTACTACAACACAGATTAATTTTGGTGTACATTCAACACTCTCCATTTCAGCAGAAGGTAGGGGGGGGTCAGTGCATTCGGGGTTGACATACTTTCTCTTGGGCCCTTTTCTGTTTTCATCCTAATTAGGAATGCCACAGTGTGATTGAGAGGGACAGAACGTCCACTTCAATCGGCGTTCGCTCGGGCTGATGTGGCTGTTAACGTCCATCTGAGTTACGCCGCTGTGTATCATCCGCAGGCTCTCGCACCAAGCCCACCCCCTCCCTCCTTTGAGGTGACTTTTCACAGATGTAATGCAAACGCAGCTGTTTAAAGTATATGCTGAAAATGCTGACCGAGCCAAGATTGTGCAATGTGAAGTGTATTCTTTACTCTCAGAAATTGCCAGTCTTTACATTTACATTTACATTTCCGTTAAAGCAGACGTTCATATCCAGAGCGCTTTACAAAAGTGCCTCACTGTTCAGAAAATATCAATGGCTGATTTGAATAGGCTAGAATTCAAAAGATACCCGAAGCTTAGATACTGTTCATACTGATACTGCCAAAGACAAAAGTCAGTACTGATGCAAAAGTCAGTTAAAGCAGCAATACGGAGAATTGGTATTTCTTGCTCCTGGGCTCCCCCTACATGTGGAAAGTGTAACTTTGAGCTATGCCTAAAGGACACATTTACATATACATTTCTGGACAAGCTGGGAGATAAGGAACAGTCACTGAAAGTGAAAGAAGCATATAGACTGAAGCGGTAGAGCATTTATGGGTTACACAGAGCTATGCAGTTCTCACAAGCCATTGAAAATGACGTTGGAGGTACTTTAAGTTATAAATGCTACATAAATGCTGTTGCTTTAAGTACTCTTGAAAATGATATTCTATATTATATTCCATAGAAGGTTGGTCCTGCCACCTCCAGAACAGACTTCAACTGCCATACATCTTGAGGGACAAGGGTCAAGCCTGGCCATATTTGTTCTGAACACTCTTTGTATGGATCGGTTTTTGACCACCCCCATCAGGTACAGTGGGGCTGGTCCATTTTTGGCTTTGCAGGCCAGCGTCAGCACTGCCAGAGCTGTTCTGTGCATCAGTACGCAGGTTTTGAGAAAGCATGCCTTTTCAGTGCTGCAGCCTTGGGGTGTCATTGCTTTGACTGAGCAAAGGTGGAAGAGAACAGCTTCTTTTTTTTCTTTCTGATCCAGCCAACCCTGTCCTGTCCCACCCCCCACCCCCTCTCTGTTTCTCCCCCCTCGTTGCTGTTATTGTCGGTCAGCCACTTCCCGGGAATGTTCCTCTCCAGGCCAGCAGAGAAAGTCACTACAATGGAATGTGGGGCGCTTGAAAAACAGTGTTGACTTAAAAAGGCCAGAAAACGCAATCAAACATTCAATCCCTGGAGGACCCCCACCCATACACCCCCAACTCCAACGTACGTGTTGGGCTGTGCTTAGACGCTGTGCTTTGGCTTAACCCCTAAGTTCCTGTATGTAAAGCCCACACATCATCACTTTCATAACAACATTACTGTCATAATTGATATCACAGTTTCATAGGCCCTAAAACAGAACCAGGTGGGACTCCACAAGATATGCTAAACCAAACCAAATTTGTATGTTAGGTCTGATAACTAAATAATAAAGCTAGGCTTCAAGGGGTTAAGGGAAATGCAGGGCAAACAGCAGCTGGGTTAAGTCTCTCAATGTATTAACAGATATCCATCAGTTTGGTGCAGCTCAGGCATTTGGGCGAGATGTGCCAGCTGTTTGGTGGGGGTGGGTGGGTGTTGAAAGGGGGTGGAACCGAAGTATTGATAGCTCACATGACCATAGCGATACTAACAATTTTCTTTAAAAGGGGAATTCCATGATTCAATGGTTTCAAATGTTATATGGAATAATTGGTATCCTAGAATCAGTCGAAATCTTTGGGTGGCTTGGTTGTGCAAAATTTGACTTTTCAAATAAGAGCATTACAGTCTTGGCTTGACACAGCATCTAAAACAGTCCCTACTGAAATGGAGGCTACTGAATCTATTCTAAGGCCACACTGATTACAAGATTTGTTATTTCCAAGTACTGCTTCTAAAAGTCTTGATTTGAAATTTGGCTGTATTGTTTCACATTCAAAAAAACACATTGGGAGGCCCCTTCAATATCTGTCACACTACTCTATAATGGCATAATTACAACCTCTTTAGAGGTGCGCAACCTTTCACTCAACCTTCTTGGTCTTTTATGGGTATTAATGTTTGTGAAGGTCTTTGCTCTTTTCAGACCTTAAAGAAAAACATTATTTTTGCCAGCTTCTACTTATTGTGTGTACTTGTGAATATGAGCAGTTCTTAAAGCCTATGGGGTTTCATGGGGCTCTCATATAGCTGCTCATCCAATGGTGGACTGGATTCAACCACATATACCACCACCTCCAGAAGATGTGTAGCTAGAAATTATATACATTTTATTAAAGCTTCTACAAAACCACTTTCTGTTACTGCATTATGGAACAGGGGGCTTGCTGCCTTAAAGTATGCCCTGGAATTGGGAACTATTTGGTATAACTGTAGATAAAAAAATCAACAAATCTAGCACATCAACTTCTTAATTTCAAGGTTATTCACAGAGCTTACCTTATGCCCCATAGAAGATTTAGAATACATCTCCAAACTATCCATTACCGTCATATATGTACCACCATGAAACAGTTTTACATATATTTGGGGAATGTCTCCTGATGGAACAATTCTAGAAATATCTGAATATAATTGTGTCTCCTGAATGATAACCTCATCCAATATGGGGTTAAAGGGTTATACAGAGTAAACTACTGTTTTCTGGATTTCCTGTTGCTGAAAAGACAATCCTACAAAATTGGATCACACATTGAATTTGCATGGAATTCTGGGTTGTTAATTGCAAATAACGATGCCAGGACAGAGAAAAGTCTGGATGCTTGCCCTTTCATGCATCTTTTGACCATTGCCATCAAGTACAGAGGGGCTAGTCCAATCTTGGGTTTGTAGGCCAGCGTCAGGGTTTTGGATCTGATGTGGGCAGCTACATGGGCTGAACATTGAAACTTTGAACACAATTCATGTCAATGCATCCTGGATTAATTGCAGGGGCCTGAGGGTGCATATAAGAAGGTAGAAGGGAGCCTTGCAGTGACAAGGAGGCCTCTCTAGAGGGGTAAAGGTTGAATTCTCTGGATGCTCCAGAAATCTGCATGTCCGATTAGCAGATTAGTCAAGAACGATAACTGGTCATTCATGACTTCACCAAGACTTTGTGCTTCTACAAATACAGTGACCAGCGAATTCTTGAATGTACTGCTCAACCCATGCTAAGCTCACAACTGTTCTGGATTTCCTTCAAGGTATACTTTGAATACAGACACTTCCTCCTTTCTTATTTTTGTCTATGATGATGATTATACCTTTCATCACTATTGCTGCCCCATCCCCTTGTTGTTTATTACCTTGTGAAACAATAAAAAACATCATGATCACAAATAATGATTGGAAAACACTGTCTCAGACATCTGGCAGCATATTTATAATTATTTAGCATAATGGTGTTCTGTGATGTACCTTTTAGAGGCATGTAATACTGTTCACCACCCCTGTATTACAACTCTGGCCTGTTAAATGTCTCTATAACTCAGCATTTTACATTAACACATGACTGTTTACACCTTACCAGACTATGGCAGATCCTACTATTTTTCATGCCAATAATCTCCAATTTCTAATGCTAAGGCTTTTAAATATATCCTTTCAAGCAGGTCCAATGGGGGTTGGAACGATTATTGGAGTTGTGGGGCTCAGTGTAATATCTTTTTATGTTGCCCAAAATCCCTGGGAGTACCCCTGCTACCAAACACTATTAGAATCATCCTTACACCTTCTCACTCATGCAATTATCTAATCAGCTACCCATACGACAGCAGTGCTGTTCATGCAATTATGCAGAAACAGGCCAAACAGCTTCAAATAATGTCAACATTAACCATGAGAATCTGGGGGAAATGTGATTTTAGTGATTTTCAGTATTTTGATGCCAGACGGGCTGGTCTGAGAACTGCTGTTCTCCTGTGATTTTAAGCACAGCGGGCTCTAGAGCTTACTCAGAATAAAAATATCCAAAGAAATATCCAGTGAGCAGCTAGACAGATAGCCTTGTTGATAAGAGAGGTCCACAAAGGATGGCCAGACTGGTCGGAGCTGACCAGTCTGGATGGACACTACAGTAATTTAGGTTACCACTCTGTACAACTGTGGTGAGCAGAGCAGGTTCCACCTCTGTCAGCCAAGAACAGAAAGCTGAGGCTGCAGTGCTGAAGCAAAGGCTCACCAAAAATAGACAGCTGAAGGCTGAAGAAATGTAGTCTGGTACGATGAAACTTTGATTTCTGCTAAGGTGAACAGACGTAGACTAAGAATTTAGGCATCAACAGCTAAAATCCATGGACCCAGCCTGCCTTGCTTCAGCGGTCTAGGCAGGTGGAGGTGATATAATAGTGTGGGAACACTTCGGGCCAGTAACACATGGCTTGAATGACACAGCCTATTTCAGTGTTTCTGCTGACCATGTGCATCCCTTCATGACCACAATTTACCTTCCAACGACTACTCCCAGTCTCTTAACACACCAGTAGAGTAATCCAGTAGAGCACCTTTGGGATGTGGAAGAGGAGATTCGGCACATGGAAGGCTCCTAATAAAACAGCATGCAATCAAGTCAAGATGGACCAGTATCTTAAAGGAATGTTCTCTACATCTAGTAGAATTGAGGCTGTTTTAAGAGCAAATAGTGGCCCTAGCCAGTATTAATGTAGTGTTCCTGATAAAGTGCTCAGCTAGAGTATAGTCCGTTGTCTGCATTTACGTGGCTAAGATGTGTTATTTTATTTTAAAGATAGGCATCACCCATTCCTGGCAGGGATTGTTTTTCCGCTTGTTCTGTGGCGAGATACCTCTTTGTCCGTTCAGCCAACGGGGGCGTGCGCCTGCCTGAGTGGCTCTTGTGAAAAGATTAGCCAGAGGGGGGTCTGGACTGGTGCTTTAGCCTCGTAGTACTAGATCCCTAGCCTTCATTGGGATCAATAGCAGGGTGCTGTTTGACCCCGATACAGTGCTCTATGTGCTTCGTGGAGTGGGGAATAAAGGAGGAGGGGTTGGTGTGTGTGTGTGTATGTGTGGTGTTGGTGGTGGTTGGGGTGGTAGGGTTGGGGGGGGGGTTGGTTGTTCTGGCCTGTGACATTGTTAAATGACTGCAGTAGATGAGAATGGGGAGGGGGGGTTGGATGCGGCAGGTCGTGGGGGAGGGGAGGCGGTGGGAGGTGGCACTGACATCGATAGCGAGGAGAAAGATGGGGAAAAAGGCAAAGAATCTCAGCACCTGTTTCCAGGGCAACAGGGAGCTGCTGAGCATAAGTCGGACTCTTTTTTCCTTCTGTTTTTTTTTCTCCCTCCATTCCCCCTCTCACTGTGCTGGCCTCATGCAGCGATGCAGGCACTTCTGCCGACTGATCTCAGACACACACACACATGCGGGATAACGAAGCTGTTTTCGTTATTACGACTCGTGTTTGGATTATTTGAATCCGCCATCTTTGTTTGTAACAGCATAGGCCGGCTAATGTGCACTGAGCTTTGAGTGTGTGACACAGCTAACAGTTTTTGGTTAGTAAAACGTTTTTTTGAACGTTGCGTTTTCTGGACATCTCTACAATGTTTTTATTGAACTTTTTTTTTTTTAAGTTCCAGCAATGTTTATCAGTTTGTTCTCACAAGTAATTATGGGCCTTTCACATTTCAAAAAGTTATGGAAGCTTAAACATCATTTAAATCATTTTGTAAATTGGGATTCAAATTATTTTATATAATACTCTTGTTTAAATAAATTCTGATGTCACATTCATTAAATATTATGTATCAGGTGCATCCTATTAATAATTTACACATTTCCAGACATTCTTGGAACCTCTTAATAGAGTTGATACACATTAACTGGTAGCTGGGAAGGAAACAGCTAATTATCTTCTTCTGCGGATAGAAAATTAGAAATCTTTGATGCTTTGAACGGCTTCTGATTTGTCTTCTTGTTACCTGGTCAGTCAGCTGGTCAGCTGACTCCCTTTGTTCCCTGCTCCTCTGACCAAGCTCGCTCACTCGCTCCCTACAGCACTTGTCTGGCTCCAGACCTCTACAGTAGCATTCAGTCACGCTCATCAAGACTGCAGATCTATTGTTCTTTTCTCAGCAGCTTCAGTCTAGCTCTAGCTCGCTCGCTCTCTCTCCCTCTCTCTCCTGCTGTCTCTCTCTGCTGGATAATTCCCATGATATGTTCTTGCCACCGGCATGGCATGTACCATTCCCAGCACAGGGGGGGACAACAAAAGGGAGGCTAATACACCTTCCAGAGTTCTTATCTTATGTAACTACAGCTTTATGGTGTGTGTTTTCTTTCCCACAGCCAGGCTGACTGAACCCAGTAACACATTGAGGTCTTTTGTTTTTGGATGTACGAGTTTTCCTTCCAGCCTACATCTCTCCCTCCCCCCCTCTGAACCACAGTGGAGCAGCCCGTTCCCTCTTGGCATGGTAAAGTGTCTGTTTTATTGACTCAATGTCTTAAGGGCAGTTCTTTTCCTCTTTTTCTGCAGATATGGCACTGCCCTGTGAGATCTTAACAAGACAGAACAAGGAAGGAATATCAATTACAGCCACAGCAGAAAAGCGAGGCTTTGACAAACAAAGGAACTCGGAGCGGGATTGACTTAAAGAGGCCTACTTGATATTTTCCAGTAGCTATGGCTGAGGAAAAAGGGGTTTTATATCAAGGTGATGTAAATTACAGTGATAAAAAACATACAGGCAGGTACATAAGTATGTGGACAGTAATGACTAAAATGTTTAAATGTTGTTGAATTATTGGTGAATATCTCAAATCCATCACTTATTATCTTGATGGCCCCTTTTCAGATCTATTGTGGCGGTGTACAGAAGCAGAATTACAAAAATGGCCACTGTCCAAATACTTATGAACCCTGATTAATAAGTTTATAATATGGATTACAAGGACTTAACACATGTCTCCTCGACACGCTTGAGGAAAGCACTGGGTCCCCTGCTCCACCACACCAGCTAAGACAACTGTGTTGGTCAGGATTACTTCAGAGTGATGAGGGAAGAGAACCGCATCTACACCCTGGAGAGCACACCCAATTGTGCTCTCTCAGACTCCGGCCGCTGATGGCAAAGTGGCATGGCTTGGGATTCGAACTTGCGACTCCCGGGCCATAGTGGTACAGCAATAAACTGCTGATCCCCTTGGAATCCTAACTTTCACATTTTAATGTGTGTAAGGGGAATAAACATACAGACATAGGCTTGCATATTATAACCACAAAAATGATAACTGAGAACCTTATAAAGAAGGTCATTATCCAAATAGAAATGTTAGCTGTTGCTGAATTTGCAGGTGTATCGAAGCGTACGGTCATACGGGTCAATCAACAGTAGCAGAAATCCTAATCTACAGGAAATTCTTGTCATTCTTGAGCAGAAGTGAGCCAAGGCATCTTGCATGCCACTCTGCTCCATATGTTGATGGTATGCAGTTCCCTGCAGAGGATTCTTGCAGAAATTGGTCGTGAAGGACCTGTGTTGACTTCTAGAAGCAATTTCATTCAGCAATTTTCATTCACAAGCTGTAAAATGTGCTGATCATTAATGTCTGCTTTGCAACCCATTTTCCACACATGCAATGAGACACTCAATGCACTGTACCCCCACTTCCTGTCCCGTCACACACTCCGGACATATTTAAAGCCTGATCATCCTCGTCTAACACCACCTGAAGTTACTACCACTCTATACATGCAAGCTGACTATTTTTTTTTCATCTGGGGAGCTTATAAGCATCTAAATTGTTCTTTCAGTTGCCATGGTTCTATGTATACATTTAACTACTGCTTCATTAAAGAACCCTGGAAACCCTATAAAAAAAAGCATAAAGAGTGGACACAGTACACAGTATTAGAGACCACCATATTGTCCCTGTCATGCAAGAACCTTGTGTCTCCAAAATGACAAATTTACAGGAGAAGGAAAAAGCTTCTTCACTTTTAATGGACGTCAGTGTAATTTATTTCATTTTGGAGCATTTCTATTGATCAATTTGTCATGAAATTGTAATCCAAGGTAAAGAACATCATTCACATGATGTCAAAAAGTGAAAAACATCACAACAGATATTAATTCAAACTTGACATTTGTTTTATTTTATTAGTAGGGCACATCCCCTTTGTCCATTGTGGAGTTGTGTGTGAGACATGTGCCCTTCCAAAATTAGGTACATCGCAAAAAATAACTTCCTGTAGGGTACAGAACTGCATGTAGATCAAATACATTAGGTCCGTGGGTTATCGTGTGCATTATAAATGAATAATTTGGCATAAAGTCATATAAAAAAACAAACACCCTCTTTAAATTCTATGGCTTTACATATCAGATGGCCATAAAATTAGGTAAATACTACCTCAGATAAACAACACGTGGGAAAGAGGGTAACAATGAAGGGAAAGAGGGTAAATAGCATCTAGGTGGCTCTAATCAAATTCCCTTGTTTAATTAATCATCAGCATTCAGAGTCTCCACCTCTATAAAAGCATACGTTTTGGAAGTGTGTTAGTCTGGAGCATTCAGGTGTGCGTTAACACAATGCCAAGGAGAATAGACATCAACAACAATCTTAGAGAAGATTGGAACCATTTTCAATCAATTTGAAGACTGTAATTCTACAGTAAGAAAAAGTTTTCACAATTGGAAAACATTTAGAACATACCCAGGACGTCCCAGCAAATGCACTCCAAAGTCAGACCGTCAGTTAACATAACAATGTTCATGACAGTACAGTTAGAAAAGGACTGAATGTGTATGGCTACTTTGGAAGGGTTGCCAGGAGTAATCATTTTCTTTTGAAAAAGAACATGATGGCAAGGCTTAAATTTGCATCAGACTTCTGTGACTTCTGGAACAATATCCATTGGACAGACTAGAGATGTTTGGCCATACTACATAGCACCATGTTTGGCGAAAAACAACACTGCATATCGGCATAAACACCCCATATCAACTGTCAAGCAGTTGGTGTTGGAGCAATGATGATTTGGTCTTTTTTTTGCAGCCACAGGATCTGGACACCTTGCAGTCAGTGAGTCAACTAAGAACTCCTCTGTTTACCAAAGTCTTCTAGAGTCAAATGTCAGGCCATCTATCCAACAGCCAAAGTTTGGCCTAAATTGGGTCATGCAACAGGACAATGATCCCAAGAACACCAGCAAACACATCTACAACAGAATGTCTGAAAAAGAAAATAAATAAGGTGTTGCAATGACCTAGTCAGTCTAGACCTAGTCCAGTCAAAGTCCAGACCTTATCCTAATCGAAATGCTGTTGTGGGACTTTAAGAGAGCGGTGCATAAACGAATGCCCCAAACCTCAAATAAACTGGAGCAACATTGTAAGAATGAGCCATATAAAATTGTTACTTACCTATTTTAGCTTCATAGCTGGACGTGCTAGCTTCAATTACCAGTGTTTCTCTGTCTGTGTAAGGAAAGTGAAAAGTCTGGTGTATAGATACACATCACTACCCACAACATGCAAACAAATGCTGAGTGAAATAGTCCCAGGGAAAGTTCTCAGATTACATACATTCTAATAATAGCCAACCACTGGAGAATATTGCATTCCTGTATTAGTGGTACAGTGTAAAAGCAATTGTGCTTTCTCATTCTATGCCACATGGAAGCCTATGAGAGGTAAACTGTGTTGTTTTCTTACTTTAGCATACATTTCACAAATTAGATTTTTTAAAAAGTGGAAACTGCTTTCTAATTACAATAAAATGTGGTCTCCACAGCATTACTACTGTATAAGAAACCAATGTCCACTGTACCTCTCTCTACCTAAATACAGCAATTTACAATAGATCTATAAAGCACCATGGACAAAATTAAGTGGCAGGTGAATTCTAAATAGTTTGTCCTGTAAATCACAATATGGAAATTTTGAGCTGGATTTGTTTCCAGCAGATTGAACAATAATCCATCTTTGCTCATGGAGAATTTCCATCATTTCCAATTCAGAAATAAGTTTTATTGTCATGCAGACAGAAGTATGTCTTTATATCCTTCATAACTGTTTATAAACATAGAAAACAACAGTAAGTTAGATATGATATGATATGTAGATAAAACGTATACAGAGAAAATTTAATTGACTCTAAGAACATTCAAGCAGGTTCTTGTCAGTCACATGGGGGTTTTGATTTGCCTTACTAACCAACATACAAGCAGTTCTCTCAGAGTTTTCTTCCTGTTCCAGAGCTCATCTTGACCTCCACAGTTCCCCTAACCTACCATTTCCTAATAATGCTTGTCTATCTTATAGCCTTCAAATGCTTTCATTTGAAGGAGCTCATGTTTAATGAGTGTTAGCCCCAAAGTTGGAAAAGTCTGATTACAACTGGTGACATGTCTCAGGACTGAATTGCCAAAAAATTCAAGGTAGCTAAAACTTTTGCACAGTACTGTATGTTGCGGCCTTCGCAGTTACCAGATATTAATTCAGCTAAACACCTATGGGATGTTTCGGACCAACGTCACAGACTTTCCACCTCCTTCATCAAAATGTCAAATGAGGGATTAGTTTTTGGATGAATGTTATTCCAGCTCTTGGTAGAACAACACCTTATTACAACTAATGTTTATACATCTGTATATTTTAATACATTCTTCCATAAAATCCATATAAGCTCCATCCCAGCTGGAGGGCCTGTATGGGGAGCCCAACTGGAAACCAGAAAGTTTTGTCTTGGGTTCTATGTTTACCCATGTTGACCACATATGGATGCCCACCAGGGTCAGTGATGAGACCAAGAAAGGTTAAACATGGCCCCATCTGGGTTGTACACTGCACACAGAGCCTAGATGGGACAAATGTGAGAATAAGGTAGACTGCAACAATGTGTCCCATTTGGGAAGGCCAACAGGGTCCCAGTTAAAAGGCATGTAACAACTGAAAGCCCATGCCCGCTTGGAACCCACCTAGTGCCCATGCCTGCTTGGAACCACCCCACATGTGCATGTTGGCTGGAATAATTTTTTTTAATTATTTGGATGACCAACATCCAACCACGAACTAGGAAGCCATAGCTTTGCCTTAGCATCATAGCTAGCTAGCTACAAACTGGGGCAAGCTTAGTTCTCAAAAATAATGGCAAAAAAACTCCAACATTAACAGAAATGTTCGTGTTTAGCATATCGTGTTTAGTATAATGCAAGTTAGCAACCTAAGAAGCAATATTCTATTCTAACTTATATAACTATCTACTGTCCAGGCAAGAAGGCTTTCTACTAGATTTTGGAGCATTGCTGTGGGGATTTGACTGCATTCAGCGACAAGCCCACCTCATCCCCAACTCCCCAACCCATCTCAAAAATATTGGATGGAGCACCATCATCCCAGATAACACAGTTCCACTGCTCCACAGCTCAGTGGGCTTTATCGTGACAACAGTTTCATGTTTATCTGCTCCAGAGAGTTATATTCCATTGGCAATACATATGGACATACATAAAAGATGTGAACTACAACTAATGTAGTAAATGTCTTCCCTCTAAATCTCCACTGACAACAGGTCTGTGGTTAAACCACAAGTCTGGGAAGTCTGTAACATAAGTAACGTGTTCCATGACATTCACAGGCAGTTGTAGATAGTCCCTTTGTAGAGTGTCTCACCTTCTTTGACCTTTCTTTTTGCACTGTGTGGCAGTCCAGACCATTCATTTAGCTTCCTCCTTATCTACAGAGGGGGATTCATACAGCTGATTCATGTTTCTTGTGAAACCAAGGTGCCATGCAGTCTGTAATGTACATTTTACTGTAATTACTTGAATCAATGCAGTAAGCCTGTTGCCTACAGCACCATAATAACTCTTATACAAGCTTAATTACACACAATTGCACATATTTCATTTATTGTTTTGAATTTCATAAAAAAAATCTTTATATCAACATTTATCATATAATTTTAGAATGTTTTATAATTGTAATCACACACACACACACACACACACACAGTTATACTATATAAATCATATATATGTATTTGTTATTGCGATATTTTATTAAATCAGCAGACACCTGGTCAAATTTCACATTTTAACTCAATTAAATGTAAATGTAAAGTAAAATATCCTGTACTGAATGTGCCATTACCATATGCCACTTTTTATTTTCAGCTATATCACCAAAACTGACCATATTTTCAATGAATCTAACTTTATTCTTATTATAGTAATTGCTTGTTTAATAATAATTACTAAATAATTATCACTACATTTACGAAATCAGAGTTGATTATAGTAATTGATTAAAAAATCATTACTAATGATCTTTCACCATAAAATAAGCTGTATTTTGAGTTGTACCATCGGGCCATTTATCCTATTTGGGACTTCAAAACCCACACACCATCTTCATCATTATCAGCATCTTCATCATCCTCATCATCCCCAGCAAACCTTCTCGATGGACGATCAGCTAATCTGGTCTGAAAGCCGTCGAGGGGGGAGTCAGCTGGGGAGGGCGATGAGGGGGTGAGTGACAAAAAAAGAAAAAAGGAAAAAAAAAAAAAAACTGCCTCTCTTTCTTCCGACAGAGAGCACCTCCATCCCCATGATCTCATGAATAAATTATAGCGGCTCATTGTGCAACAGAGGGGAGGAATGCAGTCGAGCCGAGGAAAATACGGCCGGGGGTAACGTTACAGACTCCACATCGATCCGGAGCTCAGTCTCCAGTTCCTCCTGTTATGCTGCTCGCCGTGAGACCGTAACACACAACACAGCTTCGGCTGGAGCTGGAACTCGTAAAATATAGCCTCCTTTTCTCGTTTCACCTTTTTTAGATGGATTTTAAGTTACAACCAGGACACGATAACCGGTCACTGTATCAGCTTTCGACTAAAACGCTCACGGAGACGAACTGAAAAAGGAGAAGAGAGATTTAGGCGTCGCTTAGCTGCTTGTAACGGCGGTGGCTTTTCGCAGAGGTATCCGACTTTCCTACCGCGGAACACGGATCAGCGAGCAGAGCAACCTCGGGCAGTTGGAGTCCTAAGGTAAGAAGCTGTAGCTAATGCTAGCTAGCTAATTACTGGCGTAAAGCACGCACAATCCGAGCGATATCGTTTGTAATCGTCGATATTTTCTTCTGTTGGGCTCTTACTTTACAATTCGGCTGCTCATGCTCGCTACTGGCTGGTTAGCTTCATGCTAACGGTGCCGCTAGCCTTTGCTAGCTTCGCTGGTTGATATGAACGGGGAAGTTAGCCTGCTGGCTAACTAGCATGCAGCTCGCGTTAGCTCGTTGAGCTAGGTCGTTTTAATGGCACAGGCTGTGGATCTTTTTCGTCTCACCACCATTAAATGCAGACGTGGTTTCACTGAGGCGTGTAATGTTGATAATTGTGCTGCTCGCATATTTTCGGATGGGTACTTTAAGCTATATTATAGGATTTTATGTCAACAATGCCTCGAATTCCCTCTTCTCAGGGCTTGTTGTGGTGATACATGGGTGCTCTTATGTTTGTGGGTGCTAGAAATCTAACTGCACGTTTAAGGAGTTTACACGCAAAGCTTAGCTACCTTTCAGCTCTTAGTGTTGTGTTTTACAGTCTTTTCCTCCTTTTGCCCAGAATAATCTAACCAAGATGGTGTATTAGTGATAGCAGTAGTAAAAGCTGTGGGCCATGGTTGCTATTATGGCAGTTGTAGGTGCAGTGTTTTGTCAGGTTCTTTAGTATTTGGTCTGGGGTGGTGTAATTGCTCAGATCACTAGCTATAATCGAAAACAATGGCTATATATGTTGCTTCAGAACAGGTTTTATGTGTGGTTTGTTACTGGTCCCAGTGTGAAAGTTTGGACAGACTCAGATATTATGAAACTGTTTTATTATGCAACCATCTTTGCCTCTGTTGCATTCATTATACATGTAGACTTGACACACCCCTTAAAAATGGGCCTCTTAGGTCATTGAACCATACCTGGTTAAATATCTGATGGTAAGAGGTCGGTGAGAAAGGGACTGCCCCTTTGGGAAACCCTAGTTTCGGCCGTTTAAGCAGCATATTTGGTAAAACCCTGACCTAAACCCCTGTTTCAGTTCATTCTCATGGTTTGGCAGCTGAGGTAGGTGTGGAAGTTTGGAGAAAAGGCAGGGGGTTAACATGCATCACAATGCCTCCACATTACCATCATCATGGACACTCCACCCGGGCACTTGAGCTACGTGTTGGTGGTACTCTAAACAGCGGGGTGCGCTTGGCCTGGGCGTTACGTTGTGCAATACTCGGGCAGGGCTACATTTAACTTGCTTTCTTCCCATGGGACAGTAAGCGTGAGATCACCTGCACCCTATAAATGGCGTCTGCTGTGTTCTGCAGGGTTTTACTACAGAACGCCAGCCCAGGTTGGGTTTCGGGCCAGTGCTGCCTGGCTCAAAAAGACGGCACAGGAGGTAACATGGACAGATGGTGAGGCTCTTGTACAGAGCCAATGTCCTGCTCTGCCTCATACTATGGACTCCGTGTTTGTGGGTCAGAGAACAGGTAGGCTACAGATGCCTTCTCTAAGGGTCAAATTGTGGCCACTTTGATTCCCCTGTTCACATTCCCTTCGTTGGAAGCTCCTTCCTCTAATATCGCTTACATTTCATGATAAGGACCTAACGCACAATGTTTGTGGTTATCTTTGCTGTACAAGGTTTGGAATATCAATTTCATTTTAGATTGTGAAAAGAAGCAGTAGCAGCCCGTTCCTTATGCCCTGGTTCTCCTTGTGCACACAATTGGTTTGTTTGCAGTCGAAGAGAATAACATGAATTCAGAGCTCCTGCTGTTCTTTTTTTTTTTCCTCCACTGTCACCAATTAGGAGTGGGCAATATAGCAAAATATAACATCACAATGCTTTAAGGGGACTCATTATACACAAAAAGACATTAAATTTTTCCAAGGTGCAATAAGTACAAACTGTAAATACAGTAGTCTTCGGTCAACATTTCAGACACTGTACTGCAGTATCTCCTTACACCTCTTTACTTTTGTAACTGTCATAATTAACATAATTCATTTAACATAATTAAATTAACATAATTAAGTTTTCACCCAAAAATAAAACCCTGTGGGACTCACAAAAAAGAAAAATACCTTCATATTCCCCACTTCTATCACCAATGCAGCCTTCAAACCTTCAGAAGCACTCAGTGGAAGGAAAAAAAGAAAGTTGGCATCTTTATCACACACCTTTCCTACCGCAAATTGGTCGACTATTATCCAAAATAGTCACCTTGTAGCGTGAATTACCCCATTCAGCTTCTAATATGCTTCCTAAGCACCTTCCGTCTGCTGAAACACTTTCTAATAAAACCCTGGTCGCACGTTTTCCATTCAAGGTGGGATTTCTGTCATCCTGTTTTTCTATCAATGGTTTTAGATGTTTTCAAAACTTCTGTGTTTTGGTACACCCCCCCATACTCCACACTGTGCCGCCAATGGCACGAAACCACACAGGAAAGTAAAAGGTCGCACAAACTGATCATGTATGACGCGTTTCTTGTATTATATGGGCCTCCCAGTGTCAAGATAATGTTTATTAAAAGCGCCTCTTGCCGTAAGGGCTTAGTAAATTATTGATAAGTGGCTGAAGCTTCTGCCTTCCAGCCAAGGCCAAGTCCTGAAAACGAGCGCTGTACCTATTCGACCGGCTCTCTTGTGGGATGTTAAGCCAGGCTCAGTTTTCTTTGTTTTTTGGAGGTAACCAGTTTGTTCGAGTGTTTTTTGGAAATTAACCCTCTTTCTCCCTCTGCTGTCCCCCACCTCTTTTAGGAAAGAGGAGAAGTCTTATAATCTCCTAATCATATCTTAATTGAGTCGCTAATGTCTACTACCTTCTCTGCAAACACTGACTATTAATAGGCCACATCAATTAGTGTGTCATGTGTTGGTGGGAAGGGGCCAGCTTTTTAAAATAGAGCCAGCTTACCCGGAAATCTATTACTTTATTTTTTAACCTTGGGTTGTGCAAACACCACGGCTGACCTTGGCCCAGAGCTGCAGTGTGAAGACAGCATTTTTTTTAAAGGATGTGTCAACAGGAGCTCAGGAGAAGAAACAAAAGGATGAATGGTAATTTAATTTGAGGCTTGCACATGAGGACAATGGATGATGTTTTCGGGGAACAGTTCCTTCACACCTAGTCATGCCTAGAAAATGAGGAGCTTAATTGGCATTTCATTGACAATCCTGTTATGTCTTTGAACAGTAAAGGTTAATGTTAATGTAACTATTATATCTAATATATAATTTTATATATTCATTGGAATTCACCTTTGTAACTATATACAATATATATACCCTTAGCATGCCCTACATTTAAGAGAATAGACACCTGGTGACTGATGGGTGTAGGTGTAGCAAAGCACTTGGGTTAGGTACTATGGTCTCGGCAGGGGAGTGGGGGGAGGTGTTGGCTGGCTCGGCACAGAATGGTCATGTCTAGCTCTCTGGGACGCATGGCCTCACTGTGTTCATTTGTTGTCATTCTACCTATCCATCAAACGAGCACAGCTAACGCTCTGTCTCTACTCACTGATCGTATGTACATGTCTGTACATTAGACTTCAGGCAGTTTATGAAACCCATGAGGAGTAAACCAATCGGGAAATGACTTTAAGATTCAAGTTCATTACTAATAGCTGTCAGTTTGAACAAAATCGAAACCTTGATAAGGAATTTCCGAAGTGGCGACGCATGCAGTATATGTATATAGTAATAAAGAGTGTGATAAAAAATATAGGCCTAGCTGTGGTTTCATCTAGTTTGTGGTTTTGTCTTTGTCATCATTTTCATTGCTGTAGGTGAAAGAAAAGCAAAAAGGAACCATAGGATTTCCAATTCAGGGTCTTTTAACATTCATGTTACAATGTACTCCTACCTCTGTTTTATAATAAAGCTTCAAGATGCTGATATGGACTCTTATGGACATTTCAATGCCTGGGACCTGAACTGGCCCTGTGGGGAGGGGGGCCCTGAGGTAAGTGCTGAGCTTTAGGTCAAAAAGAAACTGCAAGTGCAAGTGTGCACCGCCCACAGAGACGACATGAGCATAAAGACTAACAGGCACTATCTCTCTGTGTCTCATGGCCTTGTCCTCGTGCCTATGTCTGCTTGTGTGCTGTTGCAGAGTGCCGTCTGAGCTCGCTTTTTATAACCACAGACTGTGTGATGCCAGCAGTGTTGAAATAATCAACCTGGACCGCCCGGCCGGATCAGCCTATTGTGGGTGTGTGGGAAGGATCAGTGTGAAGCTTAAATTATATCAAGTTCTGCGCCTGAGCTTCGGTTTGTGGTTGTCATAGTTAATAGAGCCGGGTTGAGTTTCCGAGGAATGTCCCACTTGTTCACACACACATGGACTGTATTGAGACGGGACCCCCAGCTCAGGGAAGGGATGCTCTTCGAGGGTTTAATGGGATCATATGACCGCAGAGCAAGGGGCTTGTCCATCATTAAACATTAAGATGTTGAAGCTTAAATCAATCTAATCAATAGCAGAGCTGTAAGTGTGATCGGAAGAGGCTATGTTCAGTTCATTCTCTTCCATGCTGTGTTATCCACTAGGAGGCGAAGAATTGGGCTCTAATATTGGGCCTGATTTGATGTGGAGGTCTTTTTGTATACCTGTTGTAGCTGTTACTTGTGTTCTGGTTTGTTAAAATGAAGGCAAAAGTGGCTTTTTCCTCTTCTGTCTTGTGGAAACTGCTGTCTTTCCTCCCAGACAGGCACTTGTTTGGATGAGTGAGTCTGCGTTGAGTAATTGACTGCAACAGTGAGTTTACTTAAGTTGGCAATTCAGATTAATAGGGCGAGTTTCCACTTGTGAACAAACCCTTAAATGTCCAAATAGGTCTATTTCAAAACGGCATAATTGTAGCTTAATGCTACAGGTGTCTGAAGGGCACATCCTGCACTGTGCTGAAGTTGTCTCCCAGTAATAACAATGCTGTAATGAGTCCTTCTTTATTCTTATTTACAACATAACTTAATCGTCTGCAGTTGCACTCAAAATGATTCAACACCCACTGCAGATTAGAGTTATTAGCAAAGTTTACAATCCAATCTAACAAGACCAATTTAAATAGCTCAACACAACTCCTAGAACAAAAATGTCAGTTTTAATGATGACTGCAGTCTCAATCATTCAATACCATGAATGGAATCCTTCATAAGAGCATGTTTTTGCAAATCAGGTGTGCTTGAGATGAAACTCAAGTACCTAGACTGGCTAGGGGTCTACTGGCTGTGACAAGAAAAACTTTTAAGAAGAGATCACTGCCTTCACGAATGTATAGAAAGAATGTATAAAGATGGCAAAGGTGCAGCAAAGTTTGCCAGTTCTTAATTAAAGGAACACTGGCTGCACTACCTGGACGTGGTAGAAAGAGGAAGGTATCACCGGCTGTCACCAGATTCCTGAGTAGACAGATGGTCAAAAACCCTTGAGTGACTGCAAAAGACCTGCAAAAATGGTGGCAGCAGGCACTGAGGCTTCTGTTTGCACAATAAGGCTTATACTAAACACTGAAGGTCTCCATGCCTGTACAGCTCTACTGACCAAAAGCACAAGAAAGGTCAGCTTCAGCTTAAAACCAGATAAATCCGCCACAGAGGTTTTGGGATTCTGTTTTGTGGAGCGATTAAAACAAAGCTGGAACGTCAGGCCAGGTATGTCTGGAGGATGAAAGAATGAAGCAAATGCTGAAAAGAGCACCATGGCGCAAGGGCTGCTTTGCTTTCTCTGGCATTGCAAACCTGCAGCATGTAGAGGGCAAGATGGACGCAATTAAGTATTAGGAAATCCTAGTCACCATGCCTTCTGTGAGGAGGCTGAAGGCATGACCTCAAAGTCCACCATGGCTTGGTTTCAGAAGAAGTCCTTTTAAGATTGGAAATCTTGGTGGGATTTGAAGGTTGTTGCAGCATGCAAATCCAAGGATATTCGTGAACTGGAGGCCAATGCCCATGAAGAATGGACTAAAATTCCCCAGGAAAACTGCCAGAATCTGGTGTCTGGCTACGCATCACATTTGCAGCAGGTCATAACAGCAGAAGGTTGATCTATTAAGTACTAGAGATGCTTGTCATGAAGGGGTTGAATAATTGAGGGGTTGAGACTTTAAAAGTCGCATTTTGTGTTGAATTTGGAGAGTTGGAGAGTTTCTTTAATCTAAAGAAATAGTTAATGGAAATTGTCTAGTGTTAATTCCAAGATTTAAGCCATTGAACACTGAAGCAAATTATTGGAAGGTGTAGTCACTGTGCCGAAGTCTGAAAGAAGACCTAAACTGTCTCCCTAAGCTAAAAACAAATGGGTTTGGATGGTCTGAAATGATTTAGAAAGCACCAAGACAGGCCCAACATGAACTAGAAGCAGCTGGTAGACTAGTCTCCCTTTCCACAGCCAAGTGAGTTGCAGCGAGTTGTTTGACCACAATGACCAGAGGTTTTTCTGACATTAAACCCCAAGAGCACTACATCAACTGTTAAGCATGGTGGTGGTAGCAACATGTTCTGGGGCTGTTCTGCAGATGCATTGGTTGAAATATTACTAAAGAATTCTTCACGAAAACCTTAGCCTTGAAACTTGGACACAATTGGATGTTCCGACAGGACATCAAAATTACCTCAGAAATACAGTAATTGGGGTAAGCTTCTCAAAGTCCTGACCTCAACCTTTATTGAAGATGTGTGGACTCATGTTTAATAACCAGTCTGTGTTTGGAAACCAAGAATTTTAATTGAAGAGTAGTCAGATATTCAAGCAGAAGCTTGTCGATGGCTAACAAGGGCGTCTGGTCAAGGTTTTTGTTATATATTCACCTTGAGTTAAAAGAATAATACTTGCGCTTCAAATTCTTGACTGTTTTCTGTTGAACGTGTATGTTGTAACTTTTTCTGGAGCAGAAAAGGAGCAGTTCAAAGAAATCCTTAAAAGCCTGATATTTCCATGACCTTCCATAATGTCCATGAGTGTAACCTTCTGGGCACAACTGTACATATATGTGTAGCTGTGCACAGATTGTCTTGACCTGGGTGGTCTTTATCACAGTAGAGTGCCTTGCTCTACTGTGAGCTGTTTAATTTGTTAAATCTGTTCTCATGCATTAATGAGTTAGAGCACATGAAGACCTGGAAATGCTGAGTTTTAGCATCAGCTCAGGATTGTCATATCAGTGTAAAACCACAATCCCGATTGTCACAGAGGTGATCATACACCGGTGCTACTGAAGTGTTGCTCAGATATCAACATGAGTGTTAACAGGCGGGTGGTAGTAGTGAGACTGAACAGCCTGGAGATCATCAGATAGCGCTGTCTGTGTAATCTGTCCATGTCCTGCCTCCTGTTTTCCCCCCTTGCAGCCAGCATGTTGTCAGACAGATGGAAGCAGAAATGGCCGACCTCCTATTGACTGGCTTTGCGTGTGGTGAAGATCCTTCGGAACTCACTGCTTCATTATTCTCCTCTACACACACCTCTGTTGGATCAAAAACAGGCCAGGGGTCATCGACCCGGATAAGTCCACCCTCCAAACCATCTTTTCACGTTCCTGTTGCCTCAGTGTGTTTGCCACAGCCAGACGCAGCTGTTCATGACAGGCCAGTGGTTCTGCTCAGCTTCTTCTCTCAACCAGATTCCACGCTGCCGTTCTTTTGTTAGTTAAGCTCTGCAGCCACAGGCAGAGGGCTTGCCAAGGTGTCGAGACGCGCTCGAACTGCCTTGTGGCCATCCCTGCATGATTAGCATTCCCAACAGCAGCCTGGCTTCCTAACACACTCTCCCATGCCCAGAGTAACGTGGAAAACCCAGACACGACTGTTTGTGCCCAGCTCTGCATCACGAAACTACAGCAGCAGGCAAGTGGCAAACATTGTATAAAACTTGAGGAACCTTTAGATCAAGTGGTGCTTTTGTGAAGTGGTGTGCCAAAGTGCATCTTGTAAAATTTCATGTAATGGAATCCAACATAGTATTCTTCAGCAGCCCGTTTTTAAAACAGCGTATTTGGAAGGGCCAGAAGAGAGATTTGAGGATTGGACTCTCAAGGTTGGGGGAAGGGGTGGTCTGTGCAGTGCAGTGGGGGCAGGTAACTCTCCCTTTCAGAACAGCTGCCGTTTGCTCTGCAAATTGATGTTCTTTCGCTTCCCCCGGTATGTTTGGGTACACAGGAACAGCTTTGATCTCTATAGGACACAAGGCTTTTTGGACCACTCACCCAAATTGCTTCTGAAGGCACTGTGGCCTGAGGACTGTTGATTCTTCTGAAAGATGAGGAGGGGAAAAGACACTTTGTCTTGGATATCAGCGCACAAGGGTCACGGGGGTCGGCGCAGAGTACCTTTCTACCAGCTGCTAGGAATCTTGGGAATGTGAGTAAAGAGGGTGTTCAGATGGACAACTAGTGGCTAATGGTTTTCTTTCATTCTCCTCCACCTGGCCTTGGTCATTGAATTACTTTATGGGATATGCTAAGCTAACTCTCGTACGTCTTGAAAAGTGTATGTCTTTTATTATTATTATTTTTTTTTTTATTGTAAGGTAGTTGATTTGTGAGAATGTACAGCATGTACAATGGTAAATGAGAAGGTGCTGACGATCTACAGTTTCAAATTTTGAAACTGGAGAGATGTTTGCATTTCAAGTTCACTACTAGCAAAGGGGTGGCATTGTGGCCCATGCAATGTGAGACATGTCCCACGCATTCTTAATCACGATCCGCTATTTATTTTTAGTTTACTGTGCTGACAGCTGGTACTGATAAGAAGGATTAGATCATGTGTTTTATGTCTTGTAAAACATACTTTGGAAAAGGGTTGCTGGTGATGGTGAAAAGCCGCTCATGAAAAGGTTTAGATGCTGTCAAATGGTTCAAGTGTCCGGTTATGCTAAGTGCTTTGTGTCTTAATTTGGCTTTCTTGCTTCCTTCGGGCATTGAGATGTGCTCCACATGAGACACCATTTGTGTTTGTGTTCGGAACGCTTCTAATCTTGCAGTCTGTAATCCTTTAGACCCCTTTTACTTTCCGCTATTCTAATGTTGTGTTGTCTTATAGTCTTTCAGAGTCTTTAGAGTTCTGAGTTTGAATAAATAATAATAATAATAAAAAAGTCACGTGGCTATTATAAAAATATAAAAAAGGAAGCCCAAACCTGAAAAGATCAAATGTAGTATAGTACTTTATCTAGTAGATAAATTTGGCAGTAACGCGTTTTAAAATCGATTAGGCTACACAAGTGAACAGCCGCTTGTCCCGGCGAGGCTAATTTGTTGCCCAGATTCATGCAGTCACAGATGCTGAAACCTTCGGCTTGTTGTCAGACTCTTTTCCTGTGGTTTTCATCTGCAGTGCTGGCTTCTGTCTAATCTTCCCATCAGCGCTGTGCCTGGCTCTGACGCAGGTTCGCCGCCACTCTGCCCTGCCACGCGGCTACTCCCTAAATAAGCTTGTTTCCTTCTAATCTAGCCACCAGAGAAAACCACTCCATGTCATCATTCACACTCTCCATATGGCGTACCTCCCCATGCGAGGACGGTACAGGACCAATTCATCATTATAAGGACAAAAGAAGAGCAAGAAAGGGGGCGGGCTCACGTTCCATGACCTTTGTGTATTTGCGTTTTTGTCCTATTCGTTTCCATCAGAGTACCATTTGTATGATTAGAAGCTTTGCTTACATTTCTGACTGGATATTCAGAAGTTTTTTGCTGCACACAATGTGTAGCTGTTGACGGACAGTGTAGGAACGTAACAAGAAACTGTGTGAACCTTAGTTGTGCCTCCCACCAATTGGAGAACCATTTGCTTAGTACTACTGTTCCACAACTAAGATTTGCTTTGGAAATGAAATTCAAATCACAGAAAAACTTGGCATGAAATACTCAGCGCAGGGTAAGCCTGCTTTTTAAGCACCCTTTGCTGAAACGGCCTCTGACCCTGCACACGGCCCCTTCCCCGCCCTTTGGAGAGCCCATGTGATCAGCTGGTGCGGTGGAGGCTCAGCTGGCCGGCTGAAGAAGCTGCCGGTAATGGGCTCATCCTCGAGGCTTCTCCTCGGGCATGGCCGGCATGGCCGCTTAGTGCAGAGTAGAATCAGCCACGCAAGGTCACTCAGGTTAATGGATCCTCTGTACTCAGTGACGGGGACACTGTGGGTCCTGATAGATGCCTCATTAGTGCTGCGTCTCTATCGCGCTCTCACCCTTTACAGCCTTGTACAAAGCCAAGCAATACGTGACGCAAACTGTTATTTGAAATGGTAATGTATTACTTGATCAAAATGGACGCGGTCCAGGCGCTAGTAATGATAATGGTGTGTGTTTCTCCAGAATTCTGTTTTTTGTACTGCTCCGGTTTAGCTTTTGATGATTGTATCACCCAGATTGGTGGGTTTTTAAAAATTCCTATTAAAGGTTAAATGTTAACCTTTAACATTCAGAATACAAAAGCCTCTGTTAACACCATGTTCTAAGAATTCCCTGCAACACTGTTTGACTTCTTCTCTGCCAGTAATGTCAGGCTGAAAGTGAAATGAAATAAGCTGAAACTGTGCTCAAAGAATTCAGTCAGGTAAATCAGATGAATATTTACTGACAAAAACTCTCTTTTTGTATTGATTAACTTTCAAAAAGCTGTTGATGGCTGAGAGTATGTTGAATGATTAGTCCTTTGACAGCAAACATGTCTGATTTAATACTTTTAGGTAGATTTCTTTATTTTTTTTTTTTTGACTTTTCAGACTAGTGTAGGCTGTGACTTCCAGGACCATGTAAACCGTGTGATCTTTCACCTATCCCACCTCACAATCCAGGAGGTAGAGAGATCAGTCTTCTGAATGACACCTAGCCAAATCCCCTGTACGGCTCCTGAGGAACCGCAGCACTGCTTACACGCAGCTCTATCAGTGTCCGTGTCTGAGGGGACCGAAGGCAGACGCTCCTTCGGCAGGGTGATGAGAAATCAGCTGACTGCTGATGAGAACAGATAAAACAGTTAGTACTTGAAGTTTCTGGTTGCTCTGCTGACTCTTGACCCCGTCGAAGTCTGATGGGAACTCTCATATCATATATATATATATAATATATTGTAACTTAAAAAGGGATATATACAACTATTTGCTCCTTGCTGGCTCCAAAGGCTCGATGTCCAGCACAGTTTATTTCTCTGCTTAAACACCCTTGGTTGTCCAACTCCTCTGTTAATTAGCAGGTTTAGTAGGTGTGTTTCTGCAAGGAACTGTGCTTCCAAACAGTGCTGGACATTGCCTCCCCTCCAGGACCGGAATTAAAGGGCCCTTGTGTAAGTAGCCATGAAATTATGTGAAATGCTTGTTATGCCTTTTGTAAAGATCTTTTTCAAAGTCATGTTAATTCGCAGGAAAGGCTTGCTTGGTGCCCATTACTTTTGGGTATTCTGGTACATGTTTACTGGTTGGCAACAGATAACACCACCACCTGCCATTGAGTTACAACAACACCATGTGGGAGATCAGGGTTCGATTCCCGGTCTGGGTGACTATGCTGTGCTACACCAATAAGAGTCCTTGGGTAAGACTCCTAACACTACATTGGCCCACCTCTGTAATATAAGTAACCTTGTAAGTCGCTCTGGATAAGAGCATCTGCTAAATGCGATAAATGTAAATGTTTACTGAGTTATAGGACAACCTTCCACCCAACTGCCTTCCACCCCAGTTGCTGGCAAAATGTGAAACTCTAGCATGAATTCTACCGCTCCTGCTCTCTAAACTGCCAGCTTTTACTCTGTGTTTGTCAAGGACTTGCAAATATGCTGGCTACTAGATCAGGCAACATTTGCATGAGCTTGGGAGAGCATGCAGCGTATAAGTGTATGTGTGTCAATGGAGTGAGTCAGTCCAGGGGTTGGACTCTCTCTCTGACACACATTAGAACGGCATGTAGAGCCCCCACAGCTGTGACGCTGCCTTGGCACTCTGACGTGTACTCTGCGTCACCGGCTCTTCCTGTGGCCAACGCTTCCGTTCTGACCACAGCACACGCCGCCTTCCGGGAAATTCAGGGCTTGAGCTTGGACTCAGACTGCTGTGTAAAGTTCTTGCTTCCTAGAAAGACGGCTGCATTTCCTGAATATCCTCTGATCTCTCAGGTGCTCCTCTTACACAGCAATCACGTTAACTGCATGAATGTGGGATCGCACAAAGAACGCATTCATGCACCTGCATAGATGACGGTCCTCAATAGGGCAGCACCGTGCCTGGCTATGCGTTGGCTCTCTTCTGTAGCCGCCGCGTGTTCTCCACAAAAGTCTATACAGACGGTGGCATCCATCTGAGAATGAAGAGTCAAGCCTCCGTGTGGGTCAAATAGATTTCTTGCCTGCTCACTCCACGTGTGATTGAAGTGGAGTGAATGCCCTGTATGGATCGTGGGCTGATGTTCTCCACAAGCGCTTCTCTCACTGACTGCAAGCTGTGCGGAATGGATGGATCCTGATGGCTCTATTTTAAGCCTGGAGGCCACACATGTGAACAGTGTCCTGGGCTCACCCTCGAGAGCTCCTCGGATAAATGAAAAGGAGAAGACGCACGCAGACGTTTCCCTCTGGGATGTTTAGTCTGATCTCTTTCTCAATGGGTGAGGTGCAGCATCAGTTTAGGGCATCCAAAGGAAGGCCCCAAGTGTATCGATGTGTGGGATTCAAGCTTTTGTTAACTGTGGCATCTCCTTCAGAAAGCTTGGTGAAGGTGACTTTACCTGTCAGGGCTGGTCACCATGTAGGAGGTCGAGCTTGTTATACAAGTCTGTTCATTCCCAGTGTATAGACTCAGCTTAAAAGCACAACGCTAAAACACCAGACCAGCTGTTGGAGAAGACCTTCTTTTGGAAGATGCTCTGCCACTGTCTTTTAAAGAAGGCATTCCAACTGTGTTTGGACCGTTCCCAGCATTGAAACCTCTGCAGCAACAACAGTCAAAACACTGCCATTGCCGCTCATTCTGTGCTTGGATGGCCAAGCGAGGCTCTTTTGCTGGCCTGCAATAGCTGCTCTGCATGCCATTCTCTCTGTTATTAGACGAATAATGTGGCTGTTGTCAGTGAGGCAGGCCAGCAGTAAGCTGTCTGTGTGCGAGTCTCCATCGAGTGCTTCTGTCACCGTTAATCAGGCAAACCATCAGTCAGTCAACCTGTTTTCTCCCCTCTACACCAGCGAGGGAGAGCGAGCCGCTGCTGTGTGCACAGTGAGTCACGTTGCAGGGGAGAGAGAGAGCGCAAAAGAGAGAGGGAGAGGGAAAGGGGAGGGGGAGAAACTGAGTGTTGAAGTCAGACAAGTTTATCAAGCAGAGGCCCTTGAACGAACCAGCCGACGCTGCTTTTATAAAGGACAGTCAGAGCTGTGACAAAGTCGTTAAAGGAGAATCAATACAATGTGACTCCATTTGCATTCGAGGCTGCTCGATTCAAAGTGGCTCATGCAGGAGGGAAAAAATTAGTTTTGGAGCTGTGGAGTTCCTGCACTGTTCGTTTACCTGTTTCTCTGGTGTTCAGGTGTTCTGGTACGGTACTATGGTTGAGAAATTGATGTACAGAAATTGGTAAATGGTCTGTTGGATCACAGTGTAGGTGAATAGTAGGATCCACAGTTCCAACAACTACCTGTCATTGTTAGTCCCTGGAGTTTTACTAACCCTCAATTTACTCTCAGTTCCTGTCTAAATGGGATAAGCCCTGGTCCTGTGACTGAAGCAAGTTGTGTTTTTTTTTTTTGGGGGGGGGGGTTTTTATTGCAAGTAGACAAGCCAAAGCCACTCCTACACATGAGGAACACAAAGGCATGTATGATATTTTCAATGTTTACTGGCCTCAACTTTAGCTTAAAGGCGACATGGGCGGAGGCCGAGTAATCCTCTGTAACTTTGGACTTGAGTGAGAGACCAAGAGCGGGATGAAGGGTGGATTGCTTGACCTAGAGAGAACCCTCACTGCACCATTAAATGTGCTGAGTGGAGATAGTCCCGGCCCGTTCCACTCCACTGCCACAGCTACTCGGCCTTGGCTCGTTGCCTCTCAGCCAGACGCAAACAAACTTACAAACCACTTACAGATGTCTAAAGAAATGTAGATGCTCAGAAAATGCCATGCTGGCAGTGTCATGACAACGTTTAGGACTTGGGACTGTATTCACCATATCAAGTGATTGTCTAGAGATGTCACCGAACACACAGAATCTGACTTTGCTCTGTTCCTGCAATTCGCCTTTCTGAACTTGTCCTGTAACTTGCTGGTGACCTGCTGATCAATTTATTCAAAGGGAGGTGTTGGATGAATGCTACGAGGCCCACAAGGCCTGTAGGTATGAGAAAAGCAAACAGCGCTAAACGCAGGCCTGGCCATTATGCAAACACAGCTGACGCTCACTCGGCCAGCCCCCTTAACTCATGCGCACGCTGGCCATCACCTCTCAGCATGTAGGATTTTAATGAGTTGAGATCAGATTTTAAAGGGTAAAATTCGGGAAGATATGGCAAGATGCTAAGTAGAGGCAACTGCCTTCCATTCATTTTGGGCATGTTAGCATGCATGGTCTTGCTCTTCTTTCGAGGAATTGGTTTTCTTTTTCGACTTCAGAGCTTGTTTGTTTTGTTTTCTTTAAATCAGTGCTCGGGTTTACATGCCCTCAAGGTGGCGCGTTGTCAATTCCGTTCTGCTTAAAACTAACCCGGCCCTCCGGTGTGAATAGACCGCAGCACTTACGAGCCTGATTACAGTGGCACATCCAGTGGCTCTATACCCTATTTAAATTCCTCCTGAGCAAATGATGTATTTTGCTGGGGTATTAAACACCTCAGATCCCTGCCGGCGCACAAGGGCAGTCTTGGCAGGCGGTGTCGGAGCGCGTCTGGCAGTAATTTGCTTTCCTGCTCCTTATCTTCCTCATCTCCCAGGTGAGCGATAGTATCTGTATCTTCCCACCTCTCTGTTTGTATGCTTATGCAAAGGTGTCCCGTTCTCCTTGTTCCTAGCAGGCTGCCTGTAGCTTGTCTTTTGAGAGCTGGATCTGTTCCTTTTATCTTGATCAGTCTTTTCCTCTCTAACAAGGGAATCTGGTTACTGCAGTGACGTTGCTGATGATTTCTGCAGTGCTCCTTGCAGAACCGTGAAGTAGCAGTGTTGAAATGTGTGGTCAAATTGTGTGTGTGTGTGTGTGTGTGCTGGAATGTGTTATCAGACCCAGCCTTCCTGTGGCTCCTAATCCCCCTTCCCACTGGCCACCCTCCCCCGTCTCTGTGTCTCTCTCTTTCTCTGTGTCTCTCTGGCGCACTAGCTCTCTCGGCCTCTGGGCTCCACTCCTCCCAGCCGGGGCCACGAGGGGGGAGGGGCAGCCTCTTGGTCATGTGACTCAAGTCGCTCCCCCATTTGGCATGCGGACAAATGGGAGATTTTGGACAGCAGTCTCAAGCGAGCCATTAGCCCACACTGTTTTTATTGATGCTTCAAGAAATGTCCTCCATTTTGAAAAACAGAAGGTCTTCGTTATTTTGACTAGACTAGTGTTTGCGATTTATCAGCCTACTGGCCACATACTGGCGAATACGTGCACCTTTACCTTTATCCTTTTACATGGTAAAATCCCTTTCACGCTCTGAATACTCACGCTCTGAATTGCCGGGTTACTTTTGCAGGTAATATTTGGGCCTTGAGTCATTCAAACATGCAGACCTTAAAGGATGCACACCTTTATTGTTTAGGCATGACCGTCCGGATAAGCTGTAAGATAAGATGTAAAGTCCTTAGCATGGTGTTCAGTTGTTTATGTAACTCTAAAACCTTAAATTGCCACAGAAAATTTCCGACTGTAACCTAGACTGGTTTTCCAATTTTTTCAGCTTCTGTTTACACAAACCTTCCTGGTCATCACCCTTGTACTAGGTCGTCTGCAGGTAAATTGCTGGAACTTCCCTGGGATTTCGACTCCGGTTTGGGTTCACACTTGAAACCCTTAATCCAGTTTAATTGGCATTAAATTCCCAGGTAAAAGCTGTAATTAAAAGTCATGAAGCTCCGTCCTGGCGCTGCCTTTCACTAACGGGAGCAAGGTTTTGTTCCCGTTTCTGAGTATCAGATCCCTCCTTAAGTCTCCCACTCCTGACCTGGCCTCCATTCTGCTTCAGTCCGTGGTTTTGCACGCTCTCAAACGCATCATCCCCTCGGAGAGCTGAATCTGCAGTTCGGTTTTAAGAGCGCTGACACATGGCCATTTCTCCGGCCTATCAGAAATCAAAAGGCCTGCGGGGCTTCTGTGTGCTGCTGGCAGGAAAAGTGGAGGCGTTTGGGAACCTTAAAGGAATTACCTCATCTGAAAAATGCTAACATGGCTCAGGAAGAAAACTAGCAGAGACGAGTATAAGGTCATTTCAGGAACACTTGACTGGGCTCTGCTAGATTGCGTGCATTATTAGCAATGCTAGACTCTTTGGCTGAAGTTCAGCCTTCCCTGTAAGGTCCACGCCCCTGCAGCAGCGCCCTGGCTAAAGCGCCCCTTTTCGGAACTTTCCTGTTCTGTGGGCAAACCCAGCAACCCAGCCTGCGATCTGCAGGGAGGACGAGGAGGGGAAGGGAAATAAGAAAAAGGGAATTAAAGCGTGGAGGGAATGGAAAATGGAGTGGAGAGATTGCAAAAGAGGGGGAGAGATGTTTTTAAGGGAGTGTGGTGCTTTGCATGGTGTTTGAGGAGGGGGGTGGGGGGGAGAAGGGAGGGCACAGCCAGATCAAGGCAGGCCAGGCCAGGAGAGAAATGAGAGGAAAAGAGCAGGTGGTTAAAATGAGCCTAGGAGAAAGAGATTGAGTACAAGAAAGAACAGTGTGTTCTGTTCATTCCAGGGTAAGAACAGTTTGTGCAGTTGTCCGTCACACACAAGGGAGAGCAAGAGATGGGGGATGCTAAAGTGTACTACCAAAGGGCTCGTAAATAAGATCCACTTGTTTAAATGTTTGTGAGTCTGTGTGTGTGTGTGTGTGTGTGTGAGAGAGATCTGGCCGCATGGTGCCAGACTGTGTGTATGCCTACTTTGTCGTCTCCGTGACGTAGACTTGAACCAAACCGCCGTTTGTGGCTTCCCGTGCCCACACACCAGCCTCTGTGTGTGTGTTTCAGCGCTTATGCTTGACAGAAGTGGTGCGCATTATGTCGCCGCTTTGAGCACCTCATTCAAAAGCCAGCGCGTGTGGTTTTACAAGAGGGGGGGAAGAGAAAGAATGCTGCAGTGTCTCGTGGAAGCCATGCTGGCAGATGCGTTAGTGTAATTGTATGTAGTACCTGTTTGGATGGCTGCTCCTTCGCTGAAGGGGCTCTCTAATATATGACGCTAATAACCGCAGAGGTTGGCTTTCTCAAGTGCTGGCCTAATTAGCCACAGGCGTTTCGGCCCGCCAGCCAGTTAGTTGTGATGGGTCTAATAGCTGGCTGCCTAAAGTGTGGCCCATGACTGTGTATGATTTGGCCTGGCCAAAATACCATTACCCCACCCCTCACTGTATCATATGGTCACTGGCACACAATGACAAATTTACAGGAGAAGGAAAAGCCTTCTTAACTTTTAAGTGTAAAGATTGTATTCAAAGTCTTTGTGGACCATTTCTATCGGCCTGTACATCATAGAATTTTATACAATGTAAAGGGACAACTGGCAGATTAACGTTGTCTCAAAGCGAAAAAACTCAAAAAAGGGTTTTGCTTGACAACAATACTGTATAATGTATTATTAGGGAACACTACACCCAGAGTCTTCCCATTTTCACTCCAAACAAGCAGTTGTCAGTCTGTTAATTTAATGTTGTTCCTTGTTTGATTTCGTATTGTTTAAGTAGGCAACTGATTTGATTTTTTTTATTTTTGCCATTAGTTTTTGGTAACAAACCGACAAACCTTGTGGTAAATAATGTAAAAATGTAATGTTAATAATAATACTAATCAAATTTCTGTTAATTGATTTTTCTGTTCTGCGTTGTATTTTTGTAAGTACTCCAGTATTGTTATATCATAAATACATTAAAGGATACACTCACTGTAAAACATGTATACCTCCTTAATGTATATATTGTTCGGGGTGAGGATATGTCTTACTATATTGGGCTAGATCAGAAATTGAATGTAAAACCTGAAGGAGTTTGATCAAGTCCTGTTAGAAATCTGGCGTGACACTGCACACTCAGTAGTTTCAGGAGCTACTTAACTTATTATACTTTTTAGTGTCTATATATAAATAATCACACAAAGGGCAATATCGAAATAAGCTAAAGCGGTCAGGGTCATTGAAGTCCATAACATAATTGTCGTGTTGAGACAAAAAAATATCTGATTTGACCGTACATTTGAGATATCAGCATCGTAAAAGAACGGGTATCGCACCGACTCTAGCAACAGCTGTAGTACATGCACTCCTGCGGCGCTGCAGCACAGGAGGACAAAGACTTGAAACTGAACAAACACTACGTGTGTGTGTGTGGGGTTGTGAATGAAAAAGGGGCCAGCCTAAGCATGTTAATATTATTAAGCCTGCTTCACTCAAGTGGTGATCAAAACACCACAATGGAGGATCTCATTGCCTCTTCTCAAACATACACACACAAACACACATTCTCACATACACACAATTTCTCTCTGTCTCTCTCTCCCCCATCCTCTCATTATCCCTGTAGGTGTCCCTATCTCTCTGATAAACTCCGCCACAGCTTTGAGTGACTCGTGCTGTCTCCCTCCGCACCCCCCTCCCCAGCCTCTTCTCCATCCTTCTTTTCAAAGCTGTAGGGTGTCTGACCTAGATCCGTAAAGGAGAGGGCGAGGGAAACGGAATGGAGAACGAGGGAGAGAAGGATGAAGAGAGAAGAGCGTTGGGGGGGGGGGGGGGGGGGGTGACGGGCACTGATGTTGGCAGCAAATTAGCATGTCTGTTAATGGTGCTTACCCTGGAGATTGGAGACAGACACAGAGGTATTGAACAAGGAGGGGGCAGAGTAAAGCTTATATGAGGGGTGTGTGTGTGTGTGTGTGTGTGTGTGTGTGTGTGTAAATGTATTATAGGTTTTGAGTATATACAGTTTGAGAGTATATATAGTGATTCTTTGCCTAGCTTCTAATGCAGTTCTTTCTTGTTTCAAGGCGTCGTTCCCTTTAGTTTTTCCTTCAGCCTGTGGGACGCATGTCCAGTTGAATTTAATTCAGGTGACTGGCAAGAACTTTATTTATTTATTTATTTATTTATTTATTTATTTATTTATTTTGTGGGTCATTATCTTGCTGTATGATGAAGCGCCGCCCAATACTGGACCTTAGATGTTCCTATACACCTCAGAATTCATTATGCTACTGCCTTCAACAGTTACATCAAGATGCACAAAGATAAGTGCAGCAGTACCTGTGCCAGCCATACATGCCCAAGCCATAGCTATATAAAATAAATATCAACCACAAGCCACATTCAAAAAAAGCCAGATCAGGATGAGCCATTTCTCTCTGTCTCCAAATGAGCTCCCCTGGTCACTTTGAATAATTGATGGAGGTTGAAGGCATTATCTTCGAGGAGGGCTCAAATCGCACAGACAGCCAGGCATGAGATCCTCAGCCTTTTTTCCACACTGCATTTTTCTCTTCCTTTTGAAATCAAAGTGCTATAAATAGCCCCCTCATCCCCACCCCACCCCCCCACCCCTTTTTGGTGGAGTGGAGAAATCTGCAGCCAGTCAGCGGTGTTTGGAGCAGGGGCGTGCTTGCTTGTCCACAAAAAAAATCATTTTATAGAACACATCGTCTCCATCTCTCTCTGTTCCCCTCAGCTCCCACGACTCGCCTTTTGTCTTCCTGAGCTTTCCAGCAGAAAAAAAACCTGACTCCTCTCTCAGCCCATCCTCACCCCACCTCTCCAAAAAACGCTCGGAGAGAATTGTGTTGTACTGGAAAGGCTTGCTTTGTGGTGAACACTGTACGAGTGTGTGGGGAAGGGTTATCTTTTATTCTTTATTTTCAGAAATAAAAAGCTGTGATTGGTGGAGTGGGATCAAGTCGAGGAATGCTTGCGAAACGCGTGTTATCGAAGCTGTGGGGGTGAGCAGAGATATGCGTGCCTGAGCTGGGCGTTTGGTGATTAACCCCTTGTGCCTGTGGGGCTGAGCAGCAGCAATCAAAGAGAAGCTGCACAGCGCCGCTGCAGATGATGGCACGACTTGCACTCCTCAGTGAGTCATAACGGAAAGAAAGAAGGGAAAAGCAACCTTTTGTTTCTAACAAAGTGACCTTTATTTTCTTTCTTTGCCCCTCTCTGTCTTCTCTTCTATCTTTTTCTTAGACTGCCTGCCAGGTTGAGGTGATTTGGGGTTCCCTGCTGACCCCCACGTTCCTCCGATGAACCCCATCAACTCCATGAAACCTGCCCTGCCTCCAACGCCACACAGGTGTGTGTGTGTGTGTGTGTGTGTGTGTGTGTGTGTGTGTGTGTGTGTGTGTGTGTGTGTGTGTGTTTTTGTTTTTTGTGTTTGTGAACAAACTGTCTGAACCCCTTTTTATGTACCAGTACAGTGTGTCTTCAGCACTCACCCACACACTCAAACACACATACCTCTTCCTCTGAAACAGCACACTCAAATCTCTTGATCTGTCACTCGTTTCTATGCACTGAACACAGCGCTCCCAGAAGGCTCAAAAGGCACGCGCTGGTGACGTCTTCTAACTTCTCTGGTGACATCTAGGTTTCAGTGCAGTCGCGAAAGAGCTCCACAGAAGACCTAGCAATTACCAGAGTTACAACACCAGACTAAATTGCCATCTGAGATTCTGTAGATGTGTCTACATTCAGTTGATCTTTTCATTTTCCTGCTTTTTGTGATATTGTTTATTTTGAGAAGCACAGCTTGCCTCAGCTGCATTCTAAGCCGCCAGTGATGTCCATAAATATAGTCAAAAATATAAAATGGAATAAAAGTAGCAGCCTCCCAAGTTAACTTATCCTGGGTATCAGAGATGCAACCCCAAAAACGGACTTGTGCACACATTTCACAACCTGTTTTTAGAATATTGCGAAAACACAGCCCAAAACATCCAAAATAAAATTGATTGAACCAAATTTATGCTGAAAATGTCTTCTGCTGGCTGTTGCTAGTCATCAACGGCATGCTGAACCCTCACTTATTTGCACCGCCTCTGATCTGCCACACTGTTGATCTGAATTCCAATTGGCTGTGCCGTCCGCTCACCACTGATTGGGCGCCTGGGGTTTTGGCTCCGGAACAGCGGTTTCCTGTTTAAGAGGGGGGGGGGGTGCATCTGGTGGTTTCTACAGAGGAACTGAAGAAAAACCTCAGCCTGCCATGGAATGCTTTAAGCTACCGGTGGACAATCCGGCCAACAAACCAACCTCTTTTAAGCTTCACAACGAACCCTGCGATGACGACCCACCGCCGAAGGCCGTCGCTCAGAGCCACTGTAGAACCTCAATATCCTGTGGGCCATGAGCCAGTGGTGAAGGGCTGCAGGTCAAGCTGGATGGAAAAGCGTCCAGCAGCACTGTAGACTTTCTAGTCTTAAAGAGGCAGGGCTCCTATATAGAGCGGTCACTATTGATTTGTATTAATAATTCACTAATGTAGTAATAATTTTGCCAATTAATTGAGTAATCAGAGTTTAAATGAAGGCTAGCCAGTAAAAACTGACTTCACCTTTCAGAGAGTCAGTGCCATGCAAACGTTTGAGCTCCCCTGGTTGCTCCAAAAAAAACAATCATGAAGTTCACGATGAAACATTATTTTTAGCATTTTAGGCAAGATTAGGATTTTGTTTTTGTCTTGTATTTTGTCTTGATAAAAGGAGCTGAAAGAGTTCAGTGCAAAAGTTTGAGTAGCCTGAGACATTTGCGCTCTCATGTAACTTTTACCAAGGTCCCACAGCTTAATTAGCTTGATAGGGTTATGGTTTTCCAGTCAAGGTTTGGAAAGGCCTGGTGATGCAAGTTTTAAAGCTTTATGAATACTTTGACATGTCAAACCTTGCCCCAACAATAAGCAACCATGAACTTTGCTGTTTAACAGCGGTCTCTGAAAAATGAAATATATTCAATACCCACAAAGCAGGAGAAGACCATAAGACCACTGTTTCCTTAGTTCATAATGTAATTAAGAAACCGCAGTAAACAAGAACAGTGGAGGTCAAGTTAAGGTCAAGTTAATACCAAGAAAGCATTCAGAGAAAACTGCTCATAAGATTGCTGGAAGGCACAAATCAAAACCCTAGTTTAAATACAAAAGACCTAGCAGATTCAGCTGATTTCAGCAGACTCCAGAGTAGCAGTGCACTATTCTACTATGCAGCAACACCTGCACAAAAATCTTGGAAGACTTGGACTTTCTTGGAAGTCCTGATGCACTTCTGAAGTTAAAATGGAACACTCTGGCCGCCATGAGCGAGACAATGTTTGGAGATAAAAGGGTGCAGAATTTCATGGAGAGAACACCTCACCAACTGTTAAGCACTAGGGTAGATGGATCAGGCTTTGTTATGCAGCCAATGGCACAGGGAACATCTGTAAAAACATCTGTTAAAAATTAAGCTGAGAATGATGAGTTGGAGGTCTTCTACAGAAAGATGATGATCCTAAATACACCTCAAAATTTCCTTGGGACATGTTTAAACCTATAACACAAATGTGTTTCAGTTTCAAGTATTTTTGTTTGCTGCTAACTTTTGAGTGGTAGCCAATTCTACCAACCCGAGTGTGATCTCTAAAAGCACTAAAAGCCTACAGCCTTGTGCCAATTCTGACTGAGGTGACTGTTTTTTTTTTTTCTTTTCTTATTCTTTACCCCCTCATTTTTCGTGCTAAAGCCCTGGGTTCCCTAGAGGACCTTCAAAGTCATCCAAATATTAATCTCACACTAAATGACTTGATCATCCACTACATAGCTACAGCCTGACTCTAAACAGAACCAGGCCCCTAAACAAGCGTGTGTATTAAGGAAGTGTATTAAGGATATCATCAGTGCTTGAAGAACACTTATAAACTGCACATTTCATTACAGACAGTGTAATTAGTCTAATTGGTGGATAAAGTGCAGCAGATTTTAAATACAGTTAAATAATCACTGTCCTCAGTACAGGAGAGTACCTTTATAGTAGAATCTTTGGCCACTAATGCATTTCGTCTGCAATCATGTATAGTGCAGATAATATCGTCTATCGTAAAAAAAAAGTGATTTATATATTTATTTATTTTATTATTTTTTTAAACCATATCGCCCACCTCTACCCTATGTGCAAGCCAGATGTTGGCTTCTCAGACGAACATTTGATATGCTCAGACTGGTCTAAAACCCGTTCGGGAGGCCAAAAATTGGAGTCTTCGCCTCTCTCCAACTGTCGAGTCTGACAGACGAAAGATCTAGAGACTAGAGCCAACCATAGCCGCACAGACTGACGATTACACTTGTGGATGCTTGAATATCAAAATTGGTCAGAGCGCACCTCCCTGGTTAGCATTCACTGCAAATTTGATTAGTTTAAAGACACATTTGATATTTGCCCAGTCTACTTGAATTGCTTACTACTTACTGATTCCTGGTGTTTAAGAGTAGTAAACAAGATTCGTTTGCAGTATGGGTGGTGTTCTTACTCATTTGTGCCATGAAAAGGAAATTATGCCCATACCAACCAAGCGTTTTAGTAGCGCCTCAACACGATGCTTAAGCCGAATAGTAACAGTGCTGAACCTCTGTGCTGAACCTAATTGGATGCCTTTCAGTTATTTTCTGTTTTTGGAATGCTTGTTAGTCACGGTATTAATATTGTGTGTATCGCACAGTGGCAACATGCGCCGTGTGTAATCACACACTGCTAATTTTTACCAGCTGTATTTTCCGCGCTTTGATTCAGAGCTGCGTCTAATGTAGTTTGGCTAATTTTGGAAAGATTAAATGGGACCAATCTGGTTTGATCCAGTTATACAGAAAACAGTAGGTACTCAAACACACACACGCGCACACACAAGCGTGAACACTTACACTCTCACCCCCCCTCCCTTGGCATCGCTACTCTTTCCTGTCTCTAAGTGACTGTAGTCGCCATGGAAACATTGTGCCGAGCACCTCTAGAGCATGTGGCTGTGGCACATTCAAGTCACACAAAGACTCTCCTATAAGCGCGCTCTCTCTCTCTTTCCCTCTCTCCCGTGCCGCATCTCTCACTCCGTTAGCACCATATGTCAGTATCACATAAAGACATGAACATAAAAAATCCCACCATGTCATTCCCTACCAGCTTTAGGTTTCCGCAGTATGATCGGCAAAACCGAATCGGCTGTGAATCAAGCATTGCCACCTGCCTGGTCTCGTAGTACAGAGGGAACAGAGTGAGCACTACAAAGAAAGAGGGGGGAGAAGAGTGAAAGGGTAGTGGTTAGTAGTGTTTTTCTTTTTCTCTCTGGTCCTAATCCTGGCTGTCTCTTCCTACAGTGACGGCTCTTACCCCTATGACCCAGCGTCCTGGCAGCAAGGCACCAACCAGCCCCCCGGCTCCCTCTCTGTGGTAACCACAGTGTGGGGGGTTACCAGTCCTTCACCCAGCCAGGTAAGCCTGGCCCCGTCCTCATCCTTGAGAGTGTAAGACTGCGAGGCAACAGAGATAATTAATCACTGTGATTTAGAAACCTTGTATCTCCAAAATGGCAGGTTTATATGAGAAGGGGGGGTGTTAACTTTGAATGGATTGTAAACATTTCCAATATTCCGAATCATTTTAGAGCATTTCTGTTGGTCTGACATGAAATTTGTCGCACTGTAAAGAACAGCTGCCAGCTTCAAATTGGGTCAAAGTCAAAATCACTGAGGGGAGTTTCCAATTACACCATAGGGAGCAACAGAGTCTTTCTTATGATATATTTACATACAATGTTTAATTAAGAAATAAAAAACACTGCTGTATGTCTGATGGTATTTTTACTTGCTGAAGCCTGCTTCATGTTAAATAAAGTGCGTTTCAGATCATGGATCGTAGTACAGAGCAATGTTGATCTAAAAAAATGACTAACCTTTTTTTCAATGAAAGGTTTTAAAACATTTTTTTAAACAAGCAATCTGCTCCATAATGATAGAAAATCAAAACAATTATACATGTATTTATTAATGATGAAAATGTGACAAATTAAAGTATATATTATGGTCATCAGGAATTTGTGACTCCACATAAAGAACAGCTGCCAGATTCACATTGTTGGCGTGAAAACCAGCAAAAATTCATTGACTGTGACAAAAGTAGCATCTAGCACACAAAGCAGAAAGCTTCTCTAAGACTGCATGACGCTAATGGTAATTTAGTATTAACGCCCCTATGCGTATTTCTTTTTTTTTTTTAGTCATTCAAGCCGTTGTTGCAGATTTACAGTTATTTCCAGTGATTTACATTGATTTAGATGTCTGTCTTTGAAAACTATTGGGGGCGCTAACCTGTTCATTTAGCCTGTTAGCGGCCTTCCTCGAACAGTAACTTGAGGTAAGTGGCAGACAGGTTATGCACCGTAAATGTAGCCACTGCCTTGGTGTAACTGGTGGCTAGGGACTGATTTATAACACAGTAAATGTTCCAGTATTAGCTGGTTAGCTAATGTTGATGACCTGTATTGGGTTTTTTTTTCTTACAGTCATACTTTTACCCTTTTGATGAAAATCCTAATAGGATAATACCAAACACTCATGATTGTAAAGTGAAAGAAATAATAAGAAAAGTGAAAATGTACTTATTGATTGTCAGTGCCTATAATTATCGGTACATTGATGATGATCCAGATATGTTTGTCTGGATCACTCAGTGAAGAACGAGGTGTTTGATCCCAAATTAATGTCAGACAAATGAATAAAGTACAGAATTCACTCTTCCACACTTTTCTCAGGTTTTTGGCGCTCCCATGGGCCCAGGTGGTAACTCGGCTGGAGGTCACATGATGCCTGGCAACAGCCCCGGCATGAACTCTCCCCAGTTCATGGGGCAGCAGGGCTACCCGGAGCCCAGCAAGGGCTACATGCAGCAGGGCATGTACGGCCGGCCCAGCGGGGGCTACCCAACGGGGCCTGCATATGGCGGCAGGTAAGAGCAGCTTACCATGCTGGTGGTGTTGATGTTGTGTAGGCTTGTAAGAAAATACTGATGATATGATTGTGATATTGTGTTTTGTAGTACTGTATCGATTCTCAAACTGCAAAATTGGTGTCAGACAGTGGTTAGTTTTGTGTTGCGTTTAAACCCCAACCACTGGATACCCGTGGTTTTTATACTATGACAACTTCAATATGTAGTGCAATATATTTAATTATAACCCGTATCGTATCACCAGGTTCTTGCCAAGACTTGGTCCTAATGATGAGCTCACCTCTGCTCTGTAACTCTGGCTGTGTAAGTGTGGGGCTATGTTTAGGTCTGTTGAGTGTTGAGGGAGCAGGGTGACGTCAGAGCACCAGTCCAGCGTCATTGTGCGGGGGCTGAGCGCACTCTTAGCTCTGTGTGTGTCAGAGAGGGAGTCCCGCCCCTGCACTGACTCACTCATCTGCCCACACGTACACACACACACATACTCGCACTCAAGTTCATACACACCAGTGTTGTCTTTTCCCCCAGGAGTGATTTGCATAGCAATAAATCTTTTGAATCACTGACTCGGAACATTTCATTTTGCTCCCGCTCTGTGAGACATAGCAACGATCAGGCTTTCTACTACGCCGCATAGCAACACGCATAATCGGCCACGTTCATGTCTTGTTCCTCTGCAAAATATGTCACACCGCCTCTGGCCATGTTCTCCAGCGTGGCCAGTGTTAATCTCATGTTACGCTGAAATAGAGAAGCTGGGAGAAGCTGTTAGATGCCATGAATGACTTGTTTGCATGTGTTTGTGTGTGTTTCTCTCCTTCTGCTTTAGCTACCCTAATAACGGTGGGGGCTCCCTTGGGATGCCACCTCACGGAGTCCGCCCCCCCACCGACTTCACCCAGGCTGCTGCTGCCGCTGCTGTGGCCGCCGCCGCCGCGACAGCAACTGCAACCGCCACCGCGACTGTCGCTGCGATACAGGAGAAGCAAAACCAAGAGATGAATTATGGGCCTGTAAGGAGCATTGCCTGTTTGTCTTAATTTACCCAGCTGTTAATAGATGGCTAATCACACAAATGCCACTGACACTTGGCTTAAAATCCTTCTGGACACGGTTTCCCATTACAATGAACAGAAACAGGCAAATAAAACCATCCTGATGCTTTTAAATACACACATCGTCTGGCAGGTTCCTGTTGATTGAAGGGTACAGCTTTCAGCTCCAGTTTTTTTGTATGGCGAATGCACTGCAATTGAAATCTAGTGTGCCATTGTGTGAAGATCTATCCAGCGTAGAGCGTTAAACTCGCCCCCTGCTGGCGCGAAACAGATTGCCTAATTTCAATTCCAGAAACATGGTTTTAATTAATATTAAAAGGGGGATGTTTCCTTTTGCTTTCCTCTCCCCAGTCTCATTGTGAGAGCAGACTTAAATGTTGGACAGTGAGTATGTAGACGCCACATCATAACCACAATGGCGAGGGTAGATTTGATTGTTCATGCTGGTGACCTAGTTGCTGTTTTCCTTTCTGTGCCCAGAGCTTGTCATCCCTGGCTGCTGGCAGCAGGCACGTCTCCAGCCATTGTTCAGTGCTGATGGGCGTGGGGCTGTGTCTTTCTTTTTTTTTTAATAATAAACTCTCCTCTCTGCTCCACAGATGGGTGGTGCTTCCTCTTACAACACCCAGTTCCTGTCCCACTCCGGACCCCGTGGCCCACCCACCATGGCTCCCTCTGGCATGGTAGGCTCCAGACCCCCATCCATGGGGCCAATGTATGCCTCACAGGGGCAGCGGCTTCCCCAGCATTCGGGCTACCCAGGTGGCCAGCAGGGACCCCCGCCGCGACACCAGCAGGGGTTAAAACGCCCCTACAACTCTGAGGTTAGTGAAGATGAGTGTTCCAGTATTTTTGAGCATTTAGCAGGGATTTCTTCTTGAATAGAACTAGAAAGCTTAGCAGAATAGAGATTCTTTTCACTCTGCCACACAGCCCTTGTTGATATCTATTAAAATGTCATTTTGCTGGGCTTGGCCCTTAGGAGTGCCACAAACCAAGATGTTCAATCTTCTTATTATTTTGTTTTGTCTTGCAGGGGTTTCCAGGGCAGCAGTATGGCTCTGGGATGGGGGCTGCGGGGCCATATCCCGGACAGGCCATACAGTACCACGGCCCAGGCCCACAGCGCTCTGCTCCTTCGCCCTCCTACACAGGCCACAGAATGCCCCTCCAGCAGGCCAACATGGGCCAGTATCCTGCAGGACCAGGAAACCCAGGCCAGTACTATAAGGTGAGATGGCAAACCAGCAGCCTCAGTTAATGGTCTTCACACCCTGAGGCCCCTGAACAGCCTTGCTGGCAGTGTCAGATGCTTTCTCCAGGATTATTTTGACGACTCATTCTCAGAGTTTGCTTTTATGTAGAATCTTTGCAAGTGGCTTTTGACACTGTGGCATGCTAGCATTATCAGATTTCATGGTGAGCAGGTTCTTGCTTCTGTGTTTTGTGGCGAACAAGCTGCTGCTTTGTAAGAGTGAGACCCTAGAATCTGATACTTACTGCTGCTGCAGTGAATTGAATTCTACATCTGAAAAGATCTTGGAAATGTCACTTAAAGCGAAAGATCAGTCACCGCTGTGTGTAGGTGTTACACATATGAATGCAGAAATAAAGCCTTTGCTCAATACGTGCACTGGCTTATCTTTTAATAACATGTTGCGAACATTTTCCAATTGCTGCAATTGATCAGCCAAATCATGTTTGGAGTCCAAATTTTGCTGGAGCTACAAATAAATCCCTGGCATCAATCACTGGAAATCCGTAGTCACCCAGAATGTTTTGTAGCCATGACTGGCATATAAACAGTGGACACTGATAATTTCTCTAATTCAGTAAATGTAAAGTAATGAATACTCAGTAAATACCAGCGCTGTTGCTGCTGCAGCAATCGTCTACACGGTGCAAGGTTTTTTTAAATATAGGTTTACAGTCATACTGTCCTCTAAACCACACTGACTAGTCTAAGCAACCTTACTGAAAACCTTAATGTGGTTTGAGCACTTTGAGAGAAGTGTGTGTGTGGGCTTGTGTTTACAGAAACTATTAGAATGACTATTGGCATTTTGTTATTGTAAGCAATGTCGATCTTGTAGCTAAAGTTTAAACCAAAAGGAGCAAACTTTTCACTTTAAGTATGCCTCGACCGATCAACTATCTGGTTTCAGTGGAAAATTCTGTAAAATTAGAATTTCTTTTTGCCACTCATTCCAACCAAGGTTGATGACAAAGGCATTTGTTAGCAAGAAGCACATATAACAAACAACAAAAGCCTTGCACTTCTAAGTATAAAATGTCTTTTATTTAATAAGGTTTCATTTAGAATGACATTGAAATGGCTTTTTTGTTTCCCAGGCAGAACAGTTTAATGGGCAAGGCAATAGCCATGGCAGCCTGGCTTCAGGAGTGGCTGGAGGTGGAGGGTACAACACCTTTAACCAAGCAGCTGTGAATGGGGTCAGTGTCCTCTCTCTCTTTCACTCTCTTACTCTCCCTTTTCCACTCTCTTTCTCTCTTGCTGTTTGATATTGCTGTGTGTTTCCATAGGCCGCTGAGCGCTCCAAGTGACTTGGCTTTTTGGTTAATGTTTTACAAGTTCAGGAGCACCATGATTGGACTTTGTTACTCAGGGCCCATGCTCTGTCAGAATTAGTTTAAAGGAGCTCCTCACGCACAAATACTTATATGTGAGGAAACTGAAATAGTGCCAGTAGTAATTGGTTTCCCTAATTCTGTTTGCACAAGACTAATCTGACCCTTGCTAGCTTTTGTTCTTTATTAGCATTAATGAGTGTTTTGGGGGAAAATGAGTTCTTTCGATTCTGAATAATCACACTGGTTAATGGGTCCAGTGTTGCAGTGGATGCATAATCCTTTTGTATTTTGTAGCCTGGACGAGCAATGCCTGGATACCCCAGCTCTCCACTCCCAGGAAACCCCACTCCTCCCATGACCCCAGGCAGCTCCATGCCGCCCTACATGTCCCCTGGCCAGGACGTGAAGTCTCCCTTCCTTCCTGACGTCAAGCCCAACATCAACTCAATGCAGCCCCCTACAGGTACCACTTCATGCTAGCCTGGAGCTAGTATCCTTTGCGTTGCTATGCAGTCTGAGGTAATATCTGAATGGCAATTACTGCACACTTTACACCACTTCATTGGAGATAAAAAGGCATACATGTGTCTGTAAACATGCCAATAAAACACTGTCCATAAAACAGTACCTTGGTTTGTTTTTGTATCCAGACTTGCCAGGTTACCTTAGGCTATTTGAATCGACAGTAATTCTGTTGGCTAAATCTTCTGTTGCCCTACTGCCTTTTCTTATCCGCTTTTTTAATCCTGCTGTTTGCAAACAAGAAATCCATAACAACTTGGTGATGTTGACATTTAAATGAACTATCCCTTAAAGTGCCCTTAGCCCTCAGTATAACTCTGTACTCTCCAATCCTGCCTTTAGGGAACCCCAGCGATGACCTGCGTCTGACCTTTCCTGTTCGGGACGGGGTAGTGCTGGAGCCCTTCCGGCTGGAGCACAATTTGGCCGTCAGCAACCACGTCTTCCAGCTGCGCGACTCGGTCTACAAGACACTCATGATGAGGTAAGACTTCACCGTTCAGCACATTAGTCTTGGTTTCCATGGTCCTGTGATACTTGCAGCATGTTTAAAAAAAACATTTTCATAGCGGGTTGTCTTATGTATGCCAATCAGCACCTGTCAATGAGTGGATATATTGGGCAGCAAGTAAGCATTCAGTATCTTAAAGCTGATGTGTTGTACACAGGAAAAAGCTAGCATAATCTGAGCCACTTTGACAAGAGCCAAATTGTGATGTCTAGACGACTGGATCAAAACATCTCCAAAACATCAGGCATCTGAGCTGGACAGCTTTCCAAAAGTGGTCGAAGGAATGAGAACTGGTGAACTGGAGTGGTGGGCCATGGACACCTGAGGCTCTCTGATGCTAATGGAGTCCCCACATCACAACTTCTAGGGCTTAAAGGATCTGCTGCTAATATCTTGGTGCCAGATACTACAGGACACCTCTTAAAGGTCTTGTGGAGTCCTTGCTTTGATGCATCAGGGCCGTTCTAAGGACATGAGTGGGATCTGCACAATATTATGCTAGTGGTTTTAGTGGCTGATCAGTGCCTCATGCATGTTTGGTGTTTGTTCACATACTATAAATATAATTTGAGACTTTTTGCTCTGTACAGATTTTGAGTGTTCATCAAGGTATTCATATGTTCCAAAAAAAAAAAGCATACGTTTCACTGCTCCCAAGTCTCTGCTGTTGTCGAGTAATTGGTAGTTCAAATCCCTAACGATGCCGATGCCACAGCACTTTCAATAGCACAGTTAGCCACTTTGTCTCGGGGGGGGGGGTTCTCCAGTATTCTGCATGATGCTAGGAGAAAATAGGTGTCTGATGTACTGGCAGTTACAGTTCTTCAGTGATGTTGCTTTGCTGGCAGTTTAAAAAAGATACAGTAGAATCATGTGCTACCTTCACACTAAGGTATGTAGCATTGTGTAGGAAGCTGTGAGGATGTACATGATTGCTGCTCATAGTAATAGAAATATGCTATTTTATAGTTTCTTCTACTGATTGATCCCATTTCTGTTTTTCTTTTTCCTAGGCCTGACCTGGAGCTGCAGTTTAAGTGCTACCATCATGAGGACCGGCAGATGAATACTAACTGGCCGGCCTCGGTGCAGGTGAGCGTGAACGCCACGCCCCTCACCATCGAGCGCGGTGACAACAAGACCTCCCACAAGCCCCTCTACCTGAAACAAGTGTGCCAGCCAGGGCGCAACACCATCCAGATCACAGTCACCGCCTGCTGCTGCGTAAGTGTTTTGCAGATTTTCCTTGTTCCAACGCATCAGCTGTGCTGAACTGCAGCCCTGCATGTGTTTTAACTGTTTATATGGCTTGTAATTTTTTTTCTTTTCTACTCTCTCCCACTCTCTAGTCTCATCTGTTCGTGCTACAGCTGGTCCACCGGCCCTCAGTGCGCTCTGTGCTGCAGGGCCTGATGAAAAAGAGGCTCCTGCCGGCTGAGCACTGCGTCACAAAGAGTGAGTTTCAGTCCTACCACTGTCTCTTCACTCTTGCTGTACTTGCCTTTATAACTCTTTGACACTTGCACTGCACTACACTGTGATCGCTCAATTTGTGTCTCACTCCTTTACTTACAGTCAAGAGGAACTTCAGCAGTGGGACAATTCCAGGAACACCTGGCCTGAACGGTGAGGATGGCGTGGAGCAGACAGCCATCAAGGTCTCGCTCAAATGTCCAATCACCTTCCGCCGCATCCAGCTTCCTGCACGAGGCCATGACTGCAGACACATACAGGTGAGGACGTGAATCCACCAGTTTCGCGTTGTTCTGGATGGCAAACAAAATACATGGAGGAGTACCTTTTAGAAAGCAACCAGACCAATTGTAGCAGAAAATAATAATTATTGTAAGTAATTATACCTTTTTAAAGTAAGACCATGCTTTAGTAATTGAAGTTGTCGCTGTGCTTCCCCCACAGTGCTTTGACCTGGAGTCTTACCTGCAGCTTAACTGTGAGAGAGGAACTTGGCGCTGTCCTGTGTGCAAGTAAGAACTTTGTTCTCTTCTGATTCGATTTTAACCTTGAAAAGTCTGCTCTTGGAATGCCATCTCATGTTGGCTTAGCTGTTATGTTGTCTAACAAGATATTTTTGAGTATCATTTACATGTCAGGTTAAAGTGGCACAAACTCAAGCATAGTCCATTAACAGTTTGTTGTTATTCCTGTTCTTTACAGTAAGACTGCTCTTCTGGAAGGGCTAGAAGTGGATCAATACATGCTGGGTATTCTCATCTATATCCAAAAGTAAGTATTTGTGCTTTTTAACTTGAATTTAACCATTTAAATACTTTTGACTTTGAATGTAGGCCTACATGTTATTACTATCATAACATTCATAGCTCCCAAAATGGAACCCTGTGGCACCCCACAAAATCTGGTAAACTGAATGGCAACCAAATATACAAATAACAAATTTAAGTTTTGATTTAAGGGTTTAACCTCTAAGCAAAGCACAGCATTCGCCTGGCCTGTCTTGTAATGGATGTTGTATGTGGTAATTACATATAAAAAAAACAAATACATTCTTACAAAATTCTTTTTAAACCCTTTTAAAAGTTCGGACTATGAAGAGATCACCATCGACCCAGTGTGCAGCTGGAAGCCGGTCCCCGTAAAGCCAGACCTGCACATAAAAGAGGATCCAGACGGTCCAGCTCTGAAGCGCTGTCGCACCCTCAGTCCCAGTCACATGATCCTGCCCAGTGTAATGGAGATGATTGCAGCGCTAGGCCCGGCCTCCTCGCCCTACCAGTCCCTGCCACAAGGTGGCAGCAGCAGCACGCCTGATTATCCCAGCCAAGGTATTGTAACTGTATATTTTGGGTGATGAGCAAGACCTGCTTTAAAGGCAATAAAACTACATTAGCAAACAAACTGGTTCCTCAAAAATTTTACCTAAAACCTTTTTAGCCTTTATTTCTGATGCTGACGTTACTTTTTTCACTCACTCATCTCTTAGCTGGTTCAGGATATTCTAACCAGCCAGGCTTCTCGGAGTTTCCCAACGCCCCTGGCACACCAACCCTGGGGGAGTTTGCCTCGGGACCACCACCCCTCTCCTACCAGGCTGACCTGCCGAGTGGGCTCTTGACCCCTGAGAAACCTGTGGGGCACCCAATGTCTGGACAGGTAGCTCCACTATTATTACAGATTACAGATCGCAACCTTGTATGATCTCCGTTTTGCAAAAAAGCTGACATGTTTAAGGTCAATAGCTTGATGTCCATAGTTTGAAACTCTAGGTTTAGCTTCTACAGTTAACTTCAGTTGCTAGCAGCATGTATATTGATTTATTTTAGTTGTGTTTTGTTTGGTTGTTTTTGGTGTATTCAATGTCCTTTTCTCCATCGTCTCTATTACAGATGCCTCACTCTAGTCGCATGGACCCATCCCACAACCCTCTACAGCAGCAGCAGCAGCAACAACAACAGCAGCAGCAGCAACAGCAGCAGCATCAAGCCCTTCATGGTAGTTCCAACCTGGGTGGCCCAGGAGGACCCATGCATTCACGTAACTCTGCTCAGAATCCCCGGCTGCACACAGACAGTTTTGGGCTTGGTGGCCCTGGAGGGCCAGGAGATGTTGCGGAGCCTGCCCTCGATGTGAGTATTTGAGAGCTTGATGTCTTGGTCTGTGCCACGTAGAAGACTATGGGAATTCATGTTTGTCATAGTTCAGAAGAATGTATTGTACTGGTGGCACTGGATGCTCAGGCATAACAGCCCTTTATTCTAATGGCTTCTCTCGCCTTTATTGTTCCAGCTGCTCCCAGAGCTCACGAACCCGGATGAGCTCCTGTCCTACCTGGGTCCTCCAGACCTGCCCAACAACAGCAATGATGACCTGCTCTCACTGTTTGAGAGCAACTGAGGCTACTCACTGCTCCCACACCACATCCAGCTTGGCCACACCGTCCTGAAAAATATACCTCCCTGCCCTAGATACTCTCAGAACGCTGATGAGGAGGTTTAGGCGTCAGGGCTGGGAATCCTTGCAGATGTTTTGAGTGATTATTCTTTTTTCCGCCATGTTCCTTGGAGACTGGAATGCAGTCGTTCTCATGGCAAGGAAGGTGCAGAAGATATTTTAATTCAACTTCAACCTTTGTTAGTCTGCCTCTGAACTGTTAAATGTCAAAAGATTTTATTGTTTGTTTTTTTTCTTTCTTTTTTGCTTTTTTTCCCTCCCTTTTTTATTTTTACATTTGGAAGAGTTTTTCATATTTCCAGCTCTTGCAAAAACCATTTGTAGAAAAGCACCTCATCTGTCAGACTTGTGCTTAATGTAAATTATAGTGCGTCGGGAGGAGGGCAGAAGCCGCTGCGCAATTTGCCCGTTGACGTTTGTTCTTAATCACATTTTAAATCGAGTGTAAAGTAGTACTGACGTTCTGTAAAATCCTCCGTTTGTTGATAACAAAGGAGGAGGACCGAATTTCGATAAAAGCTACAAGCTCTTTTTAAGAAAGATACAAAGGGGAAAGCCAAAATAGTTCTTGCCTATGTCGTAAGCTAAATGCAAGTAAATGCTGGGAATGCCAATGGACCTTGCAAAACACATAAGACACAGACACGCCTTACCTCAACAGGTTTAAAAAAACAAAAACAAAAAAAAAAACACCTAAGGAAAAAAGAAGAATCCACCAGTAAGCTAGCGCCCTACCCTACAGGTCTTCATCATTACTTGATCTCACAAACTTGTACTTTACTTGAAGTCCAAGAGTCAGTTTATGCTTTGTGTTAGGAGACGCCTCCACATGGTCTGCATGCCCGTGTCCTTCACCTTGGTGTTTAGAGATGCAATCAGGAAACCTATCTTGTTGTAGCATCAAAGGAATGTACTGTAAATGTTTGTTCGCAGAACTTTGCCAAACCCTTCATAAAGGGGGGTAGAGGGAGGCTCAGTCTCGAGGCAGGCATCAGAGAAATGCATTTACCCCGCAGCAACTGTAGACGGGCGGAAAACGTACAATCCTTGGGAGTGTGTTCACGCAAGATAAACGCAGAAATTTGGTCACTGAATTACAAGAAGCACACATGCGCACACATGCCTCTAGCTACACCCAGTGTCTTTCTAGCACACGCTCATCCACTCCACTCCTTGCTCTCTGACTCCTTAATCGTTGGTTTGTTTTTGAACCCCTGTTCTACTTAAACAACTTTGTCTTCCTGCCCTGTTAGCACAAGTTCAAGTGCTGATCAGTTATATCACAGCCAAGACTAGACGAGGAACAAAGCCTTGATTCTGATCGTTTGCCGTCTTCACGTTCTCATTTGTGAGGGTCGATTCTAGTTGCTTTTGGATATGCAAGAGATTTTCATTAGAAAAGTGGGAATTCTGCTGATGTTTCGGAGTTTGCATGACTGAGGCATTAAGGTGGAAATAGTCATTAGGCGGTGAAAAGGTTTGTTGTAAAGTATCGTACCGACTTCACAGTGGTGGTGTGTGGAACCTGGTAGCCATTTGATTTACTATGCAAAATGACCACTGAACCCAGACATGTTTTCTACGTGTTTATATCGTCTCTTTTGGGCAAACAGTTGTCACTTTTTTTGACATAATTGGAACATGGCAGGAGTTTTGGAATCTGGCACATTGTGTCAAATCCGTGTCCATGAAATTTTCAGAAATGGCTTGAAATAAAACCTTCTACAACAAGGTGCAAGGTTTTGATGTGACTGAAAAGATGTAATGTTGAAGGTGACATACTGATAAATCTGATTTTATAATTATTTCATGTGATAACTTTTCATCGATGCAGCTTCTAGAGGCGCTAAATCAGTGGTCACAAACTTTCCTCCTCCTGAAGAGCTACACCTCTGCTGGTTTGAACTCCAACCCAAATTGAACACCCCTTGTTCAGGCAATTGTGAACTTCTAAAGGCAGTCATTAATTGGATCAGATGGGTTGCTTGAGGTTTGATCCAAAGTCTTGCAGGATGGTAGCTCTCCAGGTGCAGGGTTGAAGGCCACTACACTCAACTTCTCAGACCTCTGCTTCCACTGACCACCACTGTGAGCGGTTCTGACTCTAGGCTTCTCTATAATGGAGCGTTCCGTACCAAACCCTCTCCGAATGACTGTTTACATCTTGACCATGCAAAATTGTTGGAATTCCCCTTTTAAGATGAGGACTTGACAGATGCACAACGGATTTGGTTGAACAGAGTCTAAAAACAAACAAACAGACAGAGAGGAGAGGTCTCGCAGAGGAGGGGTCTCGCAGAGCACAAGCAACCCAAATCACACGTTGCGGACAGGGTTTATCACACACATACACGCACAGAAGCTCGCTAAAACTCTCAAAAGAGTGCATTCAGGTCCTCAACTTTCCCAGTGCGACGTCTGTTTTTTGTCTTGTCTCTGTCGCGTCTGCGTTCACGTTTGCAGTGGTGATGGCCTCCAGGTGGTATGGTCTTACAGCAGTGCCCAAACTTGTTACTGACGTGGAACGGTTCGGGGAGCGGTGTTGGAAATTATGTACAGATATAGGACTATTATTGTTACAGATGTGAACACACACACACACACACACACACACTCTCTCTCTCACACACACTCTCTACCCCATGATGATAGACCGCTCAGACGTACACACCCACAGATTAAACACTATGTCAAACGTTTGTTTTGTCAGACCTGCTCTTCTAGTTCCTGTTGTTCCTTTCAGTTTAGTTGCGAAGGAGAACAGATGGAGAGGAGAACAGTCTACCACCCCGTTTGCCTCGTCTCGTCTTATTTTATTATTTATGACCGCTTTCTCTGGACACGGTCAGCTATGTGCAGTTTGTATCATAACAATCCAGGGAGTGTCAGGAGTTATTGGATGTGCAATTGTTTTTGAAGACATTTGTGTATCATATAATTTTATCTTTGATTATATAATTATTGTTATTATAATAATTATAAAGATAATTGGTGGACCTGTATGCATCTCTCTTATGTGTGTTATCTAGCAAAGTTTATGAATTTGTTAAAAAGAAGAAGAAAAAAAAAACAACAACAGTTCATTTCCCATCAGATCTGTGACTATGAAGGTTTTCAATAAGAGCGCTGAGAGACTTTTCCTTGAGACCAGCACCAAGTCACACTTACTGTTAATCAAACTGTTCAAAAAAATGTTTGTCATGTGTAGGTGAATCTTTAAGTTCTAACAGTTGAATTAAACTTGTAAAATTGAAATCATTTTTTGTTTTTTTCTAAAGATGTGAAATATTTCCATTATGTTTTTTAAGTAAAGACTTAAGCCCCATCGTGTTTCATTTGCATTATTTGCCAAGTTGTGACCAGCCCACTGCACCTGGAGCTTATCTGTGAATGTTGCAGCTGCTGGATATTGAGTTGAAACCACGGATTCATGCTGGCACAGTTCCACAAAACTGAGCTGAGTGGGTCTTTAGTATCCTATTTCTATTGGCATTACAAGCCCAGTGAAACTGCCTACACTGAGAGAGTCGGAGGTGTTTTCAGAAGGTCCAATAAGAGTGGAGCTGAAGCATGTGCCCACTGGACAGTCCTCACCTTTTGGCTCAAGCTCTCTGGCCCCCGGAGATCTGTAATGATGGTCACCTGTCTTGCTCCTTGAGATCTACCCTACTGTAGACTTCAGCACCAACCCAAACTCCTATTTAACTCCAACCTGATCCCGACCATTATTGTCTCGAGAAGGCCTTGATTTGGGTTGGAGCTGAAACCTGCTGGAAGGTAGAACTCCAGGAGGAGGGTTGAAAACTCCTCATGTTTAATACTGTAGCCCCTGTAAAATCCCTTGATGCCAGATCATTAGCTGAACCTAATCTTCTCCATTGTAGTGCTAATTAGTGTCTAAATATGCCACCGACCGTGCACTCTGCTGTTGTTGAGGGTCATGGAAGCAAGCAAACTCATTCTCTACATGAGCTACAAATAGTTTGATTAGATAAAACAAAGCAGTTTCAACTACATTAGTAAGACTAAAATGGAAAACTTTGAATTCTGGCACATTTTGTGTGCCAACCCTAATTAACTTTATCCTGAAGTTAAGAAGTGTCCAATAGGAAAGTCCCTCTGCTCTTTTTTTTTTTTAATTGAACAGGCTTGACTTATCTATCCAAACCTAGAAAACACAATTTAGTGTTCTCTCTGCTCCCAACACACCTGATATAACTTATTTGAGATAAAATGCTGGAAAATGAAGGAATAAATATATGCAGAGAAGGAGGCAAGATCGCCGAGTTTAGCCCAGAGTCTGGACTGTCCAATAGGAGAAGAGCTAAGAGACATGTGTAATGGTCACTCCTCACCTTTGGGTTATCTGAGGAATACTGTTTCGTGACATATTCTCCAGCATTAAGGTTAGGTGAACTGGTTGAACTCTTCTAAACCAAGTGTATCATATTTGATACATATCTGAACTCATTAGAGACCCTTGCAACATCAGTGTGAAAATTCAATAATTACTGATTATAATTTACACAATTATTGAATAGTAATTGAATAAGTGATCGTTTAAATAAATAATGTAAAGTAAGTAACATTTTAATTTAAGGGATTAAACAATGTTGTGTACTTGCTGTGAGGAACAAATTCCATTTGTATTAAATATACAAAATAAACGTCATATTTAAAATTATTATTTTTAAATTATTATTTTCTGAATGCTTCAGTAGGTCAAAAAAACACTCTTAATTTTTTTTTTTTTTTTTTTTAAAGAGTATTTTCGGGCAACTTGTTGACGGTTCAGGCTTTAAAGGATTAACATGTGATTTTCTTATGAGATCTAAAGGAGCTCCACAGAAGTGCTTTCCTATATCAACTATTACAGCCGGTCAACCACCATGTTTTCATCGCTTGGCTTCTAATTTTTTCAGCAGGATTTAAGCCAGTTTAAACGGGAATGAACACGTATGTCTCTCCGACGCATTCTTTCAGTGAAGTCAGCTCGTTTTAAGACCTCCCTTTGTACACAAACAGCCTCCGCAGCGGTTTGCACGGTAGTGCCATAATGGCGAATTCAGTACACGGCCGACGCCCTTACGCCATTACAGACATCACTGACCGCGCGAACAGCGAGGCCCGCCCACTCCGCTAAATCAACGCTTATTGGTCAAAAGTGAGTGTCGTCATATGTACCGGCTACAATTGGCTGATGCAGCTGTCAATCCGCGGTGCTCCTTCCGAACTTTGCTGACCTGGAGGATTCGTCAGATTTGAGAACTCTGTCGTAATTTATTCAGCTGCGCGCTCTCTGATTGGTCAAGCCACACGTCGCTCGGCGCTGCCTCATCTTCATAGGTTCCAATAGGGGAAAAGGGGTTTCCGTGCTACTTCCATATATATAGTTTTTTGCGCTGACGTTTAGTCTGCCCAAGAGCTGCGGCATCTTTGTGGGTCATCACTCGCAGTCTACTTTTAATTAAAGACTAAACTAGAAGACGTCTGTGTTCAGCAATGGGCAACCCTAGGGTTTTCTTTGACATCACCATCGATGGCACAAGGGCAGGGAGGATTGTGATGGAGGTGAGCGATGGTTTGTAGCCGTGCTGATGCTTTGCCCTACATGCTCAAAGATAACATGGCTAAAAGATTAAGCTCAAGTTCGCTAAATTAGTTGTTAAGTGACTAAAATCGAGTGTTTGGCTGTGAGTATCTAACTTGTTGCTGATTCCCATTTATGAGGATGCTGAGCAGATGGGTAGCCTGACCGGATATGCGGTGTGTGTGTGTGTGTGTGTGTTTATACACAGTGCTATTCTTTAAATGAATCTGTGCTGCGAGAGCTAAGCTGCTGTGAAAGGTACAGTAAATAAAGCCACGTTATAAGGTCATCAGTGTGCAGCAGCTCCCCTACACAAACAAACAAACAAACAAACAAAGATTTTTAAATCACCTGATTTTCTAACTTTGCCGGTTTATGTTGTCGTGATTACATAACAGTTAATAGCTAACTAGCTAGATTTCACTGTCCTGATGTGAACTGAAGCAGATTATAAAGCCATGCAAGTAAATAACACTTAATTATTGCTCATTAAAGATCTGCACTCTTAAAAACCCTCTTAAACTATTTGTGAGTCTTTAAGTGTGGTACTTTTCCCCTAAACACGGACGCCATCTTCATTTGTTTTTCATTGCGTAAGATGCCATTTTGAATTGCCATTAGATTGAGTTCATTACTAACCAATTACAAAGTCATATTTTATTTTATTTAACCTCTTTGAGCTTGCGTAAGAAATACGTTGTTGCAGATTTGTCACTAACGGTGCATCCTGCTGTCCAGCTGCTTCCTCCAAATTCTCGGTTCCACCTTAAATGGTCGTGCAGTTACGCTGCTGCTGCTGCTGCCGCACCATGTAAAGTTCAACTTTCTAGGCTGGTACTTCTGGTCATGTTAACCCCTTAACTTTAATCCCTTAAATCTGAGCCTAGAGTGAGTTTTTGAGACCTCTGTATCAGCATGATAATAAAATAATTCATCACTTTAATAGTAATAATAATAAAAATAATTTTCTTCTTTTTATTATTATTATTATTATTATTATTATGATTAACTACATAAAATAATCCAGATACATGTTTCTTGCGCCCTCTGGTAGATTGTCTGTGAACTGCATGCACCAGAACAATACATACAGATCATACAGATTAGCACCAATTTAGGTTCGCAGATACAGATTAGAAGTTTATAATTTATTGAGTAAAATGGAATAGAAAGGTTAAACAGTTTGGGTTGTGTCTATTTATTTTTAATCAAATATTATACAAAATAAGTCTATATACAAAGTTATTTTTTTATTATTGGTCAGAAAGTAAAATGTATAGTTCAGTTTTAAAGAATCAGAATTGGCATTGAATTTATGTGATGGTTCAGGTTTTAAATTGTTAACATTTCGTCCCATTTCATTTGAGAATTTCCCCCCTGTGGGACTAATAAAGGATTATCTTATCTTATTATCAGGCTGCCCATTAATGAACTTTCTTAGGGGAAACACAAAAACATAAACGAGGGTATAAACCGTACAGCCCCAAGATGATATGTGGGGGTCCAAAATTAACGATTTTTTAAAAGATGGCTGAAGAGCAGTTTGTGACTGACTGCTGATGGGTGTGGCTTATGGTGGGAAGAGCTATGTTATCCACTAATGATGCAATTTGAGTGTATTAACTAAATAAAAGTACTGATCCAGACTGATTGTAAATAAGTTAGTGCTAGAAAAAAAGTTAATCAAATTGAAATGTTTTAAAGCTTTAGGTAGATGGGGCGACCTGATTCCAAGTGCCTTCTTTATTTGACACCTTAATGGCTTTAAGTAGAGAGTCTTGTACAGTTAAGCTTTTCTAGTGTCAAATAGGGAATTCTTTTATAAGCTGACATCTTGTGTTTTCAGGAGATCAAATAAGGTGGGAGAAGATTTGTGACATATTGCCATTCATACTATCCATCACAATAGCGTTAAGTGTAGGAATTTGTTTGTAGGAAATTGTTTGTTGTTGTGTAGGAATTTTTGAATCAAAGCACTTCACTTAAAATAAGCATCCAAAAATAGGCTATGGTGTCCAACTACTCAAACCCTTGACTACCCAACAGGAAAAGAAGCATAGCTAACATTACACCACATAGCCCAGCATGAGTGTGTGGTTTCTCAGGCTAGATTTGAGTAATTACCACATCTCCTTGTTCAGTCCAGTTTGGTCGAACCCACCATCTTTATACTACATCATTTTGTGATTGGTGGTAGAGATGGCAGTGGGTTGTGTTATGCTCTCACCTCACCACATTTGAGCCTACAAGCGACAAGATGTCTGTTTTGATTATGTTCTCTATTTGACCTTTGTACCAGATTCAGCTCGAGTGGGTAGATGTTTCCACACTGACCATGCTGTTTGACTGCAGACCACCTTTTTTTTCTTCTTTTTTTTTTTAAACTCTGTCCAAAGTGAAGTACAGTCAAGTACCTGTACAAGAACCTCCTTTTTTTAAGTATATAAAGACAGCAACAGCAAAATATTTGTGTGGAATCAATCTCAATCTTATGGTGTCAGCTCCCAGTCCAAGAGGCAGATCAAATAGTAGAGCTATTGGGTCATGATCCACAAATGGTCGTTGATGATCATCTTTTTTTCTCTCTCTCTCTTCTTCTTGAATGCTGAGGCAGCTGAGAGCTGATGTGGTTCCCAAGACTGCTGGTAAGAATCATTTGTTTTGAGTCTGCTTTCTTGTTAACAAAAATGAAGCACCTAAAATGATTCGTTTTTGGGTGTGCTGACTCCTGTTAACTTCCAAACAGAGAACTTCAGAGCCCTGTGCACCGGAGAGAAGGGCTTCGGCTACAAGGGTTCTGGCTTCCACAGAGTCATCCCAGAGTTTATGTGTCAGGTGAGCTGGGAAAGTTAAAATTGTTCTTTTCATCTCATTACTGTTGATTCAGTGGACTTTCAGAAGGTGTGACTGAACTATGGTCTGAACTGTTAACTCTGCATTAGGGAGGTGACTTCACAAATCACAACGGGACTGGTGGAAAGTCCATCTATGGTTCGAAGTTTGCAGATGAGAACTTCTCCCTGAAGCACTCTGGTTTCGGCACCCTGTCCATGGCCAACGCAGGACCCAACACCAATGGCTCCCAGTTCTTCATCTGCACTGCTGATACTGCTTGGTAAGGACATAGTGGGCTGTTAGGCCTGTGGTGCTGCTGTTACTTCCTTACAATTTCTCAACATTTGTTGCTTTTAGCAGTTTAGCCAAGACTGATATTGATGCTAAAGATGCACAGTAATAATATTTGTAAATACACAATGTTGTCTGAAAACCATTCTAGGTTCAAATCACTGGGCCTCTGCAGTCCTACATGCATTTGTAGTAGAAGTTCTTGGTTCTGGTAGTCAAAAAGAATTGCTCGTGCTTGTCATTCACGGTCACATCTGTTTTGGATGTGTATGTTTAAATGGATATATCCTCTCTCTCTTGGTGGATGACCACAAACACTGCCTTGGTCACGCCAATAAGACAATGCAAGATGCCACATCACTGAAGCGATATAGTGAGCTGAGGCGTGAGGAATTTCAGATGTCATAGAGAAAAGGAGATTTTGTGGGACTTGTTGGGGAAATATGTGGAAAAGAAAAACCAACTACTATAGGAGGTCTAAGGGACCGCAGAGAAGATTGTGTGAGAAGCAGTTTACTGAGGTCATTTAAAATGATTAGATACAATAATATCACACAGTCATGAAGGTCAGATGGGGACACTGTTTTCTAGTTACACATCAGTGACAACTACAAGAAGCAACACTTGAGCAACTCTTTTTGACACTCGCTGGATATACACATTACTGAATGCATCATTTCAGAAGTGTATTCCCAGATGTCTGTCTTTTGTCTACAAACAGGCTTGATGGCAAGCATGTCGTGTTTGGGAAAGTCGTTGGTGGACATGATGTCGTCAAGGTTATTGAAAGCAAGGGAAACCGCAGCGGCAAATGCTCTGCTAAGATCCTCATCGCCGACTGCGGCCAGCTTTAAAGATTGCTGTCTCCCAACCCCTTCAAAACATTCATTTGTTAATTCCTTTTTTTCTTTTCTTTTCTAAGCCATTCCTCTCCTTAATGAAATACTTGTTCCATGTATCATGGCTTTTTATGTATTATAAGTAACACATTTGTTTAACAAAGCAAATCTTAAAGCTGGAACAAGATTTTTATTTTGTTTTATTTTTATTTTTTAGTATATTTGTTTCTTCTGAGTAGGTCAGAAATTGTTTGTTGTTGAAGAGGTTTAGTATCCTCAAGGCCTTCAAAACCACAAAGTATGATTCATGTCCTCTAGAATGTTCAGGGAACAAATGTTATTAAAATCCTTTTGATTTTGGCCCTGGTGGTGTGCTATTCAGTTCTTCCTGTAGTCCAGCAGGGAGCAGTGTAAACAAGATGTTACACAGCAATCTTAAGCTAAAGGTAAAGGTGCAAGTAATTGTCACTGTACTGTCCTCTGCATTTGACCTATCTGCAGTAGGGAACACACATACACACGTGAACTAGGGGCAGTGAGTTTCTTTTCTTTATGCAGGCGTTGCTTCAAATAGGTGGAGCAAACTCACAAAACTACCACAAACAGTTCATCTGTAGCCTATATTTGGGTTTGACCGAGCTACCTGGAAAAACTGTGGACTTCGTGGGCATACATGCCCTTATAATGTATATATGACAAAAAAAAAACTTGTAAGTGTGGAATATACAAAAACTGTGTAAACAGTCTAGTGAGAGTGAAGTCTCAGCTACCGGTCTAAACCTCCACTAAACAAAGAACAATCAAGAGATTTGAACGTATTCCCTTCGCAAAATGGTGGCTGGACTGTGAAAGCCTGACTAAAGCAACTGGTAATGGCAGCCCTTTACACCAACTCATCCAGTATGCTGGCAATTCTCTCTGCAGGGGCAGCGAGTGGTTTGTTGCACATGGGGCACACACAGCGTACCTCCAGCCATTTCACCAGACACCTGGTGAAACAATACCCAGTGTTAGAAATGTACATCAACATACCCAAATATAAACAAAAAAAGATTTAAATTAAATTAGACTTTATTTGAACCTCTGAGAAAAGCAAAGTTTATAGTACAGCAATTATCACTAGATCAATCCAGTAAAACATAACGATTACGTACATTTGCTATTTGGCAAAAACCTTGCAACTTCATTTTAGTTTTTCACCTTTTTGAATCTGGCAGTTGTTTTTTACATTATCAAATGTATTTACATTGATTTCCATTGAAGGTTAAGAAGATTTTTCTTCTCCTGTAAAATTGCTATTTTTGGAGGTTTTTGCGTGACGGCGACAATATCTAATTGACATATCTTAAGACACAAAAATTTGACCCAAAGCTAGATATGTTTTCTGATTATTGCCAACATTACCTGTAAGAGCCACCTAAGGACTAATGCATTTCACATCTTCCTTGGAAATAAAATCTTTTTCATATCCATATCTGCAAGTACCTTTTGTGAAATCCATGTTGGCAAGGTAACATCCCGATCTCATCTCTAATCTTGAAGTCTTCCAAACATACAGCACAGGTTTGCTGGGAAAGAAGATAGAACAACATGGTGAGTTAATGTAAGGTGATCACCCCAAATCAATGCACAGAAAACCACTCACCCCATGAATATTCAACTGCTTTGTTTCACCTCGGAATACGACCTGTCACAAATAAAGAGACTCATAAGAGTTTACACATAATATTTCATCATTGCTTAATGAATATAGTGCAGGCTGTTCTAGTGCATGCTACTTACCACTTTGTAACCGTAACTGTCACACTGGGCCTGGTGTCGCAATTTACTGGAAGGAGGCACAATGTAATGAATTATGAGGACAGGAATGCATAGAACAGACATATAATTAGACCATTCTAGGGCAAACCACTGCAGAAAACAGCATTGTGACTGACCAGCACCCTGCTTCTATTCCCTGGGCACTACTTGTGACAAGGTTTTATATGTAAAATGTACGAATTTTCTTAGATTTGTTTTCTGATTTTTAAACTACATAATTTTTCACAGCTCTGCTCTTATAATGATGGATCCCATTGTCCTCGTAAACTGAACAAATTCCAAACAAGAAAACACTGGTGAATTTCAAGATCTTTGTAAAGACATTCTTAAGAACGGTTGGTGAAAAATGCGGCCTAAAATAACAATATACAACGGAATGAGAACTGTCTGAAAATATTGGTTTTCAGACATTTTGGTTTATCCTTAATCACGGATTACCTGTGATCTGTTACACCACTAATTTATTGAAGTATCGCACAAATCACCGCCATCATGCCCAAATTTCAAATATCTCCAAATAAAGTATCTCCAAGTATCTCTGGAATAAAAGTTTAAAAAACGTAGAGAGACAGAAATTTTATTAAACGTGGTGTAAAAAAAATTTAATTCCAAGTAATTTTGGAGGATTCTTATTGGTCCATTCATCATGACACAATAAAACTGCCAGGTTCACATTATGAGATGCAAGGTTTTCATGTGACAGTGACTGTGTGTGTACTTACAGTGTGGATGAGAGTAAGTCAATAAAAAGATTTTAGACTGCAGTGTTCATGTGTTGCTGCAAAATAACTCAAAAACAACCAATATCAAATACAATTATTAGCCTTTTTATATACTGACACGCCCCCAACACAGAAAGTCTAGTCTTGCTGAAACAACGAGTAAATATGACACTGGTGTTTGCATTCATGTGCACTCATCTCATAAATACGATTCCAACACGACTTAAAGGCAGCATCCGCCCTGAGACTAATGAAAATCTGTAAAAATTAAAGATGTATTTATTCTAAAAACTTATTTCAAACATGTACTCTTGTAAGACGTTTATCGTCCCCATTTTATTGTTTGTTTGCAAGTGCTGTAGCTCTCAGACGAATAAAATCCTAATTGTACACTTTGTATTGATTTCTATTTATGAAGAAAAACAAAACATTGATTTCAGACACACAGGCTCACAGAATGCTATAAATAGTACCAGGAACAAAGAGAGGAATGATAGGATCTGCTCATGAATTGTTTGAGACAGGAAGTACTTCAGGCCAGAGGAAGTCCTCTCTGCCCCGGACTTGCTGTCCATCAAATGCATTATTCAAATGATAAGAGTTTGTCAGGAGGGAGAGTATGTATGTATGTATGTGTAATAGGCAACAATGCTGGGGTACTAGAAACATCTAGAAAATCTAACAATACCCACGATGTAGGCTGATGTGGTATTAACCTCTACCTTATAAAGCAGCAGCAAAATATCAGACTCAGGACGAAGACGAATATTCCAGTGCCAAAGATGCCCATGTAGATATTCAAAAACAGATCCTGGAAGGCGACTGAAGGCATAGTGCATTCAAAGCGAATCATCCCCTGAATGGTAAGGTGCCCTGAAAAAGACACAGAACATGAACCTTCCAGACGTGTGATCTGGACTGCTTTTCTTCAACAACAAAAAATGGTTAGCTGGTTGGCTAAAGTCTTGGCTAAAGTGTTATGCCAGCATAATTGGGCTGAGTATAGCCAAGAACCTGGCTTTATGTATATATGAATATACTGCAATATACTGCGATAGTGTAAGCAATATGATGCATTGCGTTTTTTGTTTTTTTATATAAAATACTATGAAAACTGTCATAGTATAAAAAACACACCATCATATGTATGAAGTCGTCTTTTTCTGCAATCAGAACGGTGGGATCTGGAGACTAACTGAGTCCAACACTGCGGTCTAGCAGTCAGGGTTTAAACACAACACAAAATGAACCCCTGTCTGCCACCAATCTTTGCATAAACACTATTAATAAATGAAGGACATGTAAAAAAAAATAATAAATGAATAAAATGAGTTTTTGAGAACCAAAATAGTATTGGTTTCCGTTTCACGGATCTTACAAATGATTAGTACTGTCAAACTAATATTTAAAAATACAATGACCACGCTGAATAATTCTCACTAGACAAGTCTGGAATAGCTTATATATAGCTAACACCAAACCAATCTGAATGTATTCTTTTCTTCTTTTTTATTTTGTTTTGTACATCTCAACTAATAATGTAATTCTGCACATATTTTAAAAAGTCAGTGGAGTTCACCTTTAAATGACCTATAAATACGCCTGTGTTCAGAGGTGGGTGTAATACAAGTAAACATAGAGAGAGAAAAGGAACTAGCTACTAAAACAGCTCAAGTAGAAAAGCAAAAAACCCTCCTGAAGTAGCTACTTACTAGTAAAATCAGCATCTTTCAGCATAAGTGTTAGCTAAGGATTTGGGGAACTAAATGTGAATGACTAAAAACTAAAGTGGAACTGGGGGAAAGACGACTTTCTAAGAAGCAGTAAGAAGTAATAAAAAACAGGTTTACGTGAAAACAACAAGTAGATAACTAATATATCTATATATATTTACATATATATATATATATATATATATATATATATATATATATATATTTAATTGTTAAACCAGCCAGCAACTCTACACCACAATGAACATGCATTTAAATAGGAGGCTAGGAAAAAAAAAAAAAGGTTAAAATCAATATAAAAAAAAAGCTCTACCACACTGTAATCTGTACTCTCTCTTTCTCTACCTGGAGTCGAAAGGAAACTGTTGCAGAGCACCATGTTTTGATGCCCAGTGAGAGCAGCGCATTCACTGCCTGCCTCGCATGTTAGCCTAAATGTCTCCAAAAAGCTCACCATTATCGTTGAATTTGATGAAGCTGGTCTATATTCTCCACCACAGACTTCAGGTATCTTCCAGAGTGAGGCATTGTACAGTGAGGTGAGTTTTAAGCCCTTTGTCTCCCCTTCTCACGCCTCCATTTGGACCTCAGCACGGAGGATGCTGTCACGACGCCTCAGCCTGCTGGTGAAACCGCTAAGTCTGTGATCCGTATCTACGGGCAGGCTGGATATACCGTAGAGACCCTATAGCGACAAGTCCCGCCTCCCTGCGGAACGACTGGAGCCTTTACACCCTCAAGCAGAGCTTGATTGGCTACCAGTTAGATCAGTTCGCCAGCTGGTAGCCAATGATATTAATGATGTCTTATTAGCGTTAACAACTAGTTATTATTGATATTATTTTAATATTAATATATTATATAAAAATATAAATGTTGATGAAATATTATTATATTAATATTATTATCTATATTAAATGTATTACTACTACTACTACTACTGCTAATAATAATAATAATAATAATAATAATAAATCAATGTGACGCATTTTTTTAAAAATCTGTTTACTCAAAATGATGCTACTTTTCACTGGTATGTGGGAAACAAGATAAACACATACTTTAGATATCCATAAGTTGGACACCCCTTCTAATGAATGTATTCAGCTACTTTAGATGCCTCCATTGCAGATGTGCAAATGCACACACTAGTTCACACTAGTGGTTGGACGAATAGTTCTATGGTCGCCTTATTGTCTTGTGTTTAGCAATGTCTAAGCTTGGAGGTATCTTTTGTATTATTAGTCTATTCTAACTAGCTAAGGCTTTTCTTGGGTAAATAGCAAAGCACTTTGTAAGTCGCTCTGGATAAGAGCGTCTGCTAAATGCCGTAAATGTAAATGTAAATGTAAATGTAGTTCCTGTAAAGAGATATTAACAACAGAATAGGACTGTCTGGAGCAGATCATTATGAACCTACTGGCACCATGCCTAATGCCAGGCATTTAAAGTGGTACTGTGGTGGTGCTCCATCCAATACCTTTGGGATAATTTAGGATTGAGGTGGGGTGGTGTTCAGCCAATGTCTTGACCTCACTATTGCTCTTATCGCTGTCCGATGAAAAGGAAGTATCTCCAAAATGATGACTTTACAGAAGAAGGCAAAACTTTCTTAACTTTGAATGGAAGTCACTGTAAAATAAGAGTTTATTCCAAGTCATTTCAAGCATTTCTATTGGTCTGTCCATCCAGAATTATTCACATCGTGTACAGAGCAGCTACAGGGTTCAAACTATTGAACAAAAAATGGACCAAAATGGAGATGCATGGTTTTCATTGGACAGCAGTGATATACAGTCATTGCTCCATCTAGTTTATGTTAGATTTTGTTCTTTCACACAGAGATTTTAACACTGTTGAAAACTATGGATTTGTGCGTATATGTGTGAACGGGGCCTAAGATCTGTAGGGAACTCTATTAAAATTTCCCCTATCTTATGTGTAAACCTGGTTTCAGTCTGTGGTAGGAGAGAACCCGTGTAATACATCATATATAATATATAATAATTAATCTAATTATACTGTTAGTTTTTTTTATGAGAGGCATTAACTTGTAAGCAGGATCATTAAGTAGCATTATATGAACCATGTGTAACAGAAATGGATGTGCTGTCAGACATAGTGTTTACCTGGAAAGAGGAAGTTTAGATGGGCAGATGGGAATAAAACAAAGGCCAATTCTAAGTCATTTCCTTAACTGGAAAGCTATAAGTGAACTGTCTAAAACCAGAAAATGGATCCACATAAACTATAACCAATGAAAGTGCTGTACATTTACACTGTATAGTTGCATTCTGTAAAATATTAATCAGGCTTCTTATCAGTGAAGTGAAGAAATGTGGGATTTTACAGTTAACTGTGATTTGCAGAGCATGCTGGGAACATGGCAACTAATATGCACAGTCTTGATTATGTTGATTTATTTGTATGTCATTCCTATTGTAATTCAGTCAACTAGTTTATTCTGTAGTTTTAACAATTAAACATGCATTGCTTACACAGCTTTCTATAAGCAATAAAGGCTCAATCACTGTTATTAAAGTATAAAGTATAAGTACATTAAAAGTATACAAATTATGTTTATATTAATTACATGTAATGCAATAAAAAGTTAAATAAAAAGTTTTTAACATTTATTATCATTATCATTATTATTATTATTAATATTAATATTAATATTATTATTATTATTATGATTATGTATTTATGCTAGCTAGTCATTCTGTGATTATAAATAAAGAAGAAGTACATCTAACTAAATAATAAAAAATCATAATATTTCTGTGGCAATATGCTAAAAGAGGCCTTTTGTCTCATTCCTTGGGGGGCTCCTTGCCCCAAAGATCTATTGTCACATTAATTCATTTAGAACTAAATACAAAGCCTGGAATCTAATGTTGACATGATTGCATCACATAATGCCTCGAAATGTTTGGATTGGATTAATTGGTATCATGGATGTGTTTTCTTTTTAACACCATTCTGAGTAAACTCTACAGACTGTTGAATGAGAGCATGAACGAGTAGGTGTACATAAGTGTTTATTTATAATTATTTAAGAATAATAAACATGTATTTGAAATAAACAGAATTCACCCTTCAGTTTTGTCCTTGATTTTATTTACGATAGACCAAGTAATACAAAAAAATAAATCCATCAAAAATAATTCAAGTATAGCTATAGAAAGGGTCATTTTAAAATGGGAGGACACAATCAGGCACAAAAAAGAACACCACACAACATGAAATCCAGATATAATACCAACGTTATGCACTGACAGATTACATACAGCACCAAGACTCTGAACCCAATGCAATACTTTATTTTACCTCAGATGTGATCAGGTATGCTAATGAGTCATTCTTCAGCTAAAAGTGAAGTGAAAGTCCTGGTTTTACACAAATAGTATCAATAAAGAGAGATGTAGGCAGTTTTGTTAGACTGGATCAGAAGATGCTGGTTTTTAGTAAGTTTTTAAAACAGCATCCAGCTGCTTTTGATAGCGATGACATTCTTAAGGGTAACACTTTCTAAGGATAAGTTGGATTCATGACAATAGTTAAAGGACCCATATCAGCGTAAAATACAAAAAAACTGCAATCCAAATACTCTCCATACTTTCCCATAAGTACCGTGATTTTTACTCTAAATATTCTGCACTCCATTTAATTAAATAAGGCTGATTACACTCTTTGTAATGAAACGGGCAGATAATCGATGCTCTTTAAGCACTGACGATATATATATATACAATTCACTCATAGAAGCATATTGTGTAACATGGTAACAAAATGTATCACAATACGATAACTTATTGTCATATTGCCCAGTTCTATGGCTATATACATCATACATTGTTCTACACCAATTCAGTTCATCTGTAAAAAATTTGATGCAAAACTTGTTAAGATGTGCATGTGTTCTGGAGAGGCTGAAATAGCAGATGAACTTGGTGACAGTTTAAATCCAGTGTTTGTTAGCAACATTAGCCTAGCATCTCCCATTCTACACAAACAAAGGCAAACTTTAGATATCAGAAAAGTCTTGGCTGATGAACTGAATGTGCGGGAAATGATAAATCCTGTAACTTGATTTTTTACGGAACTATTCCTTTAAAGGCACAGTAACACAAATAGACTGAATGCAAAATTAAGTTCAGGTCCCTAAAGCCAAATAAGGTAAATGAACTTCAGGGAAAAAAGAAATACAGCTAAATTGTAAGATATGGGCCCTTTAAGACTTATCATATCATGCAGGTTGGCTTGTGAATCAAACAGTTGATCTCATATGGTACATACGATACATACATAAACATGTCCTTCTGTTACAACACCATAAACAACTATGTTACACAACTTTTCACAAGACACTTGAAAAAAAGAGATCTACAGTTTACGACCACAATTCTAATTCTAACAACTTGCTATAACAACTTCCAGGCTTATTCACGCTACACAACTCTGTGGCAAACTAACAACATCTAAATTTTCCGGGTGATGACTAAACAACGTAGCATGGTACAAATACTGACACGGTGAAACAGCACAGCTGAGGTATTTGTCACTCTGATTCACTGTTTTAGAAACACCTACGTTCATATACGTGCACACACAGAGTATAACCACTACTCTATGAGATCAGTTTTTTTCTCTCTGTAAGATGTTTAAGAGTGCAGAGAAACTGTTCAAGACACAGATTGGTGTGCAGTAGAGTTCCACTTATCGACGTACAGGGTTTTAGTGGTCCCAGTTCCTTAAATTCAAGTCCATTACACATAACACTGATGTTTTTTTTGTCTGTTTGTTTGTTTTGGTGAATTTTAAGAAATAAACACATACTATAAATAACAGTAATAAGACTAGTAGTAGCCTGATTACACTGAACACTTAACAGTGGCATCTGTTAAGATAACTTACATTTAAAACATTATAAAATTCATTGGTAATTTACATTTCCTGGTGATTTTAAGAGGAAAAACTCTAATACTGCAACTGAATGTAGAAACTTTGCTTGCTTTATAGCAAAAAGTCTTAGATACGAAGTGTTGTTGCAGATCTGTGTCATATTGCGTGCACCCAGTACAAAAATGTGCCACATTACTGCTACATTAGGAGCTGCAAAACACCAAGACAGTTGCATAAATGATGCCTGAATCATGTTAAAATGATACCGTGTCTTAAGTTAATGAACCTCACAGGAATATGACAGCATTTTTAACCAAATCTCTCTCTCTGCCAAATCTGTGACAGAATATTAATTACCATGGACAACAGGGGTGTAAGAAGGGGTGTAAGAATATACTGATACAGTTGAGTACAGTGATATACTGTTTTGCAATACTGTATCGATTTATTATTAATAGTTTATATGCAAAGATTGGTGGCAGACAATGGTTAATTTTGTGTTGTGTTTATACCCTGACCACTACATAGCAGTGTTGTACTTTGTCTTCAGAATCCACTGTAAACTTTTCTTTTACTCAGATTTTATGCACATGGTGGTGTGTGTATCACCTTGCTTACAACAGCGCAATATACTGAATCGTAACCCCTGTATCGTGATACACATCAGATCACCAGGTTCTTGTCAGTACACAGCCCTGATGGACAATCATTTCCACACATTTCCCTGCACTTAGAAAAGACCAGGAAAACCACTGACTTGTTTGAAATTAGGGATGCACTGTAATCATGTCAGTAATGGCAGATATTTGTTCAAAGAGGAGATCAAAGATGATTCTTAAAGGGTTGATGACCAGTTAAGATGACCTTAACACTACAAAACAGGGCCCAGGAGGTAAGTGGTTTTCCTCCAGGGGGCTTTGGTCTCCTAGTGGGATGATGTGGTACTGCTAGGGTCAGTTTGTTTACCTGCAGAGATTCATAACAATATATGGACATTTTAACTTTTTTAACCTGATGTTTTTCATTCTGTTATTATTTATAAGGCAGAAGCTACTATGAACAGTTTTGTAGGGTCTATGAAATTGATGTTAATTATAATAGATAATTAATTTTGAGAGTGAAAAACTCAACAAATATTGCAATACTTCTTTGCAAAATAAGTATAACATAATGATTAGGTAAAGCTTCTCCTTCCATATTTCCAAATAGGGCCACTGCTTGGGCATAGATCAAAATTATTGGGACACTTGCTCATTTACCTATTTTGAATTTAAGGGAATTAAAAAGACTTTTGTTGAAGTAACTGTCTCTACTCTCCAGGGTATGCTCTTTATTCAGTTTTGGAGCACTGCTGTGAGGATTTGATTTGCTTTCAGTGGCGAGAGCATTAGTAAGGTCAAGAGAACGCAGTTTCATTGCTCCACAGCACAATATTGGAGGGCTTTATACAAATATATGTAAGTTTATGGAAAGGGTTGAAGAGACGTTCCATCCATCTAATGTAATGGTCCCATACTTGCTTCCACTTTGTGTTTCTTTGGATACTGTTACATATCAAACCTTGTTTCTTTGATAGTGAGCTTTGTCTTGTTTTATAATAAAAAAAACATGCAGTACTGTGCAAAATTCGCCACCAATCAGTCTTCACCACCTTGAATTACCAGTCAATACGCCCATTAAGTACAAGTTATTAATTTTTCAAGACATAATCTGAGAGGATTATATATCAGCTAAGTGAAATAAAAATGAGCTAAACTGACGTTCAAAAATGACTGAATAATCCAGAGAAAATGGGACTTGCCATGCAAGACCCGGTAGACCATTAAAACTGCCCCCCATCGGATAAACAGCAGAAGACAACACAACGCTGAAGGACTGAAAGGACGTGGAACTGATCATGAAGCCCTTACTAAAAAAATCAAACAGCGCTAGCGCCAAACACATAATATAATAATATAACAACATCATTGTGAAACTGCTATAACAGTCTAAAAACAGCCGCAATTGTGAAACTGTATTGAAAATTTGGAAAACAGATTCAATTTTAGGCTCCAGGGCATTAGCAACCAGAAACACTATGCAGCTTTCATCATGGATTTCACTTGCTGGTGCATTCCCCTGCAGGGTTCCCAGAATTTTCTTACTAAATTGGGGTAGATTGAAAATGCACAAGCTGGTGGAAAGAAAGAATTCTTAAGGTGAGTTAAGGTTGAGGTACTTTCTAGGATAGACAGGTGAATACAGTGACAGAAGGGTCAGAATGAAAGGTTTAATGGCAGGTCGCCATTAGTCATCTTAAAATCACACACTGACAATTCAGTTTTATCAAGGTCAGTATGAATATTCATGAGTAACATGACCTGATAGAGGAGTATTCCCACATGATGCCCCTCACCCAAACCAATCATCTGTCATTTGAATAGGACATGTTCTAAAACCTCTTTTTTGTCCCCTTAATACTGAAAATCTGATATTATATAGCTGCTGAGGCTTCGGTGGGATTTACTGTTAATACATGTTATGCTTTCTTGTTTTTTAGCAAATCTAATGTTGGAAAATGAATAACTTGCACTTTTAACTTTTGCACAGTATTGATATATACTGATATAGCAGTAATACTGCTAGGCATGCACAGGACCATTGTCCCTATAATGCACTGGATTCTTGGTTTGCCTTAAGGGGGCTCCTTTTGTGGCTGTCGCTCAAAGAAAAGTCAAAATGAACTGGCAGGAAGTGCTCTGTGACGTGGTCATGTGAGCCGTGAAACGTTAGTAGTGAATAAGGCAGTATGCACACCTCAAGAGGTCTTAATGTAGTAAGGCATTTCTACTGATCACAGGACAACAGTGGGAATTACTGTACCATACTTCTTACACTCGTATTGTTGTTTTAAAACAAGCACTGGCCAAGGCAAGGGTTTTAGTGCGAAGTTCAGCCTTTACCAGTGGTTTCATGTAGCACTGCGGCTGGCGCGGAGAATGCTATCCAGGCCGTTGAGCTGTCGGAGGAAACCCCGGTTAGGGATAACACCACGATGGTCTTTGACAGTCTTAATAGCCTCTACTAAAGTCATGTTCTGACGTATCATAAGGTAGGCCAGCACTAAAGTGGCTGAGCGACTCACCCCAACCGCACAGTGCACCAATACCGTTCCTGCAGAGCAAGCAACACACAAAAACACACACACACACACACACAAAACTATTACTATCACATTAATATATTCCTTGAATGTAGTTACACAGTTATTTAAATTGTAATGTAACTCATATACTTTCATAGTCATTTTACTTTGTCTGCGTCAACAGATCTAAACCTAGAGTCTAAACCTTTAACTTTAAAATGTTTATGAAAAAATGTTTATGAAAACACTCAGCAATAGGCTCAGCAATAACCTTTCAGCAAATTCAACGTGACCTATTAAAGTCACCTGTGTCATATTTTAAATAAATAAATGATGAAATAATAAATAAATTATAACAGAAATATATAAATAAATAAAGAATAAATAATAATATATAATATAAATAAGAAAACAAATCAAGATAAATATTTTGCTCCCTGCAATGTTATTTGTGCACCACAAAAATACATACAGAACATATAGTATATTAAAAAACAACCTAAAACACTGTTTTACTGATTATGCTAGAGTATAAAGGGTTAAACAGTATTTTAGGTTGTTAAAAAAAACCTGCTGTACATTCCGAGTGTATCAAATATGGTACATAATACAGGACTTTACATGCACATGAAATACTACAGGAAAAGATCCTGTACCTTATACTTGGGGTTACCCCTATTCTATTTATCCACTACATTACTACCTCTTCATTAAGGTAATCAGCTAGGCACTTCCCTCTATCAGTGCTTTGCTGGGATAAGCTCACACCAACTACCAAATACTTTGCACTTTAATGTTGCAATGTTTAAAGATCCAGAAGCACAGCGTAACACTGGTCCATTGTCTCAACCACCAAGTAGTCAGACCTACAGAAACGATTCAATTCAATACTATAATCAAATACTACAAGAACAGATAAACAACCCACACACCATCCCCTTTATCTGTTTACTAACCATTGCATTACAAGCTCTTTAAAGGGGTCTTTAGGTAGGCATCTCTCTTCATCAGTGATCAGAATTAAGCCCACAACACCTCCGGAAGGCTCAGAACCCACTTGGTATTCCAGACCCACTCCCCTCCAAGCTCACTTCACAGGATTTCGCCAGATTACTCACAACTTTGATAACGCCACACCAACAACAAATGCACACCACAACCTTCAGTCACACACTGCCACACAGTCACACAGCCGACTAGATCTTTCAGCTGTGTCTGACAATTCTTCATGGCTACCATTGGCACACATCCTCTCCAAATGCATTGCATTGTCTGGCAATTATTTAATGGTTCAGGCTTTAAAGGGTTAAAAAAATATCTGGTCATGTGTTGAATTTGATCTAACCTCCCATGCTGAGCGCCTTGTGAATAAACTCTGCGGCAGGGTAGAAGTTGACGCTCATGTCGAAGGAGGGAGAATCATGGGCCTCAATGCCGTGGTAGGTGATGTTCATGCCCTCATAGTACTCTGCCCCGCCCCGCCATTTGCTCTGTGCACAGTTGAGAATGTGTGTGATCCCAAGCTTTATAAGCTCTCGCCGGTCTGAAGCGATGTCTCTGAAAGAATGATAAACCAGATGAGTTTTTGTCATAAAGACAAAAATACTCACAATAATCACACCAATGTTACAAGCTATAATAAAGAAAACACTTTCTTAACTTCTAAATGGATGTAAAAGTCAAAGTGAAAAACATCAAAAATGAAGAAAACACAGAGCTTAACACAAAGGACATTCCTGTCATTCTTGATATTGCCCTGTGTTAAATTATTAGTTTTTCTTGTGTCAAATCTAAATGTAGCATTACAAAGAAAATGCTATAAACTGTTTTAAAGTCATTCCTTTTTGTATAGTTACACCCAAATAATCTAGCATTACTTTCATATTACACCATATTCATATTACCTATGATTCCATTAAAATGAAAACAATTGCAGCACACATTTCCAAACACAACAAACGCTGTTTTTTGCTGGTGACCTGTCATGCTGCTCTATGCTGTCCTTATATTGCTTAAATGAACTTTATAGACTAAATTTGAGCACAGGTTTTTTAGACCTCATTGCTATCTTTATGTTTAGTTTTTGTTAGCTAGCTGTTTTGTTCATAATATCAGGTGAGAAACAGCTATTATTGTTGTGCAATATAAATAAATATTTAATTCATTTATGCTCCACACTGATTTCTTGATTTATTTAGAATCAGTAGCTTCAGATATCAGTATTTGTTGATGCATTTATTGCCCTAGATTAGACAGATAGATCTGAGACACCAGTTTGACAAAGACCAAATTGTGATGGCTAGACAACTGGGTCAAAACATCTCCAAAACATCAGGCAGGTATTGTGGAATGTTCCTGGTATGCAGCAATACCACCAAATAAATCAATCATAGCCATCAATCAATCAATCAATAACCACCAAACGAAAAACAGCTCTTGGCCATGGGATGCCCACCCTACAACTTTCAGGACTTAAATGATCTGCTGTTAACTTGATCTTGGTGCCAGATACCACAAGACACCTTCAAAGGTCTTATGGGGTCTATACCTCAAAGGGTCCGAGATATATTTCTTGGGGCACGATGTGGACCTTCACAATATTAGGCAGGTGGTTTTAATGTTAAAGCTGACTGACAAACTGATTAAATATAAGTAAAGTAGTTCACTTTTAGACTTTTGGACTCAACAGGTTTGTACATCTGAGGTATAGGAAGGTCTAGGAACACTAAAATACTCACTGGTCACCGATGTACAGCCTGGGCCACACCTCGTCTGCATGATTGCAGGCTGTTTTCCCCGTGTAGAGAAGACGCTCAAGTTCAGCAATGGTTAACACTGGTGACCCTTTATCTGACTCCCTTCTGCTTGGAGATCTAGAGTTGCTTCGTGACCGTGAGAATCTGGACATAAACGCCATCTGTGGTGATTTTTAGTGGAACTCTGTAAAGAAAATAAACAGCAGAACAGCAGACCTGGAGAAAAGGGTTTCCTTAGCTTTACAAACAGGTGGCAGGATACGAGATTTTTTTAAATGTATAAATATTAATAAATGAATATAGAACTGAATACAGAATGCATATTATTACATATATATATTATTACGTATCATGTATAATAATACATAATACATGTTTTTTTTATAATTATTTTTAGTTAATAAATTGAGAATATTTGAGGATTTTAGCAGACCTAGTTAAGTCTACACTGTGTAGTAAACAATATAATAAAAAGGCAATAGTGTTTTGAAAAGATGACAAATGCAGCTATCCCGCTAGCGAGGCCCACTGCAGAGTGGATGTAAACAGCACAATGGATGGAAGCTGCTGGAATGTGCTGGGGTGAATTATGAGATAAATACTCGTGTTTCCACATCTGACTATAAAATAATCGTTTAAAAACGAGGTCCAGCGTAAATACCAATAGTAATAAGCTGGACAATCCACTTGCTCCATCGCTATTCATTCATTGTTAAAGTAGTAGCTAGATGAAGTAGGAAAAAAATAGACGATTTCCAGCCTACCTTCCATTCGGATCTTTCCAAAATACGCCACGAAATAACAGTTCCTCTGGTCGCACTTTCTGTTTCTGATAATATCTTGCGAAGAAATATTTCGGCATATTTCAGTGAGTCATATTTGTCTAAGTAGTGTCATTGCTGCCTGTAGAGAAGCAGGAGAAACGCCCACCTACTGAGGTCGGATTTAAAGAGACAACACCGACGTTTTATTATTGCTCACTGTCACCTAGCTCTGGTCGTTCTGGTCCAATCAGTGTTTTAATGGTTTTCCCTATTTTAATCCATTAGCTCATTACCGTGTCATCCACGATCTTAAAATAGGTGTGTTGGAGAATTAAAAAACACTAACATTGGCACGGCGAAGGTGCTGTATGGTAGGGGCAATCCAGGACCAGTACAAGATGGGGGAACTCGTCCCTTTAACGGGAAATTACATCGTTTTTTTATTATTCAATTAGGCTTTACGATGTAAACAGAATCATTAAGGCTGGTGGTTTGATTGTAGAGAAATGTAAAAACACGGATTTCTTTATAGTCAAGTAACATTATTTATTATTCAAACCCACCAGTACGCTTCTGAGTTTTGTATGTAATATTAGTAATGGTAAAGTATAAAGTAGTGGCAAATTACAGCAATTAGTGCTTACAGTGATTACGCTTACTTTGTTCCAATTTTGCCTCAGCTATATGTCCTGCATCTTAGGCCAGTCCTTTCTAAAACTAGTACAGAACAGTGTCCCATGCATCAGGTAGTGCCTTCATTACTATTCTGTAGCTATAGATATATACTCTGTGAGCTTCTCTGGATTACAGTATTTCACATCAAACTATTCTGAATTAGCTAGCTACCTTGTTTAAACCTTAACAGTTTAATGTCTGAGAAGTTGTTGAACTAATGAGTGTATGTACACTTATCATCACAACTGTCTGGAGACGTGATGTATGATGAAGGTGTGTGTATGTTTTTTTTTATTACAATTAATTAGTTTGTTTTTGTTTATTTTTGTTGCCATGATAATGCATATATTTAAGCACCACGTAACTTTGTTCTGTGTGAAATATAATAATAATAATATAATAATAGTCCAATCCTTTCCCCTTCAATGTGCCATTTGTTGTACTTGTACGCCCTCCTGTGTACAAGCTGTTTCCATCTCTAGCGACCACTAGCGACAACCGCCGCACCTGTAAAATGCTCTTGACTTTTAGGTAGCTAATAAAATCAATGCAAAACTCAATAATAATAATAATAATAATAATAATAATAATAATAATAATAATAATAATAATTGTCCTGGAGCTTTACATTAATGCAGGTAGGAAACCCAAACAACACAACACTGGTGCTGGCAGCTCGTCTGTTGTCATAGCAACGTGACTCGGGCATGGCAGCGGCTAGCTGGCGGTGCAGGGGATGGATCGATAGCTCAGTTCAGTTTTCTGAGTGAATGTTTTTAATGTCTCGATTTCATATTTTCTTTTTTCAAGCAAAGATATAACCTGACCTTTGTGGCGAGGTTAACCTGACTTTCTGCGCCACATTAGGCTAGGCTAAGCTAAGTCCGAGGCGGGTTGGTTGGGGCTGTGAGAGGATGGAGCTTTGTGGTTCGCATAGCCATTGTAGCATAGCATAGTCTGCTAGCTAGCGTAACGTCTCGGGCTCGGCCTCACCCTTCAGTGGCCTGTGTGGGAATAACTAGCTAGCTAAACAGCGGAGCATTCCACTGGGATGTAGCCATAACATTCCTGCACTGGCGGGGTGGGGTGCTGCCTGGCATTAAAGGTAAGATGTGGGAGCTGTGTTTTTTTTACAGCTCTACTAAAGTAACGTTAGCGGTTAGCACAAAATAGTGAAAAGGCGAAGTCGTCCACAACACAGTGGTTTTAATGATCGTGTTCAGGGGTTGGTTACGTGGCTGGTTAGCCAGATAGCATCGTCTATTGCAGCTAGATAGATAGATAGCTAGCTAGTTCAAATGGCAGCATTATTAAGACTGTTAAGAGTTCCGCACACAAAATTGATATTTATCATAACTGTTAACAAGCTTTTAGCCTAGGTGAAATGCAGGTATACTAAAACGGGCAGACTCGGTGTCCCGTTTGTTTTGGTGTGGGCAGAGAGAGACCACGGTGTGTGTGTGTGTGTCTGTGTGCGCTGTCAGTTCCTCAACATTAAGACGATGGAAACTAGAGTCAGGTGTTAATCTACACCTTATTGACTATTTATTACCTCCTTTTTTATGCGATCATTGCTCTGTAACTAAGGAATCGACTATCCATCTGTATGGCGATGGCATGATGGTAGTCTTTTTTTGTTTGTTTGACTTGTTTATTCAAGTCTTCATATGGAGGGTGTCCTGTGTACAGCTTTATTAAAGTGTTATTACTCTGACTGGTCCAGTAAACTGGCCTACAACTAGTCAACTTTTTACATGTAATATTGATACTAATAAAGTAGTGGTAAATCAGACTAATCACACTTCCTTTGGTACTATTCTGCTTACAAAATCCTTGTATATGAGGTTTAAAATAATAATGTGTTCAGCTTTACTATCCCAAACATCCAGTAAATATCATTTTAATATGTAATATTATTGATGGTACAATAGTGGTCAATCAGACTAATTACACTGTTATTGGTACTGTGTTGTCTTACAAGGCCCTGAATGTTTAAAAATACATTTTAGGCCAAAACCAAGCATAAAACAGTGAACATGTATTAACTTTACATTTTCACTTTAAAAGAAAAAAACAGCTTTACTTGTACTGTTTAATATACATCCTTAGGTCAGTATTATTGTGGTTGGTGTGGCGCAACAGATATAACACCACTACCTGCTGCTGAGCTACCACACCACGTCGGAGGCTGGGGTTCGATTCCTGGGCTGGGTGACTATGCTGCGCTACACCAATAAGAGTCCTTGGGCAAGACTCCTAACACTACATTGGCCCTCCTCTGTAATATGAGTAACTGTGAAAGTCGTTCTGGATAAGAGCGTCAGCTAAATGCCATAAATGTAATGTAAATGTATTATACAGTGGCAAAATAATTACAGACTAACCCCAAAAATCAAAGCTTTTAAGGAAGTAAATCCAAGATGTGGTGATTTAAATGAAATGTCACAACAAATTAGACCCTGGCTATTCAGTAGATGTGTCGCGAAAAGATTTGGCCCTATCTTTTTTCTTAGAATCTAGTATCTGTCTGCATTGTGATGATTGTAGTCTGTACTGTTTTGACTTGTTTCGAATCTTCACACAGATTTGTTGCTTATTAAAGTGCTATCTTAGTCAGGCGATATTATGCGCCACACCAACCACGTGTTAAACGAATAAAACAGTGCTATCAGTATCGGCGCCCATACTGGCACTTACACACAGTATCGTATCGGCAGTAGAGAGCACCAAGACCATGAAGTTTAATGATGCCCTACATTTTTGTCTACATACTTTTTAATGAAACCAAACATTTAAACAACTTTTAAAAGCCAGTCATAAACAGTTATTACCATTAAACAATTACTTTTACATTACAGCACTTTCCGTTTCAATGTTTGTGTTTTTTTTTTTCTGAAACCAGTTAAGTTAAGTATCCTTTTACGTAGAGACAAGTAATGTAAAATTGATGCATACGTTTTTTTTGTTTCTTCTCTGAAATGTGAATTTTAAAAACCAGTTAAAAGTTGTTTGGTGAAGCTGGGCAAGATTATGCCTTTTTACTTACACGTGTTTCTGCATTGTGGCAGTTTTTTTTTATTTCATAGCTCTGTAACTTTCCAAATGTGCACTTAATCAAACAGTACATGCTGTTCTTTCAATCTTATTATATCTTAAAAAGTGGAAAACTATAAACATCAGGATTTATAGCCATTTAACAAGTATTTACGTATTATAGCCATTCAACAATTATTAGTATCGGTACTCAGTATTGGCAGATACTTGAAAATCTGGTATCAGAAAGGAAAAAGTGGTATCAGTGCATCCCTAATTATTATTGTTACACAATGACTTACGTAATGACTCTAGTACCTTGGTACTATTAATTAATATCTTGCTAATTTCCAACTGTTGGTTTGATCAGTATCTTCTGTGTAAGTAAATATAACATCAGATTGTTTTACACTGTTTTTGTCACTAATGCAGGCCTTTAATGTAAGTACATTGTTATAAGTGATGCACACTTTAGATGCTGTAAATTCAGCTGCGGCAAGAGCTACCTGTAGGCCCCATAATGACATTTTAGGATTGTTGGAGACCTCTTTACACATTTTGTGGTCTGCTGTTGGACTGAACTTGCTAGAATGGCTTGATTCAGCCATGTTGCACTTGTAAATTATTTTGAGGACAGTGGAACAGCTGATTTCTAAGTGTTCTGAGATCCCTTCTCAGACTGTCATGCATCTACAACTTCTTTCTGAAAGATTCTAGTTCTATTCTCATTCTAATTTAAGCCATCTGAAGTAGTAATAAATGTTCACAAGGAAATTGCATTTCAATGAATTACATTTTACAACTGATTTTTAAAATACATTTCTTTTCCCTTCATGTCCCATATTGTTCAAGTGAAGATCAAGTGTCATTATGTTTAAAATATGTATATATATATAAAAAAAGACAAAGGTTTTTATCGGGTGTTCTAAGTTTTTCACATGACTGTATTCATGTATTCTGACTACTGCTATTTTCCCTCTCAAGGAATATCTCCCTATGTTGGAAAAGTGATAATGTTCCCCAATTCCCTGCAAGAATAGCACATGCACAGGGCAGGGCAACATGAGTACAGGGAAGCCAAGCGGTCTTAAGCCGCCCAGTAAGATTGGTAAGCCTGTTGCTGTACCAGCCAAGTCCTCAGGTAAGACTGTAAACTTAGAGTTTAAGTTTCTGTGTAAAGTAAGCACATATTGTTTGATTTCGTAACTTTTGGATTCTTCTTTGTGTTTGCAGCTACTCCAAAAGCCGTGACATCTCCAGGCACAGCCACACCTGTTGTTAATGACTCAGTGGCTGACTTCTCTGTAGGTGAACGTGTGTGGGTGAACGGAAATAAGCCAGGCTATGTTCAGTTCATCGGCGGGACCCAGTTCGCACCAGGCCAGTGGGCAGGCATAGTTTTGGATGAACCCATAGGGAAGAATGATGGCTCTGTGGCTGGAGTGCGGTACTTTCAGTGTGAGGACTTACGAGGTATCTTCACCCGACCTTCCAAACTCTCTAAGACTCCGGTCCCAGAACGTGAGACAAATGGCACGCAAGCCTCTTCTGGCCAGGTGTCCTCTGCGGTCCCCGCTGCTACTGACAGTCAAGCTGCCACTGCTAGCAAGATCTCAACCAACCTGGCCAAAGTGGCCAGTGGTTCTGCGACCAACCTGTCTGAGACAGACTCGGCTAAGAAGGGGAAACGGGAGCTGAAGCTGGGAGATCGTGTGCTGGTAAGGATTGTTTTAGCCCACTTAGACACTGAAAATGGGTGACTGCACATGGAATCAGTACATTTAAATTGTTATTAAACCAACAATAAAAATCAAGGACACAATGTGGGGTATATACCAAGAACATTTATAGCAGCTTTGTAGCTTTTGTACATTGCACGTTGTACAATGAATTCTAGTCTGTATTAATGCTTGTTGCATTTTTACTTTTAGTTTGTACTTTAGTATGTAGAGTTTTTTTGAGAACCAGCAGTATATATGTATTTTCATATACCAACTAATAAACCAAGCATCTTTGTTACATAACAATCTTCAAAGCAGCAAAGCAACTTTACAGCAGAGCAAAAACTTTCCTAAATTTCAAAGGAAATCAGTGTAAAAAGATTTTTACCAAATCATTTTGCAGCATTTCTATTTGTCCATTTAAAATGAAATTTTGACATAATGCGAAGAACAACTGCCAGTAAAAAACAGAAATATTTATTTGTATTATTTTTGTGATGTGGACAGTAAGGGTTGCATAGTATTAACGGTTATTAGTCATGCAAAAAGTAGTCAACTAGTCATTGCATTCCAGCGTAATGTGAGTTGTTTTATTTTTGTGGGTGCGTAATGCTCAGTGGTCTGTGATTGGTCATTTTGTGCATCAGTCAAATGAGCCTGTTTAGTCACACGCAGCCGTTCTCTAAATGTACCCGGACTGGCTTACAAGGGTATATCTTGCACAGCTTGCAGTGTAGTGTTTCCACTGTCAAAAAACAAAACGTTGGGCCTTGAGTTTAGTAGAAAAAACAATACCTAGACTCTCTTTTTTACCCCTGTACGTCAGATACAGCGGTCAAGTCGACTGCAACCCACAGTTTCAAATGATGGATTATTGAGTCAACTAACTAAATAGTCTGTGCAAATACGCATTAAGCTTTCACCATAGATAGAGCGATACTTACTTTATCTATACCTTCTGTAGGTCACCACAGACATTGAGCCTTAAGTTAACGTGATACACTATGGACTAAAAAAGACTTTAAAATGAAATGTCCAGTGAGAAACACACTGTATGTGTGCTGGTGTCTACCCCCTCAACTGTGATTCATCACAGCATTTTCAAACATCAGGAAACATAAAACGCTTTTGTGTGGGTGACAAAGGACTTCTTTTAGTAGAATGATTAGTAGAGTGACAGTGAGACTACCAGAGCTGTGTCTCTAGGCACAGTGTTAGCCCAGGTTTTTGTCTGTATTAAGAAAAGATAATAAATATTCATGATTCATTTAAAAGCTGGCAGTGGTTCATGAGCAACTCACCCAGCTAAGACAGTGTTTCTAAATGTGCAGCACAAGGTTCTTTTTCAGAGACCTGTGTTTCATAGCGATGTCACTGCCATCTGTGGCCGGGTAGGAATGCTGGCACGGTTCCTCCCACCCTGTTGATACAGAGCAATGCTAGCCATTTGAGGACGACTGTTAGCTATCATGAGATGGGCGGTTGACAAGACGGTGGCAGTTGGCTATGAGAAACCTAAATTGGGAGAGAAGTAGCTATTGGCGATTGTCTGTGTGAAGTATATCGTTTTTAAATGAGTAACAGATCCATTTGTATTGCTTTTGTGCAGATTGGAGGAACAAAGGCAGGTGTTGTGCGCTTCCTTGGTGAGACTGACTTTGCTAAGGGCGAGTGGTGTGGGGTGGAGCTTGATGAGCCTCTTGGAAAGAACGATGGAGCAGTCGCTGGTGCTAGGTATGGCAATGCTACTTAAGAACATGAACATGAACATTTGTGGTTGTCTTAAATTAGCATCCCTAACATATAACTTAATGTTATTTATGTCTCCTAGATATTTCCAGTGTTTGCCAAAGTATGGCCTGTTTGCGCCTACGCACAAAGTGACCCGCATTGGCTTTCCCTCCACCAGTAAAGCCAAAAGCTCAAGGCGCAGGTCTACCCTTCAGCACAGCCCCACCGCATCTTCTGCCAGCACCCTGAGCTCCGTTGCCTCCTCTGTAGGAGGCAAACCCAGCCGTGCAGGCCTGGTAATTCTATGTCACACAAACTACTGTTAGGGTCAGTTCCATCCATTTAAGATCTTACATTCTGGTGTTAGGTTACATTTACAATGTTGATGAACAAGTTTTGTTAAAAAAAAAAAAAAAGTTAAAAAATCTTTGAAAACTTTTAATTTTGTTAAGTTTTTCATGTTATCAGTATTGACTGAACTAAAGGCTACTAGCTAAACTGACTAAACCATAATACATCTGCCCCTAAATTTTATGTCTTATGCTCTGTTCATGCTTCTATTACCACTCTTACGTGGACCTTTACTTTGCCTAGTTGACAGAGACGTCAGCCCGCTATAATCGGAAGATCTCGGGGACCACGGCTATGCAGGAGGCTCTGAAAGAGAAGCAGCAGCACATAGAACAGCTCCTGGCTGAGCGAGATCTAGAGAGAACAGAGGTGGCCAAAGCCACAAGCCATGCAGGAGAGGTGCAGAAGGAACTTGTCTTGCTCAGACAAGGCCAGGAGCAGGTTAGCTGTTAGATTATGGATTGTTTATGTTGTTATTTCTGTGGTCTGTGGTTATTTATAATATTCAAAGTCAAATGTGTTTCTGTTTCAAGTATGCCCTGGAGATGGAGACTAAGTTGGACCAGTTGCGCAGGCTTGTGGAGACTGCAGACAGGGAAAAAGTGGAGTTGTTAAATCAGCTAGAAGAGGAAAAAAGGTGAAGTATTCCCTTGGGGGCACATGGATATAAGGACTTTAAAATAAGATAATTCTAATGTTGAGTTTTTCATTCTACATTTTGATAATGGAAACAAAAAAATGTTAATGAAGGACCCTTTGTTTTGTACAGGAAAGTAGAGGATCTTCAGTTTCGTGTAGAGGAAGCTTGCATTACCAAAGGTGATCTAGAGGTAAACTGATACTCTCTCTTCCCAATTTGCAATTAAATGCATTTTTATGAGAAAACATTTTATTCAAATTTGCGTAATCAAAAATGTTGTATTTGTTTAATTGATTGATGTTTGTATTTGGCAGTGTCTATCATTTACCATCTATCATTTAATGTTATACAGAAGGCCATAGACTACAAAAACTAACCAAAAATAGACCTTTATCACAGTCACTGCATTGGCTTATCCGGCTCTGAGTAGAGTTATCAAACTTTCGTCTGTCTTGAACTCCCTGCAACATGGGCGAAAGCACATCACACAAAAGTTCAGAATAATGTGTGATGTGTGACCCTGCACGCCTGCAAGCGCCCTGAACACCAAAACTAGCGAAGAGACACAGCATGTTTTTTCTGCATTGAACTATTTACCAAGGTATCAATTTGATATCTATTTGAATTAACGTTAAAAGAATTGTCATCTACCATCGGGTTTAGCATTTTTAATTACAAACCTGTGATAACCTGTCCCATCGCTCAGCCCTGTGGTCCCTCCGCTTTAGTTACCTCTCGTTTTATTGGCTGACTCGTTAAGGATGACACATGATGAGCGTTGTTATTTGACACATGATGAGCGCTGACCGTTATTATTTACGTTTCCGCATTAATGAACGCAGAAGTGTGATAGTGGTCTATTACCTATTAATTCTGTTCAGTATGATCAGTGTCTTATCAGTTGACATTTAATGTGTGCAAGCATAGAACTTTCTATGGGTTCCTAATGGAATAATTGGAATAATTTACATTGCATATAAATGTTTTTGTTTTGGTAACCAAAATGACACAGTGTAGACTCTGTAAGTGAAAATCTGCATATTTTAATGTATAAAACAACAGTTTATTTGCCTAATCTAACATATTAGGTGGAAAGGTGGGTTTTTTCCTATTTATTTTTTGTTCAAAATTGTTCAAACAAACTGAAAAATGCTCTTAAATTCAGAGAAACATACAGAAAACGTTTTTACACAAACTCACAGTTTTATATTTGATAACTCACTACATGGAAAAATGTTTACAGCACTATTCCTTTTTCAAAAAGAAAGGCATTTAACTCTGCTTCCTTTTTGCTCAGTAATGCTATAGTTAATGCTGGAATAAATTTGTCTTAGAAGACGTTAACATGTTCTTTTAGAGACATCAACTTGATGTTTCCTTCATGTCTTTGTCTTTTTCATTCATCCATTCATTCATCCATTCATTCATTCATTAGTTCATTCATTTTCTTGTTTCTCTTTTATTTTGGTCTCCACTTTTGGCTCCTCCCTGCTGCCTTGGTCTTTGATTTCTTTTGGATTGCTCTGGCTTCTCCGCACCCCTTTCCACCATTCCAGACGTCTTCCTTCATCTCCAGTTGACACTCACATAGCCCTTGTGCCACCGCTCTCTTTGTCCTCATTCATAGAAGAGGATGATGTCAAGGCCTGCGCGAGGCTCTTCGTACTTGGCTTTGGGCTTGCATGTGACTGCAGCACTGCTCTTCTCTCTTTCTCCCCTCCTCTCTCTACTAACAGACGCAGACCAAACTGGAGCATGCCCACATTAAGGAGCTCGAACAGAGCCTTCTCTTTGAAAAGACCAAAGCTGATAAACTCCAGAGGGAGTTAGAGGATACTAGGGTAATTCAGTCTCGCACTATCAAATAAGGCAGGCGTCTCCACGAGCGAGTTTGCATGAGCTGTCTCTCGGGACTCGTGTCAGTTCCTCGTGTGTTTGTCACATTTTGCCTTTGTTTGCATGATGGAGCGAGGTAGGTTTGGAGTTTCCATTTCAAAAAAGTGTTTGACAAGATGGCAGGAACCCCAGGATGCATTCCATAATAGAAATGCTTTTGCTGTTTTACTATTTCATCGCTGTCACGCAAAAACCTTGCATCTGGATCAGTAGAAATGCTCCAAAAATTCCTAGCAATAAAGTGTATTTACATTCACTTCCGTTGAAAGTTCAGAAGATTTTTTTCCCTTTTTCTGTAAGTTGCCTTTTTGGAAATGCAAGGTTTTTGTGTGACTGTGACAATATACCAAATACTATTTTATAACCATCCAAAATCTACATAGAATTTTTGTTTGTCCCAATGGTTTATAAGTGTGAAATATGAAGTTCATAAATCAACATAGTATTTGTCCAAACCCCTAAACTGTAGTGCAAGCACATCCAGGCAAACATGTTAATTAATGTAAAGAACAGTGAAACCAGTGTGGGATACCACTACTGGCCATGACCTGTGTGTTTGATAGTGCTAAGTTGTTGATGTCAATTCGTAAATGTTATGTTGTAGGTGGCCACGGTATCTGAGAGGTCGCGGATAATGGAGCTGGAAAAGGAAGTGGCCGAGCTGCAGCTACGCCTGCGATCTCAGCGAGCAGAAGCTGGATCAGCCTCTCCTCCATTACAGGACAAAAGGGTCTGTTTTTATTCATTCACTGATGGTTCATGGCTTCAGTCAACTATGTTCACATTGCAGGTTACCCAGAATAGCCCAAATCTGGCTTAAATTGACATGTATCTGTTTTTTGTGTCAGTGAAAACGTCAAAAATCCCTGACACCCACTGAATCTGACAATTTGACTTTAGATTTGTGCCTTTACATATAATGTGTTAAATTTGAAATGCAGCTAAAACCTCAAACAGGTCACAATTTATGCAATTTCATCATCAGTCCAGCAGATTATATAGAATAAAAACAAAAGGGAACTTTACTCAGATCAGGTCTCTTTATCCATTACAATTAGACATTTAGACCTTTTACTGTTTGACTTCTCACACTGACTCTTTTGTATTGTTCATATCTTTTTTCTGTTGAACAGTGCTGGTTTTGGTGTCTACTGTTTGTCCTCCAAAGTTGAGCCAAATTTACCTGCAGTGTGAACATAGCTTTAGTAGTAGCAGGCATAATAATCAATACAGGAAATTAATTTAATGTGATTTCCTTTAGAATTTAAGTTATTTCTTGTGGTGCTGGTGATAATTTAAACCATCTGTTGATCAATATGTATTTTGGTCTTACAGGTTAAGGAGCTGAGCAGTGAGCTAGAAGCCAGGCACAAGGAGGTGCTTATTCTCCAGCAGAAACTCAGCTCCTCTGATCAGGAGAACGCCTCCCTTCAACATGAGCTAAATGACTTGGTATGTATGCTACCTTTTTAAAAGAATATTTAATTCAATTTTATCCAGGATTTACAGTTTCTAGTTTATGTTGACTCCTGGCCAGTGTCCACATGGCACCATATGGAAAAAGGACATTATGACTGTATTTTCAGTTTGGTAAATGATTTGCTGTTTTCTATTCTTCAAAAATGATGATACAATGCAATTTAATGTCAAAGCAAGTAAACCAGTAAATGTGAGAAGGTTTTTTGCGTTTGTTTGAGAGACTTTTATTTTCACGTGGTCCGTTTGTGATGTAGTGGTTGAGTGGAGTGATTGCCTCTCTCTTGCAAGTAATTTATTTTCTTTTGTTCCGTTCCACATTAAAAGTTAAAAGTGGAGTCTGTCATTCTGAGGTTGACATACTTGAGGATTTTTCTCAGACTCCCACACATCATACTAATATAAATACTCTCCACTTACACACCAGAGAGATGGTGCTGCAGATGTGTGGCCGTGTCCAGTGTGTTTCCCTATGGCTCTCGTGGCACAGTGTTTTATCCACATGCTCCATTCACATGACAGACAGCTGCTCAGTCTGTGTATTTTCACTGCAGCTCTGCGTCCAGAATAAGAGAATTATTACTTCAAAAAGTAACAGTGGCAGTAAAACTGATTATTCCACAGTTCACATGCGCCCGAACCGTTCCTACTTAACACAAGATACACGCACAATGGCATTGCAAACCAATGGAATACAAAATTAGTCTGTAAGTCAAGAATGTTACATTTGTTCCACACACTACCACGGTACACAACACAGTATACAATAATATATACATGTGTGTGCCAACCATACAAGGACAATAACTTACAAATAATGTACGTAATTCATAGACAAAAATACTCAATGCAAACAACAGTAGTGTACATCAATTATGGGTATGAAATTGTCAGCAATAGTGTTCTGGATGTGACGCAGGGAGAGTTAGCAAATTTCTAGCAGAGATAAGAAACTTTAGACATCTTGGTATACTGGGTTCTGAAGCACCTGTTGGGGGAGAGGAGTCGAAAAAGGTTGTGTCCAGGTTGTGAGGAATCTAAAATGATTTGCCTTAACTGTATTAGATGTGTCCTGCATGACCAGCATGTTCAGCTTATTTGTGTTTGATTTTAGAAACAAAACCTTGAGACGGTATCTGAAGAAAGTAAAAACACAGCACTATCCATGCAAGGTAAACAGCACACCTCCATGCCTCATTTGAAACATCTGAACTGTTTGAGTGTTTGAAGGTTTTTTGTATTAGTTCTGTATGTGTACAGTAGGTCTTTTTGCATATACCACTAGATAAGGCGTAACAGTAGCACAATAATTCTACTTTCCGTTGCCACGGATCATATTTGTGTCCTGTTTACACTTTCAAATGCCGACCTGAGCAGAAGGTGTGCATGGTGCTGGGAGAGATCACTGCATTGTGCCTGTGCTTGTAGAGATGGAGAGGAGTATGCAAGCGGACAGAGAGAGACTGAAGCAGCTATGCAATGAGAAGGAGAAGCTGGAGGAGGAGAAGGCCTCTAGGCAGCTGCAGGAGCAGACACTTAACGAGGAGCACGAGCGACAAAATAAGAAGCTGCAAGAGAAATTAGGCCAAATGGAGCAGGAGCTGAGCAAAGCACAGGAGGGGAACACGGAGCTAGAACGGCAGGTGGCAGAGCTGCAGCTGTTCAAAGACAAAGCCCAGGTGAGAAGTGTCCTGAAAACCAGAGCAGAACAGAGGCATTTAGCTTTTAGGGTAAAGGTGACTTTTAGGTGGCTTTTACATGACTTTTATAGCTTTAGGAATTGTGAGTCAGATTTTGCTCTGGACCTTCAAAAGGAATTAGTGTTGTTTGTGTAGAATAGGTCTTTGTATTCATGGCTACACAAGCAAACAGCAACCACTTCAGTTTCACTGTTTTTTCAGTTTGCTGTGTTTTCCATGTTGTACAGTGACCTCTCTGCATCCTGTTTCAGTATTTTCATTACACACCCTTCACATGTGCTGTCTCTGGGGTGTTTAATGTTATTAAACACTCAGGGTGTGATCAAAGACAAGGCAAGGAGGCAAAGCACATTAAGGAGTCTCAATTGGTGGTTTTAATGGTTCTTGAAGGGTTAGAACTTTGAACTTTGTACAAAAATATTTCTGGCCAAAAAGGAAATAAACATTACGAAATAAACAGCAATTATTAGACTCTGAACTTACAAAGACTGTAAGTTGCACTGCACTACCCCCTTCTGACTAGGAATGTCCCAGGCAAGTTAATGTTCTAATCAAAGTCTCTTAATCCTGACTATCAGCTGATATGGATCTGATATTTGTGTTTGAACGCTCTTGTTAAAACAAAGAATCAGAACTGAATTGGAATTAAAATAGCTGATATCCGATCCATTAGATTGGGAAATCCCTACTTCATTATCCATTACTTTATTATTAGTGTGCATTAAAAAGTAGATGTATAAAAGGTGTTATACTATAGACCATTGATTTAGAATATAAACAAAGATTTTAACCTTTAATGAGCTTGTGGGATTTCAAGGATTCTAGTGGGCCATTCTTAACATTAAAATTTAAAATCTGTAACTATAACACTGAATTCAGAGTTAGTCAGTAAAGAGGTGGCACTCCTAAGGACTGGTGTTATACCAAGTCATAAACATAAGTGGGCATCCTCCAACTAATGTTTATGCTTCTATGTGGGGACCCTTAGTTTACCATCACAAACACATACCATCAATTTGATGTTCTTGTCAACTATCTAGGCATGTCATCAGGATCAGCTTAGTTTTTGAAGTTAAAAAGGATTAGGTTGTAGTTGGATGTAGTTGAAGAGCTGAGCTTATTCACTTGGCATTTTTGCACACTTCATTTGGAAGGAGAACATGCAGCAGATTACAGCGAAGCTTTGTTGCGCTGTCCTTCTGCTTCTGAGAAATGAAAGGACTGAGGAAACAATTAGATGGATGTGAAACTTTGTAATATGTCCAGTGGGTGCTGTTGTAAGATTTTTAAGAACTTGAGTTCTAAGTAAGGGAAACATTGCCAATTGAGTCTGAAACATTTGATGTAGTTTATTAGAGACATACTTTAGGACTTCAAGTATTTCAAGTGAAATAAAGATCTAAGTTTTGAAATTCTGCTCAGATATAGTTTGGTTTCACTACACTACACATGTGGATGTAACATAAAAACATAAATTACAGTATTATTATTTATTTGTGTCCTTATATTTTACTCTGTCACACCAACCTATTTCTGTCACATTAAGTGATGTGATACAGGTTGAGTGACATCATTTAAACTTTAAAGAAGCTGGTAAATTACATTTTCATCTGTTATTAATAATCTGTTGTTCTCCCCACCCTAGTCTGCAAAGCATAGCATGTTTACCCTCTCAGATAATTTTGTTTCAGAAACTATTTTTTGCAATATTTACTGAAACCCCATGCTATTACTAGATGGAAAGCAGATGCTAAACAGATTGGTAACAGGGTGTGATATTGGTCTCTAAATAAAAGTGTTTAGTGAGGTGGGAAAGTCTTTTGGGAATGGTAATATTAACCATTGTAACAATAATTTGGCCAGTAGTAACTGACATCTTAACATGAAAGAATATTTAAAACTCACATACTTTTGACTCTTCAAACATTTGATTGTGTTATTAAACACTGCATGTCATTTGCTTCACCTAGCCAGTCAAAGAGAACAGTAACTAAGGAGTAACCAGTAGTGCCTCAGAACAGTGTTTCAAGATTCAGACCTGGGGACCCACTACACTGCCTAGTTGCAAATATTACCAACACACCCGATCCAGCTTGTCAGCTAATAACCTGATATAACCTAATATAATAAGCTAATACTGTGCCGGGAAGTGGGTCAACAAACTGAAAGTAAAAACTACTGTACAAAGATCTAATAGCTTCATTCACCATTCTTAATTTAATTACGATGATCAGTGTTAAGAAAATATTTCTTCACTGTCCTTGTTACTTGTTATTTTACTGTAAATTATACAATTTATTTATTGTATTTTTTGACAGTCATGATGACATTGAAATGCAAAATTGTGATTTCCTGATGTTGCTTTGGGAAAAAGAAGTGTTGAGCACATAAGACAGTGTTACGTTATGACAGATGAAATATACATTCAGCATGGCAAGTATGACCTGTCATGAATGTTTTTTTTTTTTTAATGCTGAGATTTCTTGTCCCCACAGAATTCCCAATCTGCAGAGATTCTGGAATGTCTAAAGCAGAAAGTTGAAGAGCTGCACCAAGAGGTAAGGAACTGATGACTTTTTGAATTATGATAACCAGACCTGTTACCAAGTGAGGTTGACTTTCTGGGGAGCATGTGTGGTTTTGTTTTCAAGGGCGTGATAATATGCTGTGACTAAGGGTTGTTCTTTGAGGATCATTGGCCTGAACTTGGAGTGCATTCTAGTTTTCTATGCTGGAGCTGCCTACCGTATTATTAGTCTAGGGCGGGTGTTCCACAATTATTCCACAAGTATTTTACAAAAGCCCTTAAGCTGTCATATATCTAGAACTAGGAATATTATTAGACATGAGCAGCACATTAAAAGCAAACTAAGCATTTCTCTGTTGGTATTGACACATTGTCACAAGTAAACAATAGTAATAAAACTTCTGTATTCTTTTACTAATTGCTCAGAGAATCACAAAATGTAAACCCACGTTCACCTAAAACATCAATTATTTTTATTCATTAAAATTATGACTACAAACTAAGTAGGTAGCTTGAGTATAAATGACATTATGCAGGATTTTTGTATAATCCTCAAGTGACGCATTCTCTCTAAATGTCACTAAAATAATGATGTAAAATCCCAGCTGTCTTCTGAGCTCATATTATGGGTTGGGCTGAACTTGCCATAAAACAAGCTTTGAAATGCTTTTTTGTTAACTGAACCATTAAGAATGAAACTGCTCCATGAGTAGCATAACGAAGCAGTCACACAGCTGTTACCCAACTCGCATGTGTCAGGAACTTGTGCACGGCTCGCCTTCCAGCTCCATGCAAAGCATGTTTTGTACACTCGTGTGTGATTATATAAGGTTTCAAAAAGGCTCAGCTTATGCGGGATGACTTCAGCCTGTAGGGTTTTGCTGCTCCTATAGGTCTGAAAAAGTCACCATTTGCTTGCCATTGGAGCTCATAAAAAATAATCAGTTTCTCCCCAGTGTCTGTTACTGAGACGTTGATAAGGTTGGGATGTGCTTGATCATAGCAACCACAGTACAAATGGCATTATCTTTTTGGAACTTAAGATCAAGTTTAGGGCTTTGGGCACTTGTTACAGAACAGTTCAGATTATAGATGTGTGTACGGAGACATAATCAGAGGGATGTTCTTAATTCTGTGCTATTTGGCAAGGCAACAGATAAAATTATTGATTTATGATTTTTAATGTATACATGCTAAAGTATTTTTAATAAGAGGTCTAATGCATTGCCACGATAGCCCAGGGATTGTGAGTTCTAATCTCGAGCCATGCTGCTTTGCCATCAGCAGCCAGAGTCTGAGAAAGCACAATTGTCCATGCTCTGTCCGGGTGGGAAGATGGCACTTTCTACCCTTATTACTCTTGAAGTACTCGTAAACGACAAACAATTTCTGCAGTAACCAAAGGGAGAGTTGCCAGAATAATTTTCACCAGACTAATGTAGGCTTTTTCAAGGACAATTGTGCTTACAACAAAGCATGTTAGTCTCCTGTTAAAAAATAATCTCTGATTAGTTTACTAAAAGATGTTGCCTGTATTTTCAGCTTATCATCTAAAAAGGTTTACTTTGTATTTTGCACAGGATGATCATTAAGAACAAGTACTGGTAAGGGTCTCCCACTGTAGCAGATTCATTCCCTTGTTTTCTCCACATTTGTTTGAAGAAAACGTGAGCTGCACCAACTTTTAAAGAAGTTGAAAGAAGCCTTAAAACAAATCAGATGGAGCTTTATCATAAGCATGAACCAATCTTCTGTTAGAATAGTTCTGGAATCGCTGGAATAGCTATGCAAGGTGATGGTGTTTGCCACTATTTTGTTCTTAAAGTTGTTTGAACACATGCCAGGGTTTGTATTTGTTATTATTGGGTTTTTGGGGTTGATGACAAAATTTGGGAAAACTGTGGTGGTATGCTGCCGGTGACAGAATTCTGGGAAAACTGTGGTGGGACGTTCCTGTGATAGAATTTTGGGGAAACTGTGGTGGGACGTTCCTGTGATTGAATTTTGGGGAAACTGTAGTGGTATGTTGCCGATGACAGAATTCTGGGGACACTGCGGTAGTACACTGTCAATAACAGAATTTTGGGAAAGCTGTTGTGGTACCTGTGAAAGAAGTCTGGGAAAACGGTGGTGGTACTCTGTTGGTGGCAGAATTTTGGGAAAACTTTGGTAGTATGCTGACAAGGACAGATATTTGGGAAAGCTGTGGTGGTACGCTGTCAGTGACAAAAATCTGGGAAAACTGCTGTGGTATGCAGTCATTGACAGAATTTGGGGAAACTGTAGTGGTACACTTCTGGTGTTAGAATTTGGGGAAAACTATGGTGGTACGCTGCCAGTGACAGAATTTTGGGAAAACTGTGATGGCACATTCCTGTGATAGAATTTTGGGGAAACTGTAGGGTATGTTGCCGGTGACAGAATTCTGGAGACACTGTGGTAGTACACTGTCAATGACAGAATTTTGAAAAACTGCGGTGATACACTTCCAGGGACAGAATTCTGGGATAACTGTCATAGTATGCACCCACTGACAGAATTTGCCCTCGTCCGTCTAAATACTAAAAAGTCTTTGCAAGATTAAAGAAATACACGTTTCCATCGGTATGAGAGTCGTGTTCAGATTACGGAAATCATGTTCATTCAGAGTTTGGATGAGGCTTTCATCTTGAAGTACGGCATCAGATTAAAGTGATTACCTTCTTAAGAGAGCTTTCAGCCCGAGCCATTCTTAGACACTAAAGCAGCAGCATTTTGACTGAGCATGGCTCCTGCACTGCTGAGGCTCAGCTTTGGATACTCTTTCCCACTCTCTCTCTCTCTCTCTCTCTCTCTCTCTCTCTTTCTCTCTTTCTTTTCTTTCTCTCTCTGCGCCAGCTCTCTACAGGCGCGATGCAATCATGCACATGCTACCGTCAGGCATAGTGGCTGCCTGCCTCTGTACGCCTGGCTGGGCAGAACTATTGGGGGTTAAAAGCTGCGAGCCCTTATGTGTGTGAAGACAGCTGTCACGTGCTAACCTAATTTTTGCCCTCAATTGTGAATTTGCATCCCCCCCTCATTTTGTTTCTCATTCGATTTTTAAACCAGCCTGTTTTCCGTCTTGTAGGTAAGATTTAGGAATCCATGATATTCTGACGCTGCTGGTAGTGAAGGTCTGTTAACCCCTCAAAGCCTGAACCATCAGATAATTGCCAAAAATTCTTCTGACCAATTCTTTCAATAAATAAATAAGTAACCCATAAACCCTTAAAGAACACAAAACTGTTTAACCCCTTATACTCCAAGTTGCATTTAAATTTTGACTGAAGTAGTCTCAATCTAGTTTCAACCTTAAAATCTGTATGTATTTTTCTGGTGCATGCAGTGCACAGATAATCCTCCCAGGGGGGCAGAAAACATGCATCTGATTTTATTTGATTATTTATGTGATTAATTACAATAATTCTCATTATTCATTAGTTAGATATTATTTCATTATTATTTGGATATTATTTAATACATGTTTAAGATAACTAATTATTTATCACATTAATGGTGCAGAAGCTTTAAAGGGTTAAACATGCCAAATCAGGGGGAGGTGCAAAAAAGCACAACAAAGCTGAATTTGGAGTGACTCGAGTTTGTGAATCAAAATCTACTATCAGTGGATTGGTGAAGGGTATATGGAGGCTGACCACAATGAAAGGAGAAACAGGTGCTGAGTGTCAATGCAGTGGCAGGACGGGATGCCCAGGAGCTGAGGGCGAAGAGTTGATGTGCGAAAAAGCAGGGAATGGTGATGGAGGAACAGTGAAGGTGAATAAGGACTGGGAGGAGGGGGAAAGAAACATAGAGGGAGGGAGGAGCTTGGCAGCGCTTACATAATAAAGCCGAACCCACAGATCACGTCAGAGTGGGTGTGAATGTGAGTGCTTCGGACGACAACAGCTAGGAAAGCTGCTCTGCCGCTCTCGCGCTCGCTCTCGCTCAGCAGGGGGTCGAGGGCAATGCATTATTGATCCAGCTGGTGTTTTTGCGTGAAGAGAATACAGACATGGATGTGGCAGCCCTGCACCAGAGCTACTCAGGAAGCATGTATACATCCCACTTTCAGGTACTGCACCGTCAGAGTAGAGCTTAGCGTGGAGTAGGATGTACTCTGAATGGCGGGCTTGTTGTGCCTCAGTTTGGAATACTGTGATGTGAAGCGGCGGGAAAAGGGTATTGATTGAGAATGTGTGTGTAGAGTAGTTTGTGGAAGAAAACGCAGAGGCATGTGTGATACAGAAGTCTTGTGCTGATTGTAGACGGGATTTCAAAAATACGGGTTGCAAAGTTGTGTGTTTACAGGACGGAAATGCTCCAACTGTAGAAAGAAAAACTGACAAAATAAGTAGCAGTCTGCAGTGTCTGACCATGTGTCATTTCTTTTTGCTTGCAGGTTATGTTTAGGGATAGACATCTTTACACATAGGTACTTACTGTATATTCATGTGTGTCATATTGCTGTCACACAAAAAGCTTGTCTTTACTTTTCTTTATTTTTGCCGTTTTCACTTTCTGAAACAGCTTGAATCTGGCAGTTGTTCTTTAGTTGTATATTGTAAATTTCATGATAAAAGGACCAATAAAAAACGCTCCCAAATGCTTGCATTGAAAGTCCAGAAGTTTTTTTCCTTCTAGATACAAGATTTTTTACAACCTTTTTTACAAGGTTTTTGTGTGATAGTGACCAAATTTCTTTTTTATATACCTTTATATACATATAAATATGTGTGTGTGTATTCATAAACACTATATAGGCAAAAGTGTTGGGACACCTGACCCGCTCATTTGTTGTTTCTTTCGAAAATCAAGAGTAACTGACTTTACTCTCTTCAACTAAAGCATTTGACTAGATTGTGGAGCATTGAGGATTTGATTATATTCAGAGACAAGACTGTTAGTAAGGTCAGAAAAAGTATTCGATCTAGCACCATCATTCAAGATAACACAGTTCCACTTCATACCCCTCTATACCCCTTTAGACCCCCCTCTACCCCTCTGGTATTAGGAATGGTGCAAATAGGTTTATGTTTATCTGCTCCAGAGAGTCCTATTCTATTGGCAATACTCCTTAACAGGGGCTAGACAAGAAGTGTGTGTATTTGCACATCTGTGTCTGCAATGAGTGCATTAGAAGGGGTATCCAGGACCCTTTGAATCACAATGTATAAACATAGTTGTGTTTGAGTATTTGAATATGTACATAAAGCCGCCAATTTGTTTTCTTAATATTAACAGATTATGATACAGTGATGCAGGGAGATGAGTAAGGATAATTCAATGGAAAAAAGAATGGCTAAAATGATTGATTTATAACATGCAACAGAGTAACAAACCATTGATCAAAACACTGTTGATTGTTTGAATGTGAAATCAAATGAATTATTGACTTGAGTTGCTGTCATGGCATGTGGTGTGTAGAATGCATCATAGACCCAGTTTGTTAAAGCTGTTCAAGTCGGCCACTGGTTAAATTGGATTGAACTACGGGTCTTGAGAGAAAAAGGAAACAAGTAAAAGCCATTTGACTAAGCTGAAAATAAGCTCCTCTGTATATATATATATATATATATATATATATATATATATCCGCTGTGAACTTCATATGCTCTTGTGCTCACACACATCTACAGTATGTCTGGCTTTTGACATTTGAACATGTTGTCATGTCATTAATCTGTCCCACTTTGCTTGTTTGACGTCCTCTGTCTCTTTCAAATCTTCTTTCTTCTAGCTTGAAGCCCTGAAGCAGCAGAACTCCAAGTACCAGGAGGAGCTCAGTCTCTCCAAGGAGCAGCTCACCTCTGAGAACCAGCGCATAGGAAGCCTGTGCAAAGAAATGTGAGCCACTTTTCAATAGTGAACCTGTGCGGGCTGCAAGAATTTAACTTCAGTTGCATCATGAGGGCTTAAGGACTTTTACTTTTTTTTTTTTATCAGAATCTCATAGCTCATAGCTATTTTTAGTTTTACACCAGCTGAACTTTGTATTGGACAATTTCTTGATGAACAATGTCTCAAAATTACTTAAATTCTCATTACATTTGTGTTTATTACAGTTACCATTTCAGTGATTGGAGGTCTGTTACAACAGCATTGTAACATTGCGGTTCTTACGGTTCCTCTGTGTTTCAGTTGCAGAATATTTGAGTCTGTTGTGCTTTAATGAGCTGCAGTGAGTCACGCAATGATGAAAAATTACGTAAGGGGGCAGGTGGCCACAACATCCTTCATTTTTTAATCAAATCTCATAGACATCCCTAAACCCACACAAGGGCTTGTCCAGCACCTGTTCAGTACAGTGTCCGCAGTAGCATGGTGTTGTAGGAATGTACCTGCAAGTCCTGCTCCATCAAGTTAACTCATAAAACATGGGCCATAATGGGTCTCTTAAAAGCCTCAGAGCCATGTCCCAGCCTCTTCTCCCAGGAAGCATTACGTAAGCTCATTTCTCATTTCACCACGTGCTCCTGCGCAGCGTGGCCGTCTGGCCTGTGACCTCAGCTTCCTCATCAGAGGAACGGGAACTGTTTCATACACTATGGAGCTGGTTTGCCTCCTCTGGGAAAGAGCCAGATGTTCTCTGATGTGTATAGAACGCATAGTTGCTCGTTTCCATTTAGTTTAGAAGGATTGGGTTGAATTTTGTTTGCATGTCAAATTGGTATTGAGTGTAATGGTTATACATTAGTCATTGTTGTGTTTGCAGTTTGTGTTTGTTGTCTACTTTACACACAGCTGCACATTTGTCATGGAGACTTCAAAATGACTTTCTCGTAGCGTTTTGAACTCTGCCCTGATGCTGTACGATCCTTTTAAGCGTGCTCAATTGGATTTCACCCTGCATCAGACTGCACAGATGGTAAAAATAGAATGCCACTTGGTTACACATGAGGAGGACAGTGATGAGTCTGCATGCAATCATCCAACTAGAATCTGAGTCAAAATGTTAACTCAGGTGCAACTCTGGTGGTTGTACTTTTAATAGTGTATTTTATATAGAAATAAGCACTAAATCATTGTCTTTATTTTTAAAGGGAACAAAAGCTTGAACATTTGCTGTCCAACTAAATGTTATGATGAACAGACATACAGACTGATACAAAAGCACTTAAAATTAGGCAATAAAATTATATAATAATATAAGTTGGGCAATATAACAATATTTTATCGTAATAAAACTACATCTTGTTATCGTGGGACACAATATGCTATTTTGAGTGTATCATGGATATCGTCAGTGCTTAAAGAGCACTGATTATCTTCATGTTTCATTTAACTTCAAAGAGTGTAATCAGTCTAATTCTGTGCACAGCATGTTTTCAGTAAAAATCATGGTACTCAGTATAGGAGATTATTTGGATTGTAGTTTTTTTTTTATGTTATGCTGTTGGTGCATTTTGTCTTCACGATGAAATATTGTGATAAATATTGTATATCGTAAAAAATATCTTTAAATATCGTGACATCAAATGTTTCCATATTGCCCAGCTCACCTTAAAATCCAGTTACATGGGCATGCTAGTGCTAAGGGTAGCTATGTACAGGTGGGATAATTGGCAACTCCAAATTAGGGAAAAAAAGGGAAAAGAAATCCAATTACATTTGTCAAAACAAAATATATTGACACATAAAATGTACACCACAAGACACTATGGTCATTGTTAAAGCATTCATTTTGCTTAGCATTTCTCTAAAGCAGCATTACATGAAAATTGGTATTTCTTGCTGCTGGGCTCCCCCTACAGTCAGAAGGTGTAATTCACGCTTCAAGACTCCCCTACAGGACACACATGCATGTCTGAAAAAGCTGAGAGAAACAGTACTGTCACTGAAAGTGAAAGAAGCATGTGGACTGATGTGGTACAGTATTTTACACAAATATTACTCCACAGTCAATGTTTATGCAGATTACACAGTCAGAATTACATAGTGCAGTTAGCAGTGTGCCAAGTCCAGAGTAGCAACAATAGAGAGGCTATTTTCCCTATTACAGCCATTACAGTCTCGAGCATTCCTGAACCCACCGTGAGTGTTTGATGAGTGCCAAATAGTTGTATTAATGAAAAAATTATCTCTCTCATTCTGCAGTGAGGAGCTGAAGCTCACAGCCAATCAGAAGTCACAGAGGTTGGCTGTGCTCCAGGAGGAGAATGGGAGGTTGGCTCAGGAGCTGGACAGCAGCCGGCAGGAGGGCAATAAGCAGCAGACGGTGTGTATTTACTACACGCTTTCTACATCTCTCTCTACAAATTGGCAACAGGATCTTATCAGCTGGTGCTTTATGAGTAGTATCCGTTTTGACATCTGTGAGTTGAGTTTGGAAATCTTGAAATAGATTTTCTTCTCGTTTTTCAGCAGGACAGTGAGCTGAGTCTGACTGTGAACAGCCAGTTGGAGATTAATGAAAGGTAAGCGGCCATGACGTGTCCCCCTGACGTAGTTTCATTCAATGCAGTGATAATTACAGCGCCCTGGAATTACTGTTATTTCGAGAGACTAACGTCTTGTAAGGGCCCTCGGATTTGTGTGGAACGCTAAAATTATGTGTAGTTTCTTTGAGATGCTTTGAATAGGGAAAGAAAGATTTTCCTCAAGGCTTTTTATGTGTTTTATCTCTGATGAAAATATTAAACCAGATCTTATCGCTGCCTATCAGCTGTGTTCAAAGAAAGAAGGCTTTTTTTAAAGAGGAAGTTTTGCTGGGAAATGAAGAGAGGCCTAAGAAGGACAGGCTAAAAACAGAGCACTGTATTCCTCTGAGATTGCTTAAAAAGAAACGTCATGCTGCATCAGGATTCACACTGTATTCTGGAGTACATGAGTTCCTCTGGATGTTTTGTTTAATAAAAACATTGCTAATTAAGATTACTCTAATTTTGTAATGAGAATTGATTCAGCTTTATTCTTAATACCTCCTGAAATAGCTCATACTGTCGCTGCCTTCCAGCTCATATGTTCAGCATGTTCTCTTAAGCTTTTAATCTGTTGAGTTCCATTGGGGGAGCTCATGATGGGCTTGTTTGCACGGATTTCTGTTGTTTTACTTTTAATCTACATAGATATTGCTGTCTCGGTTTACTTGCTGAATGCTAAGACGTTGTCTGCTTTCGCAGGGAAAATTCCAATATGTTGGTATCTGAAAGGGACAAAGAACTAGAGGCGTTAAGAAATGAGGTAAGATTTGACTTTTGTTTAACCCTTGGGTAGTCTTAACATTGAGCAAAAGTCAGTACATTTCAAGCTAGTTTTTTTTCTGCTGTTAAACATGGTGGAGGGTTACAGTCCAGCCAGTGTCAGAATGTGTCTGTTTGTGTTGCATTTAGCATGTTTTGTCCTAGCTAGAAGTGTGTATGTTCTGTCTGACCTTAAAACATGGTGTTCTCCAGATTGAAGTGTTGCGTGGGGAAAATGCCATGGCTAAAACGCTGCAGACAGCAGTGGAGTCTCTGGAGAGGGACAAGGTGCAGCTTCAAAGCAGAGTGCAAAGCCTGGAGCTAAAGCTGGAGGGCAGGCCAGTTGAAAACCAAGAAGAGGGTTCTACAGGTGGGTTAGCTTGTCGAATCTTTGTGTACGATGCACCATTATCCCAGTGATGTATAATAATGTTTAATGTTTTCTTCATAGGTGATGCAGCTCTACACCAGCTTAGAGAAGAGAAAGAGTTCGCTGAGGGACAGGTAGAAAAAAACAACCCTTTCTTTTGCTTCAGCTTCAGCTTTGAAGTGCTTTGTCTCTTTGAAGATTCACTGTATATGCTGAGCTCTTTCTCCTGTGTATCAGATCAACTTCCTCAACTCGGTCATTGTGGATCTACAGAGGAAGAATGAGGAGCTGAAGGTGAAGCTGAAGAAAATGGCCTTGGCTGAGTTTAATGGAAATGAAGAGAATGATGGGTGCGTTTACTTTATTTCAAAATACTATGGTTTGACAAAGGCATTTCAGCTGAACTGATGCATTGAAATGATAGATACTTATTATATTTAATTATAATTATATTTCTAATAATATTTATTATCAAGAAATTAATAATGCTCTGGTTATTTTACCCAAAAAAACATTTCTCCCTATTTTAAATGAAAAGAGAAATTGTATTTAATCAAATCAGATTGAATCATGAAGAAAATTAAGATTACATTATACGTTAAGTCGTCCCCTAAAGAATCGCAATTGACTCAACTTGTTGTGACAAGGATTTCCACCTAATTTGTTTTTTTTTTTAATTTAATTTTATGATTTAGTAATATGGTAATATGTAAAGCACTAGTTTAATCAGTCATAACAGAATACAGTGGCCTCCTTGGTGATTGTTAAAAGGTAAAATTCTTGTTTTTGTTGCAGCTTTTTCAGTATTTGCAGTTTGTTTTGTTTGTTTTTTTGGGGTGAATTTGCAATTAAACTAGAAATTGTTTGATTAATATTTTAATTAATATTCAGGAAAGATTTAGAGTAAATTTCTAATTCAATAGCACTTTGTTAACCTGAACTAGGTCTGGATGATATCTTATTTTTAATCACAATAGTTCATAGTGAGAATTTGTGATTATTGGTTATATAAACCGGTATTAACCACCACGCCACAGCGACACCCCAGGCAGCTGCAAAGTGGCCCACACGGCATGATGCTATAAACGTTATTATTATATATTATATTTTTATATATTATGTATAGATTTACATGTTTAATGTGTAAATAATGTGTATAGGACAGAATTGTAAGAGTATTTAAATTTTTGTAAAAGTTTGAGATTGCACATTCACAATGTAACCTATCACTCACATTTAACCCACCTCTCCCATTTCCTTTCTTGCTCTTTCATTCAGTCCTGGTGAGGTTAAGAAGAAGAAGAAACCCCCTCCACGTGTTTTTTGTGATATCTGTGACTGTTTTGACCTCCATGACACCGAAGACTGTCCCACCCAAATGCAGTCTCCCGACTCCCCACCTCACAGCACGTACCATGGCAGCCGAAGCGGGGAACGGCCCTACTGCGACATCTGCGAGGCATTCGGCCACTGGACAGACTCCTGCAACGATGACCAAACGTTCTAGACCCCCCACCCTTTTCCTGTGTCAGAAAACCAGGCAATGCACAAATGCTTTCAACAAGTTAGCTCCTATTTTTGTAAGCTAAATGTGTTTGTTCGTTCAAGCATTCTTTACATTCCTCTCAACTGAGGCAAAGAGTGTTGATGCTGCTTGGTTGGATTTGTCCTGCAGGTGAGAGATCTTTCTGTGTGTTGTTAATACTGTTTTGTACATAGCATAGCTTATGTTTTGAAAGACCTAGGTGACTTCATTATTTGACTAAATTCCGGGCTGGGGAGTTGGTTGGAGCAGCTGGTGAAGAATCCAAATGGAGCATTATCACAGCCACAGGGAAGCTTTCACTCCAGTGCAGGCACTCAAAAGAAGTCTAAGCTGACCAATAGTAACTTATTGCACTGCTCACTTTAAATGCATTCCTTGTTACATATTCAGCACATATTTTTAACTGCCATTCCTCTGACTTTGTCTTAAGGGTATATAATGTATTCTTTTATAATAAATGTCACCAAGAGGTAGTCATGATACTGTGTCCTATGAATGGCTTTTTAAGTGTTTTTACGTCCTGTTCACTAGATTTATTAAAGCACAAAGTTTGGATCATATTGTATCTCCCTGTATAGATGTAATATTTATATTAATGACAACGTTTACAAAGTAACCTGGTAAACTGCAAAAATGACCTTTGGTTTTTCTGCAACGACATTGTGCACATTATGCAAAGGTACCTGTATACAGTCTGCGGGTTCTCTTGGCTTTGTTTAAATGAGATTTTATCTATACGATTGTATGTTTTTGTTCACATTGGCAAGCAATTGTAATAGCTGTTCAGTATGGTTAAGTTCTATTCTTACATTGTGACAGTCTGTACTGTTCATGAAATGCATACACACTAACTGTATAAATAATACCAAATCAGGTTTTGTGTATTTACTGACTATTAATTTTCTTTTTTATATAAATTCTTTTATTTCTAAAAGGTGAGAAATTTGGTTTTCCACAAATGTTGTGAAAATTTCATATTTCATAATGTTGAACACTAAAACTTTATACATTATACCCCTTTTTCCACGGGTTTCCTGGGGTCTTAATTAAGGCTGCATGTTATTGGGGAAAAAACTGACATTGCAATATTTTGTTCTGCAATGAAAATTGCGATTTAAAAAAATACAGGAATTTTCACAAGATTTCTCCAGAAGTCAATGATCCAACATGTCATGTGTATCTATGTTTTGAGTAGAATAAATACTGGCCTGATATCTGGTAGATATGTTATGGAAAATGAGAAACTGCAGATTTTCCTTTTATATCAAGGAATTTGTGGCATGACCGGTTTCATTTAATTTGCTTTGCATGACAGTGCATATCCTGCAATGGGACTATTCTGCATGCATACATTACAATGGTGAAACTATATATACAGTGCCCTCCATAATTATTGGTTAAGATGCACCCCTGGTTAAGATGTGTTCTTTGGCTTGTAATAAATTGAGTTTTTTTCTAAATAATATAGGACCACGATGGAGAAAAAGAGTAAAATCCAACCTTTAACTCAAGTGAATTTTAAGGGAAAAAAAATCCCTGACTAAGAAATTATTATTCTTATAAAATCACCTGTTTCACAATTATTGGCACCCCTAACATTTCTTAGGAAATAAATGTAATTAAAGTATTTCTGTCAATTCTACAGTAGTTTACGAAGTTGATCAGAGTATGTAGGAACATTTAATTAGTAATTCACAACTTCCTGTTTCCCTGGGGTATAAATATGACGTGACACAGAGGCCATTTCTCTTCAACATGGGAAAGACAAAGGAACATACCATTCAAGTAAGGCAGATGTGTGTTGACCTCCACAAGTCAGGCAATGGCTACAAGAAAATAGCCACTCACCTCCACCTGTCCATATCTACTGTCAGAGGAATTATTAAGAAGTTTAAAACAACTGGAACAGTGGTAAACAAGCCTGGACGAGGACACAAGTTTATTCTGCCACCACGCACAGTGAGGAGGATGATAGGAGAAATAAAAAGGTCTCCAAAGCTCACTGTTACAGAATTGCAAAAATGGTAGCTTCTTGGGGTCACAAAGTCTCCAAAACAACCATCAGGCGCTATCTGCATGCCAACAAGCTGTTTGGGAGGCATGCACAGAAAAAAACCTTTTCTCACGCACAATCATAAACGCAAACGTTTGGAGTTTGCTAAGCAGCACTGGAACTTCAACTGGGACCATGTGCTTCGGTCAGATTAAACTAAGATAGAGCTTTTTGGCAACAAATGATCTAAGTGGTTCTGGCGTAACACAAGAGCTGAGTATGCAGAAAAGCACCTCATGCCCACTGTGAAATATGGGGGAGGATCAGTGATGCTGTGGGCCTGTTTCTCTTCCAAAGGCCCTGGGAACCTTGTTAGGGTGCATGGCATCATGAATGCTTTGAAAACATTTTAAAACAAAATCTGGTGGCTTCTGCCTAAAAGCTAAAGATGGGTCGTCACTGGGTCTTTCAGCAAGATAATGACCCAAAACATATGGCCAAATCTACACAGAAATGGTTCACCACACACAGAATCAAGCCAGACCTCAACCCCATTGAAAACCTGTGGGGTGAGCTGAAGAGGAGAGTGCAGAGGAGAGGACCCAGGTCCCTGGATGATTTAGAGAGATTGTGAAAAGAGGAATGGTCAAAGATCCCTCTATCTGTATTCTCCCATCTTGTGAAACATTATAAGAGAAGATTAGGTGCTGTTTTGTTGGCAAAAGGGGGTTGTACAAAGTATTAACATCAGGGGTGCCAATAATTGTGGCACACATGATTTGATGTTAAACAATTATTTCTTAATGTGGGATTTTTTTCCTACTGAATAAATTCACTTGAGTTAAAGGTTGGATTTTACTCTTTTTCTCCATCGTGGTCCTATATTATTTAGAAAAAAACTCAATTTATTAGAAGCTAAAGAACACATCTTAACCAGGGGTGCCAATAATCATGGAGGGCACTGTATATATGGTGCAGCCTTAGTCTGATCCACAGCATCCTCCCCCTGTCTAAACAGCCCTGTTTGAGGTTCTAATGTCTCAATCAAAGGGCCTCATTCATCGTTCTTAAAAATCCACTTGTGCAGTTTTAACATAACACCCGATTTGTTCAATTTACGAGGACAATGGATCCATCATTGTAAGAGCAGAGCTGTGAACACACATCATTAATATTTCATAAAGCTTTTGTTTGGACTTTTCTTAAGAACAAATCTAAGGAAAATCTTGGTTAATAAGACTCAAAGCCCACAAAGAACTGACTGGGTTGGGTTTTTTTTTAGTTTGTGGGTTAGTAGGTACACCAGATAGCCAAATGTACTCTCACGAGTCCTAGAAAAGAGAGTATATACCAACGATGCACTTTACCAGAAACACCTACTGTATTAGTCCACTATTGTTCTGCCCTCAGCACCACTGTGGACCACATTATTTGGGTGGTGAATCATTCTCAGTATGACAGTGACAGTGACAGTGGCACGGTAATGACATTGTATAGCACAGGTCCAAGTGCATCAGACAGAGCAGTGTTGCTGGGGTAGCCATGGCCTAAAGGTTGGATAGTTTGCATTGCTGTCATGTAAAAACCTTGTATTTCCAAAATGGCAACTTTCCAGGAAAACGAAAAGGGGGCAAAGTAAAAAGATTTTATCCCAACATCAGCTCTGTGGTCAGAAATATAAGTACATCAGTAGATGGGCTACTATCTCTAACTGTACACCAGCAAGGGGGTTTCTTATGCATATATAAACATTAAATGTATTTAATACATAATAAAGTGCATTTTCCACCCCTGATCAAACGGCCATGTCACTACAGAATGACTAGAGAACACAGTGGAATGGCGGATGGTCAAAAAATTCAGCTCTACTGGGTTGCTCCTTTTCATTCCCTGCATTCATGCAAAGAACTTCCTGTCTACAACATCCTTTCCCTAAAACTAGACTAGCAGAAGGATGGAGAAGAGGGTGAAAAATCAGCAGCCGGAGTCAGAGAGAGCACAATTGGCCAGTCTCTCTCCGGGTGGGTAGATGAAGCTCTCTCTCCTCAACAGTCTTAAAGCCATGTTGGCTGGCACAGGCGACTGTTAGCTGTGATGTTGGAGCTGGGGACCCAAGCATGTCGGCTGTCCAACAAGGCCACATCGGCTGATGTGTTAGGTAGATACCTTAATGTTGCATGTTGGAAGCATCGCTAATATTGGAACTGTGACTTATATTGTAATGTATAATAAATATCAAATGCCAAGAGTAGCATCTTACAGGTTGACAAAAAAAGTGTCCAGTCCAGTGTTCTCAGGCTTCCATTTCAAGCTTTCCCTCACATCTCATTGCTTACATATCCATCAGGCCCCCAACGCCAGCCCACGAGAGCTCCAAAACACAAGTGCAGAAATAGCATGTTCAATTTTTAATGAGTCCTTTGCCAGCGCAACCAAACGAATTAAGAGATGAATAAAACAATCCAGAGGAGATTAAAAATGCATACAAATGGAGATTAAGGACAGGAAGCCCCAAGGTTTGAGATTTGAGAATTGATCTTGAATCTGAAGCACATTTTTCCAATCTTAATCTGAACAGAATCGATCAAATAAAACTCTGGCCAACAAGAGACAGTGTATGAGACAGATTTAACATCTTTAATTAAACGTTTGAGCACGATTAAAACAAACAGCACTAATGGTGAAATAAATAAAAGCATACAGGATAATACAATCTGGTCAACGATGTTCCTCCTAAGATTTTACCCAAATGTATTTGACTGTTTTTTTTTCATGAGACTGTCTTGACAACTACTTCAGGCAAACGGGCAAATGCCAATGGAATCACTGCTGAAAATGAAAATGCCTGCCAAACTATGCTGGTTTAGTGAATATAATGAATCAATTTTCCATCAGTATTATCAAAGTTCCAGCAGTGCTGGCAATGAGGTATATTTTGAGGTTTATTTTTACAGTCTTGTAACAAATAGTTTCGCTAACATCCCCTCAACAACCCTACGATACAAGTAGTAGTAATTCACATGCATTATAATATGGAACTTCACTCTGGGTTTCCACTGTAACCGGTGCTCCACCTTGAGAAACCATAGAAAGAAGACAACAGCAGGTGCAGCTGTGTGGGTTACTAAGACAACTACAGCTATAACGTCAATCTAGTAGTTCGAGAAAAAAAATACACAAAGTAAAATTGAACTGCGTGCTTTGACAAGAACACCACCCGGTAGGAATGTGGTAAGATTTTCCTGCTAGACACAAAACATCCCCCTTTATCATTTCAAAACGCAGTCAAGCATTTCAGTAAACCCAAATCCAAACCAAAGGGGCTCTTAAAACAAATATGACTACAGCAGCAAAACCATATGACCAATCTAGGCAGTGCACCAACGCTTCTTATCAAAGCTCAGCGCTTTCGTATGAAAGAGTGTGGGCTTGGGAGTCAGGGAGGGTGAAGATCACAGAGAACAGCTTCTCACAAGTGGAGGTCAGCGCTCTTCCGTAGACCTTTTCACAGGCACAGTGATATTTGCGACATCCTTTCCCTAAAACTCGACTAGCAGGAGGATGGAGAAGAGGGTGAAAAAGCAACGCTTTCCTTGGCAACGCGGAGTGTGAACATTTTGATAAGAGGACTGGGCTGAGATGAGGGAGCACTACTTTCCATCCTAAAGGATAACAGAGCTTCAGCTTTCTCCACAGTCCTGAGAGGAAGACTCATGTTTGCTTTTCTTGCTCGGAGGTGCCTCCTCTTCCAATTCCTGATAATAAATGATAAGAGAGAAGAAGAGAAGAAATAACATCAAACATGATTCTGTTAAAGCAGCATTATGTGAGAATTAGTATTTCTTGCTCCTGGACTCCCCCTACAGTCAGGACGTGTAAATCGAGCTTCGAGCCACTCCTTAAGGACATGCTTTACATATGCATTTCTGGACAAGCTGAGAGACACAGAATGTACATATATATAAGAATATAAAGCCTCAAACAAAGTGGAATTGTGTTCGCTGGAGCAGTGGAGCTTTGGGATGAGTTAAAGTGACATTTATGATCCAGACCTAATCATCATTAGTACCTGACCTCTCTAATGCTAAAGGCACACAATTGTCCAACAATGTGCCAAGAACTAGTGGAAAGCCTTACCAGATGAGTAGAGGGTGTTTCTTCAACAAATGGGGATCTATTAATTGAATGGTATTTGAGATCCGTGGGCCGCCACCCATGCATACCCCGCCCTACCCGCACAGTGCGTAGCCATCCACACACTAAATTCTGCGGTGAAGCAGAGAAGGCCGGGAAGGGACATGGGTTTGTATCTATATATAGGGCTGGTACCTCGGTTACAGATGTCAGAATCTCAGTAAAAGCCTAAAGATGTGAAATCACAATTGCCATTCAAAGTAAAAAGCTGAAAACACAAAAGTCCTGACTCAAGGCTGTGTGTGTTGCCATGGTAACATAAACAACATTTTGTTCGCCAGTGGAGGGCTGTCAGTCAAGTATGTTCATTAGAACAATGAGAACACTCCCAGAGCGTTCTCAGAGAGGTCTGAGGAGTGCATTTTGGTGATTTGTGAGGAGTGTTTCCAGGGTATTTAACTATTCTCTAAAGCTTCCCAACAATTCTTTGGCCATAAGGAGCAGTGCCCCACTGTAAAGCGACCTTTGTGACTTTTTGTGTTGGACTGTACTGGAAGTTACCTGAGTAGCTTTGGAAGTTTCTGATGAAGCCTCCTTCTCTGGTACTGACGTGTCTGAGGATGCTGAGTTGCTTTTGCCTTTAAAAATGAAAAAATATGAATTGCAGAAATGATTTCTACCCTTACATACTGCAACCAGCCAATATCACTTTTGTCACTTTCATAAAAGCAAAATACTGTACTAGAACACACATGTATGGTTTGGATTTATGAACTTCAAAAACAGGGTAGAACACTTTTTATTTATTTTCATTTATAACAGCCGTTGTGTTTTATAAATGTGTATGGCTTTAGGTATCAGAAGTGTAGGTAGTTAGTTGAGACGCTCCTAAAGGATATGCTGTACACATGCATTTCTGGACCAGTTGAGAGATACAGAATCATCACTGATAGTGAAAGAAGCATGTGGACTAAGGGGGTTGAGTAATATTACAGGATTTTACCAGTAGCCCAATAGCCCAGTAGCAGCATACCGAGCCCAGAGTAGCAATGAAAGAGACGCTATTCTACTTACTACAGGGCACAGTGGTGCATTACAATAATTTTGAAGCTGCTATTTTAATGTAGAAATGCTAAATAAGGATGCTTTAATATATACCAGAAAATAAATACTGTGGTGGCTTAAACTGTTAACCCCCATAAAGGTCATTTTGCCAGGTCTCAAAAACTATGCTAAATAAACAAGAAACTAGAAATCTAGGAATGTTCAAGATGACACCTTTACAACGTTCATACTGTTACCTTGGTCAGGGGATGGTGTCTTATTTTCACTCCCACTGCTCTGGGACACAGCAGTGGCCTCTGGTGCTGGACTTGTGCTACAGCTGTTTTCCGGCTTCACTGGAGAAGTGTCGGCAATGGAGCTCTGATTGCTGTTTTCATCTGATTTACAAACAGGGAGAACATCAAATTAATAAATGAGCAATTTTATATCATTATTTTAATTTGACAATAATCAACAAGGGACCAGATGTGTGTTTTGCTTCCTGCTCATTATGGGCTCACCGTTTATGTCTGTCATCCCAGGAGAAGAGCTGTTATCTGGAGTGGTGACTTCTGAGCCGTACTTCTCATCTCTGCCTTTCTTCTTTTTATTTTTCTACAGGAGAGCTATAGATAGTAAGTCTGCTATTTCTGTCATCTATAATCCAAATAAACAAAGGAAGTACGTAAGGACTCACATCATCTGCTCTGGGTTCGGTCACTGGCACCCACTTGAAAATACGCAATGAAGAGTCTCCAACGGTCACCCATTTCTTCTCCCTGCCAAGCAGCATTCAAGAGGCACGTAATAAAACCACAACAACAACTGGTTATTGTTTTAATAATAGAAAGATGATAAAAAACAGGCACAATATATAGTTACATAGTTCAATTAGATGTTTTGGTAAATACCAGGGTTTAAAAGTTTGTGGATACCCTTTCTTAATTTATTAATTAAATTATATTGACATTATACTAATACAGGCTTGTACAGTACAACCAAACACTGTTAGGCTTAGTCTCCGGTGCGGAATAGGTAGGACATACAATAGTGCAAAGGCAAAAGACAAAACATGGGACAGAGTGCAAAAGACAATAAATACAAAAATATGCAAATATAAATATATATAAAAAAAAATAAATGTGCATGTGCAAATGTGTGCATGAAGGCTTGGTGACTAAGGTCCAAACTAAGTTACTACACTAACAGTAAATGGAATAAATATATAGGGCGGTGATGTGCTGTGCATGTAAATGAAGAGTAAACAGGGAGCTGAGGAGTGTATAGTGAGGTTGACTAGTCTAGTGTACAGTGCAGGAAAAAGTAGCAGTAATAGTGAATTCAGGGACACGTTCCTTTATACATTTTGAAAGAAACATTGGGTGAGCAGGTGTCCACACACCTTTGGTTGTATAGTTTATTGAATGGTAGAATAAAAATGTTCAATGTCATCTTTGTAAAAGCCTACAAAGCTACATGGATCTAATTTGCCTACAGTACGTTCTAACCGTCATTATTTGTACTAACCATTAAAAAGAAAAAAAGTAAACAGATAACAGATAAAAAGATGAATAAATAAAGTATGGTAATGTATCTTATATTTTATACAGTTGACCATGTAAACAATTCTGAGCCACAATACTAAAACAAAACTGAATATTTGAGCTTTGGCAAGTTAGAGCCTAACCCCTTAAAAAGCCTATGGCCCACAGGCGGGCCGAAAGTGTTGTTACAAACTATACTACTCTATTACCAAAGAATACTACTTTGGTTTATCTCTATATCTTTGAGTTTTTTGTCTATTCAAACTAGCTACGGTTATTCTTGAGTAAACAGTGAAGCACTTTTGTAAGTCGTTCTGGATAAGAACGAAGAATAGCCCCACCTGCTAGTACAGTACAGTACTGAGTAATATAGCTTAATAAGTGTAATAAGCCCTGTTATTACAAGGGTTCTTAGGAGTTAAAGTGCAATTCCAACAATATGTTTATTCATGTATGTATAATTGCATATTAAATTGTTAAAATGATTCAAAGTGGAAACTCAATTGGGAAACAACCCTTACGGAGAACGGAACCAGAACGTCTGAAGCCATTTATTGTCTATAAGAGCTACAATCTACAAGCTACTGGTTATGACTGTGCAGCCTGATGAATGAGATACTGCATTGTGACTCTTTTTGAGGGACGGTTTTGGCCTTAAAAAGGAAATGTTTAATTTTTTCATGTGTGTGTATGTGTGTGTGTATCACTGTGTATAATGGGCCAATAATACAATACTGTTGTAGCTATACCCCCCCCCCCTTAGTTCCATTCATCACCAGGTTTCTCTACAGCAGGTAAATCCTTTTTCACACCAGCCCACCTCAGTGATTATAGCTTAATGGCTGTACTATACAGAAATGCAGTCACTGTAATTCTTCCTCAACCACAGTGGTCACCTCCCACTGTAAACCTCAAAACATAAAACTGAACTGTACCAAACCGGACTGAACAGCTATTTTGCACTATGACTATTTGCACACCTGTACAGATGTTCTTTTCTGTAAATATATTTTCAACTCTTTATTACCTTTAGTACTTCTTACTTTTTTTAATTTCTCCCCTACCCTATTTATTGTTTAGTGTCATTTTCCTTTAGTTTAAGACTGTAAATAATCTGTTCTGTGTTTTTTGTTACTTGTCATACGTGTTGCTCTCACCAAGACAAATTCCTTGTATGTGTAACATACTTGGTGAAATAAAGAGATTCTGATTTTATAACCTTTCAAATCAGTAGTGTGTGGTTCAGCAATCTGAGCCAATCACAATACAGCATTTTAATATTAATACTGACACTACAGCTGCTAATACATCCCCTTCTTCTGGTGTTGCTGTGACTCTGTTCTCAGGTGAGGTGAACTGTTGTTGCAGGGCTGTAAGCAGAGCGGCTGTGGCCCACTCCTCCCCACCGCCTCTCCAACTGTCTGAGACAAGGCGAGCGGCTAAAGCGCTAAATTTAAACCTGCAGTCAGGCTGAGTAAAAGCAGTCACTGTTAAAAGTTGGGAGCTGAGGGAGTTCCACTGTGTAGCTCTGAGAGCCGACGGAAAGCCGCGACAGACCGCAGAGACAAACGGCTTCGTGTGGCTTCTTCAGCGAAATGGCTTCTATGTTCAATCCGCACAGCCGTGAGAGAAAACACCACCACGTCCGAAATGTCGAGGTATTTCGGTTGGCTGCGGTGCGGAGGAAGCTCCGAAACTTACAAAGAGCGGGCGGGTGCTCGGTTCACTGAGATATGAGGTTTTAGACGGATCTGTCTTTCTGGTTCTCTCCCTCCCCCCCTTGTGGTTCTCGTTTGTTCCATCTCTCCTCCCCCTCCCGTGAGGTCGTCCTCACCCGCGGACGAACCCAACCGCCTCCTTACCATTTTCGTACTTTCTCAATGGCGGCCATGACCCGCTTGATATCATCTTTCGCTCTGCTTCGGGTCTCGGCGCGGACCGAGCGGCCAGACATCGCTGCTACCGACACTGCTGCTGCCACCGCTGATTAATGACGGCCAAACGTTCTTTCGAATCGGTTCTTTGAATCAGTTCTGCTACTGCAGGCCAGCGATGTCTGAGAAGAGAATGAATCACTTGTTTTGAATCGGTTCTTTTTAACAAAGTGGCCGAACCGATTTGCAAGCCCGACTGAATCGAACTTTCTCTAACGTCGACGCAACGTTTACGTCCGCGTAAAGACTTAGAAATAAAACTAATAAGATACGAATGTATTTTGTCACAGTTTAACTTCATGATTTAAATAGAGTGGCCGAACCAATTCACAAGCCAGACTGACTCGAACTTGCACTAAAGTTTACGCAACGTTTACGCTTGCTTTAAATGTTAAAGATGTCCTATAAAAATAATAATGTGATTTTTCAGAATTAAATACCATGAATTGAAAAACATGACCGGGACGATTTGCTAATCTAACTTTCTCCAACGTCTATGCAATGTTTACATCCATTATAAAATATGAATAGGATTTTTCACAATTTAACAAACCGTTTCACAAGCCCGACTGCATCAAACTTAGTCTAACATCTACTCAATGTCATGTTCTCATTGAAGACTGAAGACTATCAAAATACAGGTGTGATTTTTTACAATTTAACTTAAAAAAAATTATGAGAATAACGTAGCCGAACCAATTCACATGCCCGACTGTATTAAAATGTCTTTAACGCCTATGGGATGTTTACGTCTATGTTGAAGACTGAAGTGTAATAAAATATGCATGTGAAGTTTTAAAATTTCACGAATTTAAAGAATAAACCACTGACGATTTTTCTGTCGTAAAGACGGTAGCTGCCTTACCTTCAGCAAACCATTAGTGGCATTTCTTAATTTTTTACAGAATTTGAAACATCAGCTGCCTTTTATATCGTATGAGAATTTAACAATGCATGAACTATTTAAAGTGTCCAAAACAGGCAAGCCTAGTACTGCCGGACCACCTTCGGCTGCATAGAATTGTCAACGATATTTCAACAATGGGGAGTCCTTAGACAAAATTTGGACCTTCTAGACATCTATTATATGTTTCATGCACCATTTCATATGAGCCTGCTTGGTAAAGGACTCGAGTCTTGCCCTAGTCTTAAGTTGTAGATCTCATATTTACCATATACATGTTTTTAGATGAACGGGGCTCAGGACTTCATGAACGTCGCTAGATGGTTCAGCAAAAATGTTTGTATTATTTCATTATCTGCTTCCTCCCTGTCAAGGTTGCGATGGGTCCATTGCCTAGCAGCTCAGAACTTCTTCACCACCAAGGGACTATCCATGATTATGTGTTTTGTTGTTTTTTTATTAAAGTTACTAAAAGTACTTTTAACTACTAAAAGGTAAAGGACATATTTGTCACTGTGCAGCGAAATGCGTCCTCCGCATTTAACCCATCTGTGGTAGTGAACACACACAGTGGTGAACTAGGGCCAGTGAGTACACACACACACACACACACACACACAGAGTGGTAGGCAGCCAACTCCAGCGGCCGGGGAGCAGAGAAGGTGAAGGGCCTTGCTCAAGGGCCCAACAGTGGCCTGGGAATCGAACCCACAACCTCTAACCGCTAAGCCACCATTCCGAACTATTACTACTACGATTCCTAACATCTAGAGCTTCACGAACCACAGTGAGAGCCAACTAACAATCTGAATCCTACAAACTTTGTTGCATCCTCCCAAGTGCTCAGCAGCCAGGATCAGAATCAGTTTCTTTGGCCAAGTATGTTCACACACACAAGGAATTGGTTCTGGCTGTTAGTGTCTCTCTAGTATTAACAATATACGGCTATACACAATACCCAATATACAGAGAATAGTACAATTGTAAACACAGTATACATAGACTTTATGAGGACATTTCTGTACAGTGTACTTTACAGTGTTATTCACAGAATAGCAGTATGCAACACTATACAGATTAAATATTGTGCAACCACAGCAGTGTACACATGAAATGAATAATGGTGCAGTAATGCAGTAACTATAGGATAAGAGTGATAAGAGGTCATCAGTAGTATCTATGGCTTGATTATGGTGATCAGCTGTTGATGAAGGTGATGGCCTGCGTGTAAAAACAGAACATCCAGGGACCTGCAGGTCTCTCTGGTCCTAGTTAAGTTTCATTACTCTACAGTAAGAAAGAAACAGGGGAAAAAATTACTTGAACAGGGGTAACCAACAGAAACCCAAATGTATCTGGACAATCCCTAATTGTTTTGAGACAATGCTTTATGGACAGACCAATCCAAAGTGTAATCTTTTGAACAACATAGGTCCCTTTATATCTAGATTAAGGCTATTCCTGCATTTCACAGTGGGAATATCAAACCTGCTTTTAAACATGGTGGTGGTAGTGAAAGGGCGTGGGAGTGTTTTGCTGCTTCAGGACCTAGAATCAATAATTCTTTATCAGAGAATTATTTATTAGGTATAATGTCTGTGTAGCAGTGCAGAAGGTAGAATTGGGTAGTAGAGAACAACACTGCTCTCCCCTTGACAAACTCAATTCCCCTGCTAGACAAAGACACCATGCATTACCTATAAGTCCTTGGACATGTGTTCTATCGCTACATTCACCTATCGCGATTCAAATGTAAGGCAAATGTAAGTGTAAATTGTGTTTCACTTTGGCAAATGTCCAATAAGAGTAAAAATCTATTAAAATTTATATTGCCGAACAACTAATCAACGATCAATTTTCTGATTAATAAACCAATGAGAAACCAGATTATGACACGTTCCAATTTCAATTTTCTCCCCATTTTTTATCATCTCCAATTTCCACCCGTTAGCTCCATCCTCACATAATGCTACCAGTACTAGGAGGCTAGCTTATGGTCAGTCTTTTCTTTTAATATGCTGCTAATGCAACAGTGCTAAACTTCTTAACTAGGGTGTCCCTATTTTGTTGGGGTTTTTTTTAACGGGACACTGGGGACTCACTCAATTATGTGTTGTGGCTGGGTGGGTAGGCCCAGGTTGTAAGACTGTGGCAATGTGTGTGTAAGGGTGGGAGGGAGTTAAATATCTTTAAAACCATGCAACGAAGTTAATGAACAGTATTATACAAACATTTACTAATTTACTAAGACTAATAAAAAGCCCTAATTACCTATATCACTAAATCAGCTCCTTGCAAGCATAATAATAGGGATAATTGATAATAAATAATAAATGTATTATTTATAGAAAGAATAAATAGAATAATAAAGAGTTTTACCAAATTTTACATATCATTGTGTTTATTTTCATGCCAAAAACAAATACATTGATACAAATACAAATCCACCGACATGAAGGAGGATGTTTGGTCACCCCAGCTTGACACACTTGGAGGAGGTTACACACTGCCAATTCTGTTACATCAGCCAAAAGACAGCCCTGCTGGCTGGTATCACTCTGAGTGATGTGGTAGAGCCAACCTATTGACCTAAAGAGCGCAAGGCCGCCACTTGGTAGCCCAGTATCACAAGATTGTGACTTACTTTGTAGGTAAGCTTGCTTGTTTATGGTGGTAGTAACTTTAGGCTCCTGCAAATGGCGTTGCACAGATGATCGGGCTATAAATATCTGCGGGGACAAGGTGGTCCAGTGCAGTGAATGTCTCGTTCAGTGTGTGGAAAACAGGTAACAAAGCAGATGATTTTTGTTAGAATAGTGGCCGAAAGAGGAAACTGATGGACAGGGAGTTTCACAACTTGTGAATAAAAATCGCTTTGCTTCTGGGCAAGAATTGCTTCTAGAAGTCAGGGCAGGTCCATCACAACCAATTTCTGAATAACAGGGAACTGCATACCATCAACACACGGAGCAGAGTGGCACACAAGAGAATTTTGTGTAGACTGGGATTTCTGCCACTGCTGGTAGAATCGTATGACCATACACTTCGGTGCACCTGCAAATTCAGCTACTTCCTTCACATTATGGCTTTCAGCACGCCCAAATGCAATCACTCCTTTTAGCCAATCATTAACATCTGCTTTGCGACCCATTTTCCATAAATTCTGCCAGACCTTCGCTGCACTGTATCACCTCTTCTCACACTATGAGTGCCGCCACACACCCCGCAGGCATTTATAGTCAGATCCTGCAGGAGATTCTACCACTTTTAACACACAAGTTGACAACTTTTTTGTCCGGGAAGCTTATCTAAAGATTTATTAGTAGTAATTAATAATGAAGTCATATTTTTAAATCAAAGTTAAAAATATATATATATATATTTTGACAAGTCATTGTTTTGTGATTTAAAAAAAGCAATTATGTTCACATCCTTAACAACTATTTTTGAGATAGTGGGTCAAAATTATGAAACAACAATCTATTGTTTACACAAAGTTATGTTGTCATAGACCTTGTTTTGAGATAAGTGAACATTTTGAGAAAATGTGTATATAGGTATTATGAATATAGGTATATAGGTAATATGAATATAGGTGATTTTTAGGAGAGTATAACAGCTAACATTTACATAAGAATTGCTTTAGTAAACCTGTGTAGTCCTGTATTGTGACCAAAGGTGATACACTTAGTAACTCTACAGAGATCACTTGCAAGTTGAGAGAACTAAACATTCCTCTCAAAGCTAGAATATACAATAAATCATAAAGTAGGATACGTTATCACTTCTGTATAATGAATAAGCATCAAAAACACTTTATAATTGTCCTATCATACAATTTATATAAACAGTACTACTTTAACTGAGATTGCCTGTTATCGAAGACAGAGTTTTGTTGTTCCCTGAGACCTGCTCGCCTGTTTTTTTGCCTCTGAGTTTCATAACAAGTTTCTGGAACGTTCCGCTGAACGCTGGCGTGGAGAAGTAATAAACCAGAGGGTTCAGCACACTGTTGAAATAGGTGAAACAGACCGATGTGTAGAAAGCCAGGTTTGCTTCGCGGAAGTACGGACACTCGTTGTACCAGGCTTTGAGGATCCACACAGCAATCCGGGAGATGGTGCTTGGAAAAAAGCAGATGATGAAGACTAGAGCGACGACAAAGATGAACTGCACGGCCCTCTTGATTTTGCCCTGGGTGTCTACCGTCTTGATTTTTAACTGCCATGTGATACAAGCCGTACAGAAGACGACGATGCTCGTGGGCACGAAGAACTGAATAACGTAGAAGGCATTGTGCCAGTTGGAGAGCGGATTGTTCCCCATGCAGATGTTGAAGCTCTCACACTGGGTGCGATTGTTATTGTAGTAAAAGTGCTTTGAGGTCAGAAGGTAGGCTGTCATGGCTACGATGCAGGCCCACAGGCCAAAGGAGACCCACAGAGCATAGGTCAGGCTCATGCGGTTGATGCGGTGGAGCGGGTGGACTATCTTAATGTAGCGGTCCACAGCCACTGCCGTGAGGAAGAAGATGCCGGCGGCTCTGTTGGCCGCCAGCAGGAAGAGCAAGATTCGACAAAAGGCATCTCCATAGATCCAGTCCTTGCCCCTGCGGTAGTAGTCGGCCCTAAAGGGCAGGCAGAAGAGGACCACTGAGTCAGCTATGGCCAGGTGAGCCAGATAGATGGAGTTGGGCTTCCAGCTCTCCATGTGGAAAGCGAACATCGAGAGAGCGAGAATGTTCCCCGAGAGGCCAAAAATGAACTCTAGGAAAAGAATGGGAGGTAGAACCTGGTCCAGGATGGGTGAATCGAAGGCACAGCACACTGAAGCATTCGCCATGTGGGCAGTGATGAAGCAAATGAGCTTTGGAACATTGGTCAGAGAACTTTACTTCCCAGCAGTTTCGTCCTGTGCCCTGGGAGTTCATAAATCGCCAGGGACGAGTTCTTGTGTTTGCTCTCATGCAAATGATATACCAGAAAGCATATCCATCGACAACAAAACCCAGGTGTTGGGTGTAAATGATCTCAAGAGGGACTAAAGCCACAGGGAATAATACACCCTTCCTCTTAATTATTATTACATATGATACAGTACACTGGGGCACATAACACTCTTCTCTTGAGGCAAACTGTTACCAATGAAACAAAGAGCAAACATAAACAAGAGCCTTCCCCTTAATACAGTTTTGCATTTGTCCTAAAAACAGTGTTTCACTTGTTTGCATAAATACGATCACCTACATATATTTGCATTCAAAATCAATCAGCCCAAATTAGTAAAAAATATTAATAGCAATAATTTAAATAGCTCAACACAACACACATTGTGCTTTCTCCAAATTCAACACAAAACAGGAATAACTGCAGAAGACAGCAAGCAAGATTTGGTGGCAGCAGGCACTGAGGTTTCAGTTTACACAGAAAGGCTCATACTTAGCACTGAAGGTCTCCATGCCTGTACACCTCTACTGACCCAAAGCACAAGAAAGGTCAACTCCAATCTGCTCAGAACCATATAAATCAGTCACACAAGTTTCAGGGTTCTGTTCTGTGGAGCGATGGAACAAAACCTTTCAGGTCTATGGTTAAGCAGTATGTCTGAAGAATGAAGCATACGCTGAAAAGAACACCCTGCCTACAGTGAAGTGGCTCGGTGATGCTCTTGGGCTGCTTTGCTTCCTTTGACACAGGAAACGTGTAGGCCAAGATGGATACTATCAGATATTAGGAAATCTTAAGAGAAAACATCATGCCTCCTGAGTGGAAGCTGAAACTTAGGCATTGTTCCAACATGACAATTATCCCAAGAATACCTCACCAAGTCCACCAAGGTTTGGTTTTAGTCCTGGAAGTTTCTTGAGCGGTCATCTCAGACGTCTGACCTCATACAAAATATTTGGTAAGATTTGAAGAAGATAGTTGCAGCACACAAATCATGTTTGCAGATTGTGTAGAATTTTGAGAAAACACTTGTTCTATTAGTTGTGTTGAGCCTTATTTGCAATAGGGGTTAAATAAATTTGATTGCAACTGTGTATACACTAAATGGACAAAATTATTAGGACACTTGCTTATTCATTGTTGCTTCCAAAATCAAGGGTATTAAAATGAGTTCATTCTGCTTTTGTAATAAGTGTCTCCACTGTCCAGAAAAGGCTTTCTACTAGAATTTGCAGGATTGCTGTTAGGATTTGATTGTATTCAGCGACAAAAGCATTAATGAAGTCAGGATATTGGATGATCACCACCCCACCTCTTCCCCAACTCATCCTAAAAGTTTTGGATGAAGCACCGTAATTCCAGTGAACACAGTTCCACTGCTCCACAGCTTAGTGCTAGGGGGGCTCATGCTTGTGCCTAGGTTCAAACATGGTGCCATTAGGTTGACCAGTCAGGTGACCAACTCGGCCATTTGAGAACGAGAACAACTTTTTGCCTTTACATTCAATGTTGTAATTCATTATCTCTATGTACTACATCTAAATGTAAAAAATAACTGAACCTGAGCTCTATACACTTCAGCATTCATCCTACCACTTCAGTCAGAAGTCATTTCATCAATAAACACTAGTGACCCAGTTTCATTGGCAGCTATGCATGTCATTTCACAACAGTGCCTCCATCATGTTTGACAAATGATGTGGTGGGCTTCAGACCTTCCTTTCCTTCTCCATACTCAGGTTAACCTTGGTTTTATAAGAATCTTAGTCCAGATCTAGGCAGGCTTTTTAGATGTTTTCTATTAAAGTCTAAGCGGTTCTTTACGTTCTTTTGTATTTACTCTCATGAAAGCATCTCTTGATTGTATACTTTGATAATGATACACCTCGAGATCTCCTTGAGAGAGTTTTTAGCTTGACTTGTGGTTTCAAGTTTTTTTTGGTGCTGCTGAGCTCGCCAGTGGATTCCTTCCCTTTAATAATGTACCAAATTGTTGATTTGGCCACTCCTGAAGTTTCTGGTCTTTCTGATTGTTTGGTTTTGTTTTCTGTGCCCAATGATGTCCTTTTTTCACTTGCATCAGCACCCTTTGAACTGCATTTTGGGAGTTCCCATGAACTAAGATTTGCATAAGAAATGCAAATTCAACACCTGGAATCATCTCCAGACCCTAACTCCAGATCACCTTACGATGGCGAAAGAGGGAACAGGCCTCACCTAGCCATTAAACTGCTTATCAGTCAATTGTACAATTATTTTTGAGTCTGTGAAAACAGAGGGACTATGACCATATTTTGTGGCCGGGGGCTTCAATTAAGTCTAATTTGTAATACCATGTCAGTGTGTGTGTGTGTGTGTATGTGTGTGAGGATGGGAGGGAGTTAAATATCTCTAAAGTCATGGCAGTACATGTAGACCAATAGTGGCGGAGAGAAGGCGGGACGTTTGACCAAAGGTTACTGTAGATGCTGGTACATGTAGCTTAATATTTGCGGTGAGAAGGTGGGGCTTGAACAGACCAGGTGCATTTTTCACATCCCAAAAAGAAGACACGCCAAGGAAAAGAAAGAGAACGACTGGTCACCCTACTTAACTTTTAAATGGTTAATGTAACATTTTGTTAAACTTCTTGAAGTAAAGCTGCAAATCTTCAGTCACGTTTGATGGTTTTCCTTCAAACCTATTGAGGTGGCATACAGGGGCAAGCACGGTCACTGCTAAGACCTAACTGCGCATATATCTTTACGGAGACATCCAAAATGAGAAAAGCATTGATAGCTTACTGAGAGTGCAGAAAGTTGCAGAGGCAAACAGTGTAGTGTGGTGGAAGTACATGTGTCATCAAACCACTGTGGCATCAAAGGACCATTTTTTGAACTAGGCTACTTCCAGAGAATTACATGACATTACATAGCTAATGTGTCTGGTTTGCATAGGTATATATATCATTTGCACAACCAAGGTAACTAAATCAAGTAGGTCTTTATACACAGAAGGCCTGTTTCTTGTGAATTTTATTGAGTAGCGAGTTTTATTATATTTGCTATGCTCCCTATGACGTTTTCCGATTTGCCAATTGATGCTGTTGTTGCTAAATGTGCTCACAAGGCATGCTGGTGCTGCCCAGCTTGTTACCAGTGCCTGTGTCATGGTTGCGCATCAGCTTCTCATTTTAACAGAGTAGAAGGCTTTTAGATACAATTACAGTTTATTTAGACTTAAATAATAAATTAAATAAAATGTAAAAATGTTTTACTCTCTGATATCATTCACACCAAACACAATTTTTCAGATCACAAAAATTGCATTATTTTATTAGTTTTCTGCTCAATCTTTGCTAACATTTACTGCAACATCAACCCACTTGACCCCTTAGGGCTGCCTTTTTTTGGAATGGTGGAAAACCTCATGGGTGGTTCTACATAGACCCTTTTCATTGCTTTTTTTTCCTTTTTTTGAATTTTTTTTTTTTATTCAGTACTATAAAGGACCCTTGTGTTTAGATTATGCATATGCTGTATATGTTATTTTAGAACAAGTTGTGGAAAAAGAACACCAAAGAAAAAGGCAATGAGACCGAAATTTATTAGCCTACAGTTTGCTTGAGTGAAGTGTTAGAGATATTCACATCATACCAGACCTTTGGCAACCAAGAGAAGAAGCAGCCATCTAGAAATGAAAACAAAACCAAACAAAACAAAACAAAAAAGCCAGGGATGAGGCCAAGTCCATCGTTTTCTATACAGTAAATAAAATAGATATAAAACGACTCAATGTGTAAATTTGGCCGTGTGTCACGTCGCATCCATTTCGGTAAAAGTATACGTCGGGTTTTTCACTTTTTGACTTCCCCAAGATCATCAATGCTGTCGTCATCCACCTGCAAGAGAACAAGGAAGGGAAGGAAAACAATGATTCACCCAAGAATGGAAACATGGCTAAAAATGAAATAATGTAGGCTCCCCAAATGTACATAAACTACTCGCGATTGTCATTTTAAGCCATGATGCTGCAAAGCTGCTTTGTTGGTTTCCTTCAGTTTTCTGAGACAAGCCGCAAATGTCTGCTAGACTCTATGGGTTTCTATGGGAAGCAGGCCTTGTGCGCATGTTTGTCCTGTGACAGTGTCGGCAGAAGGGGAGCTCAAACTCAAAAGCGAGATCAGGGGATGCAAGTGGGTGTATGTGCAGGGCTAGAAGCTAAACCTAGCCAACACTGCCCTTTGTCTTAATTTCTGCCTCAAAAATGAACCACATTTCCTCAGACTAAAGCTAACTACTTAACTACATATCAGAGAGGGAACTCAAAACCACAGTGACACATGAGGAAGGCAAACTAAGGAAAAGAAAAGAGGATCTAAGCTAGGTTAAAAGCTAGATGACCGGCTGCAATATTTTCAGCTAGCTGAGCACACACCACACAGAGAGGACACTGGTAGCACCACTGACAGACAGTAAATAACATCAATGTTCTTGTTACAGTGTTAAAAATAAAGCTAAGCTATTGTCTACTATCATGAGCCAATAAAAGGAGTGCTCTTTTTTTATTACTTTATTATCATTCTATGGCATCTTTCACAAGGTTAGTGGTGAACAGGAAGAAACAGAACAAGCATGCACAAGGCTGAGCATGGTGAACCCTGGACAGTTACAACACCGACTCCAATATTCAGGTGCTCCTGAAGTCCTTAATTAACTAGATTAGGTGTCTTGTAACTAGAGCTGTTACGATCCTAGAAGTCACTAAAATTTGTCCAGTTAACTTCCAGTTCCCTAAAATAAGATAACTGTCTAATTCTAATTCTGTCTGAGATTATCTACTACAGATGCTGACATTGTGTTTTACCCCCAGCTCAAATGTGCTAGAACATAAAGCTAGATGCTGCCATTTGCCACAATGTCTTGCCCTTTAAACAAAGGGTTCATATAGACCTTTTATGTTCATAAGAATCTTTTTAGTTTATATATCAAAACAAACAAAAAAAAAAAAAAAAAAAAAAAAAAAAACACACACAAGGATTAATTATTGTCTAATAACCTTTTTTCAGTACTATACAAAATCTTTAGCTTAGATTATAAGACCTAAATTGGTTGAAAACACTCACTGGATTCCAGAACAAGCCAAGTCTCGGACTAAACCGCAGTGCCATTGCTGAATTACTACTGTAAGGTGTACTAGTCTAGGCTCTATCTGGGTTTGGTAGGCTGGACCCAATTGCTTACTGCATTGAACAAAGAAAAATCTACATTTTTACTTCATTCATTTAAAAAAAAAAAAAAAACAACACAAAAAAGCCCATTCTTGTAATAAACAAAACATTACCAGTTATTTAAATAAAGAATTAAAAGAGGAGTATTAAATTGTTCACCAAACTACAGGGTCGGAAAATAAATAAATAATATAATAAGCTGTAGTTGTAAATAAATAAATTAAACATAATAATAATACAAATTTAATGGTCAAGCAAGGATCACACTGAACACTCTGTGCTAGTTAAGACTATCTTAACACTCTCAAGCCTTTATTCATGCTTTAGGAACAGGTCACCAAGACCAGGATGGGCTTCCCTGTTTTAGAAAGAAAAAAACCTAAACATTGAAGTGCAAAAGCAAATCACAAAAAGTTAACAGTCACAAGGACTTACCTCAGGCCACTTCTCCTGGATAACATCAATGATGTCATCTGTAAAGTCTCCCTGAATGATGATCTCATCCTCTGCTGTCACTGAGGCACCACAGGAGAATTTCTGAGCAAAGAACCTCTGAGCCTCTTTAAGGTCAATATCTGAGAAAGAAAACAACATGTATTGCTACAGAGAAAAAGTGAAGGGTGTCAGCGTAAATCATTCAAACTTCAATGTTCAAAAGTCTTACCAAAGGTGGCCAATCCACACACCCGTGTGACGTATTTCTTCTTAGCCCGTGGGATTTTTGCTATCGTCACTTTCTGGGGAACAGTCTTCTTCTTCTGTTTGATTTGACCTCTACCACCTGAAAAACATTAATAGTGTGCTGAAATTTAACACGGTTTAACCATTGCATTTAAAGTTCACATTAGGGGTCTAACACTTCAGGGGCAAACAAGACTACAGTTCTAATAAAGCATACTGTGTATTCTCCTTTTCGCATACAGCTTCAAACTGTAACTATCACAATGATCTTTTCCAAGGGTGGAAGTAAAAACTAATTACTTCGTTATGCAGATATCTTGTCAAGCTCAGCTTCTGAATGATCTCAGATAATCAAAACACACTGCTCTTAATGTAATAATCCAATAAGTACCGTCCTGGCCAAGTTTGGTATTGATGCTCTACCAGCCTGGAGAGTTTAGGCCCATTAATTTAGGCCTTCTGAATGAAAACCAGGTGTTTAAGCATATCACCAGTATTTGAACTTGGATAACATTATTAAATCATTTTATTACTTCTAAATTATACAACGTACCATGTGCAAAATCTAAAGTTTTTGAAATATCAGCAATGTGTATGAATCTCCTCTACCTCTTTTCTGCTTCTTCTTCTCCTCTTCCTCTCCAGCAGGGGGCGCCTCTCCACCTCCTCCACCACCTCCTGTTTCCTGCCTGGGTGCATTTCCTGCAACAGCAAAAAAAAAAAAAAAAAAAAAAAAAAAAAAAAAAAAAAAAAAAAAACACCACCACAAAGCGTTCGTTTATACCTTCTTTTTTTAACTGCTATAAGTGAAACTACCAACCAACGATATTTAAAACAGACTTTGAAAAATTACTGCAAGACTGAGGGAAAACGCTGGGCTTACCAAGAGTCATTCTAGCAAACACATCTGGGAAATTCTTCTCAAGCCACTGTCTGCATTTTGCTGGCTCAGGCATGTACTCACAGTACTGCAAACAGCAAGAAAAAGCATCTTTACCCCTCATTAACGAGACGGCACGTCGAATAACATATCAATTAAATCACAAATTTAATTCAGATGTTTATCAAGTTGGCTAAAACTACAGTGTTCACCATATTCTCTTATCAGGCAAGTGTACTTACCTCTGACGGCAAGGAGCATACTGAAAAGACGAGGAAAACATGACAGTCTTGTTAGAGTACTTGTTAACAGTTATTAGTGATAAAATTTAATTGTAATTTTTGTCTAACGAGACCTGCAATAAATACAGAACTATCAAATGCTGAATACGGCCCTGTAGTCCATCAGTGTAAAACCCACTGGCTCAGTCTATCATGACTAATCAGAACAGCTGTACTGCTACAGCCAGAAGATGCAATGAAAAATTAAAACGAGAGCTCTACCTCCGCAGTAAAGCACTTTCAGTGGGTACTTTGCATCTGGGTCGGCCCGATCCACCTTGTTCTCTGGTGAGCCTGACTCTGCATTCTCAGTAGTAGCCATATTGTGTTATTCTAAGCACACACACATATAAAAACAAGAACCAAGAATACTTTACTGCAAGGCCAGCTGACAACAAATGCACTACACTCAGACATTGTGAATACTGAAGACTGCTATACACTACACTGACAAAAGCATTGGGACACACAGATGTATAAAAATCAACAGTCTTTAGAACCACCCATTCTTTTACTATTGCGTGTAAAGGCTTACACACATTAGTGAAAGAATGGGTGGTTCTAAAGAGCTCACTACATTCCAGCATGGTTCTGTAAGAGGATGCCACAGTTGCATTAAGTCAGTTGGTGAAATTTCTTCCTTCCAAGATATAGTCCCTCTGAGAGCTGTATTATTGAAAAGTGGAAACATGTAGGAACTACAGCAACTTTGCCATGAAGTGACAGACCATGTAAAGTTACAGAGCCAGGTCGGCAAGTGTTGAGGCTCGTAGTGCCTAAAAGTCGCCAACGCTCAGCTGACTCAATAACTGCAGAGGTCCGAACCTGCGGTTAGTGCTGCAGAGGGATTGGGCCAATTTTGGGCCAAATTCCCATTACAGACTAAAGATTTAGAATGGGATGTCAAAAAAGATGCCAAGTAAGGACTTCCTTACCAAGAAATGTATGTCAAACTAATGCATTGGAAAAATAGTACATCATCATTAAAATGAAAATTAAAATAGTTATTTTAATTAGAGACATTGGAGCTCTTTAAAGTAAAGACATCAATACTGAACACTGAACATGGACCCCAATATCATCATCATCATCATCATCATCATTACACCTCTGCTATCTTCCTATCTAACCATTACAACCAACGCTGCTTTTAAATATATTCCTGGGAGCACTGGGTCATCCATGGCTATAGTATATAGTACATATTCAAACTCTCACGATATCTACAACATGGGTAGAAGTAACTGCTCCAAAAACAATCATTAACTGCAATGGAGGTCAAATAATGAAGGAAAAAAACAATAATCTGACATAAACAAGCAAATACGTGGTTCATGTAATTCAAGGTATACAATATACAAGTATACATAGCTATATTACAACATTTTATATTAAAGAACACATAAAACAGTGGAAAATGAAACATGAGCAGAGTAATAAATTAAAAGGCAGGACGAACAGATGCCAAAAACGGTCACTGGAAAACACGAGGCCGTTCCACCTTAAATGATGCAGCAGTTATATATCTATATGTACACGTACAGACGCCCGAGTGCTAAATTGAACCTAACTGCATTTAAGGTGGAATGGAAAATTTCGAGCAAGACGCCAACTTCAGCTTATAGAAACCCAGCAGCTGTCATTAGAGCCCGGTCAGTGAAACCCCCTTCAGAAACATGTCAGGTCCCTGACAAAACGGTCCAAATGCGTGGGGTTAAAAAACATAAGACACATTTTGGTTTTAAGTGAAAACCCCGACCTGCCTGGTTTACATCATTTGGCTAGAGAATTACCACCCATTCATTAGCCACGCTTGCTAACTCGCCAGTTTATCCCACTAAACACAGCGTAACGTGACGGCACGATGTCACATACCTGGTGAACACGTTCTCTCAATATTGATTTCTTTTGAGTGAAAGCTCAAGCATTATTACTTAAACGTTTAGGAGACTTTTTCAGTGATTACAGAAACACTTCTCCAGCTTGAGAGCACACCTCCACAGTCTGGAGCCTGGGGGTCCTGACAAACGGCTCCCCGTCCGGAGGGCTGCTTGAGTTTGTGCCTGCTTCTGCGCATAACAGTGAATATTAGTCTTCTGCGTTAAAATCTAAAGCTAAGTCGTGGCATTTGGGCAAAATGCGTGTTACAAAATTTGGAATTGAGTACTGTGGACGAGATAGGAGACACAAGCTGTTTGCTTAGATTTGTATTCAGGCAGTACGCTAGTGTAGCGCAATCTTGTCTGGTCATAACAAGAAATTGTAAAGTTACGATAGGAGATATAGTTTAAACTGTTAACCAGGGACGCGTTTATTAAGCATTTTTGCTATATTGTGCTTTTAAATGTCATCATTTTATTCATTATACAGACTATGTTCTGTTCATTTGAAATCTAGCTAAGCAACGTTAAACATCGTTAATCCGAGTAGTAGCTGGTAAACTAGTAGGAGCAGATCAGCTAGACTGAGTCTTATAACGTTAGCTAGATCACTAGATATGTAGCTACCTAGATGATGCACTTAATTAGCTCAAATGATCAGTTTTATAAGTAAACAAGGACTGTCTAGCATAACTAGGAAACGCTTTGTTTTTTATGCTGCTGTTTTAAATAATAACTAAGTTAGTCATAGCCTCATACAGTGGTAGTTAACCCATAATGAAGCATCTAGACCTTCTCCCCAGGCTGAGTGGAGCGGGTCCCTTGACTGCCTTTATTAGTGTAGGCATCAGGTTTGCGAATCTGCAGGCTTGTAGTATTTGACAATGTTAAACCTTCCAAACAAAAGATGGATGAAGATAAAAGGAAAGATGACTCCCAACTGACTGGAAGTCGTTTCACCATGCCCAGAAATGGTAGCTAGCTAATTTGTAAATGGAAAGCTCTTCATGCACACTGATGGACAGTGGTTTTCAGCTCCAGTCCTGGAGACCCACTTCCCCTCACAATTTCGACTGTGTCCAGCCCCAAACGCACCTTTTCCAACTCTGCAAGTCATCAGCAGACCTTTGCTGCCTTCATGAGCTGGTTTAGTAGATAACAGAGAGTACATGAAAGTATGCAGGGAAGGGGGTCACCAGGACTGGAGCTGAAAGTACGTATAGGACCGTGTTATACAGCTGTTTAACATGAAATCTAATGGGATGTGATTTTTTTTAGGCTTTTCGTTTGATCCCTGGCACAGCACACCGGTAAAGAAGGTACATATTTTTGTATTGTGTATAAAACTTAGTCAAGATGTGGAAGGGGAAATTGTGGTGGTGTGTAGATACTGAATAGGAACCTTGAATGTTGGCGGATACAAACCCAAGATAAAGCCCTCTTTCTTTCTTAATGAAGCATCCAGATGAAGCCAGCATTGCTGGTCGGACACAGATGCCTTCTAATCATGTGTCATCTCTGTCCTATGTGCACACCTCAAAGGTAAGAAATCACTGTAAGAATGCATTGTTAATTTGGAATTGGAATTGATTATGTATTTATGAAACTCTGGAATAGCAGAATACTTTAACGTTACAGAAATTATTTTGCTCTAAATCTCAGCAGTGCAAGCAGATGTGTACAAGAAAAATACCAGCTATTCCCATATCTGTGCACCCATAATATAGGGGGGGAGCCAATCCCCTTAAATGGAAAACCTAATTGGGTGGAGCTAAATCCATAATTGGCGTTTGTTTTACCAATTTTTTGGAAATTCTCTAAAATTTGTAAACATTTTTGCTTTTGCAAAATTCACAAACAATCCACACACCTAAGTTTCACACAGTTTTACTCATGCGTTAGGTATCATCAAGAAGTAGTATGGCAGTTTTTAAGCCAACCAATAAAATCTTGTTTCCTGAGCGAGTCTCTCCAGATCTCTCCTAAACGCAGTAGAATAAACGAAATTACGATATGTTGAAGCAATAAACTCAGTTCAGTTATTCAATTTTAAATACAATATACTTAATTGACTTGGGCTTGCCTGCTATAGCAGAAATCCCATGACGCTTAAAAAAAACAATTGAACTTGATTGATAGTGATTTATTGAATAATTATAAATATATTATCTGCATGTTTCCTGTGCCTTTAGTCTCCAGCACTTAAAATGGAAATCTCTACCATTGAAAAGCAACGGATGGAGCTGCAGCTCCTGATAGCAGAGCTGAAGGACCGTGACCAGGAGCTCAACACCATGGCTGCGGCCCACCACAGGCAGCTCCAGGCATGGGAGCAGGACCGCCAGAGAGTGCTGACTCTGGAGCAGCGGTGTGGACGCCTTGAGGGTGAGCAGTTTTCATTTTGCCAAAGCTGAAAAAAAAAAAAAAACATCAGCTGAAATGTATCAGGTATCTAGGCTCTTGTAACTGTGTGGTCAAAATGTCTACCACTATCTGCTAATTCTGTTATAATCTACTAACAGAGGACTGACAGAATCTTAATTGAACAAGAAGACTGTAATTCAAAGCTATTACTCCTCTAGTTGATTTAAAAGCTACAGCCCTAGTTAAAGCAACATTATGTGGCATTTTAACCTTAAAATAACAGCTTCAAAATCATGTTGATGCTCCACTGACTGTAACAGAATAACGTCTGTATCATTCTGGTTCGGTATCTCTCAAATGTGCAGAGCTGCATATGTAAGCAAAACACATCAATTCTGCCACAATGCTGCTTTATTACTATACAGCTCAGATCTTGCCAAATGACTTATATTCTTTCATTCATTCTTGCCTGCATAAGCATTTTTTTGTCTAAAGTATACCTTTTACAAGCGTTTCGGTATGCCTGCATTAATCAGTGATGCCTCAAATCACAAAAACAAACAGAGAATCATGTTCATGTGAGTAAATGTACTGACTGAGGTTTGTGGCTGTGGTCTCTAGACGAGCTACAGAAGCGTAATGAGGTGATCCGAGCCATTAGCAAGCGCTTGAAGGTCGTGGAGGCACAAGAGAAGGACAGTTATCGAGAGCTCAGCACTGCCCAGCAACGAGTGCAGGAGCTGAGCCAGAGCCAACAGCATAGTAGCCAACAGCGACACACCCTGGAGGTAACATTTCATATCTGCTGCCGCATTCTATAGTGTCACATGTTGCAAGTTATATTTATTTACAGAATAGGCTAATTTTCCTGTTTATTACAAATACAATAGTCAGTTGGACAGTCCATGTTTAAAGGTATAAGCTAGACAGCATATAGCATTGTAGATGTTTTATTTTATGGATCTTTTGGAACACTGATATGTTATTAAATGATAGATAATACACCAAATGATGTGTTTACTGTAGCTTTTGTCAGTGTATTTATTAGTTTTGGTAAAGCTTTATTGTGCTATCATTAATTATCCTATACAGCTTCCCACAGGAATGTGTGTGTGTGTTATCACAGTGTCCCCTATTTCCATTTGCTTTATATAAGGACAAAGACTTGATGGAAGCCACCAGAAGCCACCATTGGTGGCACCAGATGTATTTACTGTAGCTTTTGTCAGTGTATTTATTAGTTTTGGTAAAGCTTTGTGCTATCATTAATTATCCTATACAGCTTCCCCAGTCATTTCCAGGATCATCTTTCTGAGTCTTTTGGATCTAATGTCCTACAAACTATTTTACACAGTACTACACATGCTTGTATTATTGAGAACTTTATTGAAATGTTAATGTAAATAATCCAAGCTTTGGGTATTTCTTTGATGATCATTCCTAGGAAAAGACACAGAGTCTGAACTCCACCATCATGACTCTCTCATCCCAGGTTGGCCAGCTCCAAGTTCATGAAGAGGAGCTCACTTCCATGCTTAAACTTAAGGTAATTCTCTTGTTGGTGTTGGTCTTTATCACTTAAATCTATACACATTAGGCATGTGTATGTGTGTTATCACAGTGTCCCCTATTTCCATTTGCTTTATATAAGGACAAAGACTTGATGGAAGCCACCAGTCACATATTAGGCCTAACCAATCGGCTGCAGGAATCTGACGCATCATTAAAGCAGTCTCAAGCACGTGAGAGCAAATTGTTACGGGAAACTGAAGAATACAAGCGACGCTTCAGAGAGGCCAGACATAATAACGTTCAACTAAAAGGTAGAGATTTTTTTTTGAACGATCATCTTATGAATGACACAATGTCTGACCAGCAGGGGGCAGTGTTACTTGCTACTCTGACAGTTACATACCATACAACTTCATTTTTAAAGGGGAATTCCTCCGTTGTATCAACGTTTCTGCATAACTGTTGAGATGTGTGAGAGTGTTTAGAAACTTTACAGATGAAATTCCTTTACAGTAGTGGTGATGATAAACTAGCAGTCGCAATGTCTACAGCACGCATTGAACTATTTTCTTTTCTTTCAGAATCAGAAATACTTTATTGAATAAATGAATTAAAAACTAATTAAAAACAAAGAGGAAATAAAAAAAAATTGGAATGAATACATGTATATAAATTATATAAATGTAGTAAAGTGGCATAGTGGGAATACCTGTGATAAGAAGTATGGGAAATTATTGCACCAGAGCTATTGCACACAGTACTATTATTATTGTATATTACAGTATAATAGTATAATGTCAGTATTCCACAGATGAACCAAAGTGTCACACATTTCTATTAAAGACAGAACTCATAATTGTGTTTTGCCAGCCCTATGTAAAAGCCTGTTTTAATTATAAACTAAAATAACATGGTGGTAAATAGGCTTGTAAAACATTTCACATTTTAGGGTTTTGCACACCAACGAATGTTGCACACTTATATTACTGTTTATTCATAAAAATTTAATACTCAATAAATCCATTTTAATATCATTGATAATAATGGTAAAATAGTGGTAACTCTAACAGTAATAACAATAATAGTGTTTGTGCTGCAGAGGCATGAAATACTTCAGTGTTCTGATCTACAAATGTAAACACTGTACATTTCTCATTGCATTTCAGATCAAGTATGTCTAAGTAGCCTTATTATCTAAATAATAACCATTTAGTTGTGCAGAACTTTTGAACCATCATTGAATTTCTCTTTAAAGAATCCTTACCTATAAGATCCAGGCAGCAGCACAGCATGCATAACCAAACTGGGTTCAACTGTCTTATGTCAGTGGTGTAACAGATTGCCCCACCCAGATCCCCAATAATAGATCTGTCTTCCCTTTAGATGATCTTCAGGAGAAGACCATAGAGAACAACAGTCAGCGAGAAGAGCTCATTCGGCTTAAACAAGAGAACCAGTTGCTCAGGAAAGAACTGGCTCTAGCAGGTACTGGAGCTACAGCAATATAGGAATGAGTCTGCTGAAATAAATCTGCCTCCCAGTAAATTAAAAATGACCCAACATGGTAGACCATCAATGTGTGCAGTATATTAACATCAGTTGGTGCAGTTGTGTACAAGTACCATGTACATTACAGAACTTCTGGGTTTGTGGTGCTTATTTCTTTCACTTCCTAAACATAACATGTGAGTTTTAGTTATTTAAAGACTATTATTTAAAATACACATGCTTATTGTCCCCTTTGTTGGTCAGGTGAGGGTGAAAGCTGGAAGGATGAGTTACTTGGACTAGCACGGTCAAAGCAAGAGCGCACAGAGTCCGAGCTTCTCTGCCTGCGACAGGTACTTCTTAAGAATGTGTTCTTAGAGCAGTATTTATTGCTTCTGGACTCCCCCTACAGTCGGAAAGTATAATTAGAGCTTTGAGCCACCCGTAAAGGACATGCTTGACAAATGCGTTTCTGGACAAGCTGAGAGATACTGAATCGTCAAAATGAAAATGAAAGAAGCATGTGGGTAGAGTAATATTAGAATCAACACAAATATAAGTGGTTATGCAGCGTTACACACTTTACCAGAGTTACACATTGCAGTTAGCATGTCGAGCCCAGAGTAGCAATGATGGAGCCGCTATTTTCCCTATTACAAAAGAGCATCACATTGGTTCTGCTAATGTTATTTTAAGGTACAGAGGCTACAAATTTTTGTTCTAATCAGATCGTGTGTTTTTATTTTAACCTTAGAATTGTTCACAACTATGCTCTTATGATGGTGGATCCTATTCTAGTCCTTGTAAACTGAACAAATCCCAAATATGAAAACAGTGGTCAATGTCAGAATCTTTGTAAAAAAAAGTTGGTTTTCAGAAGAAATTTCCTCTTAAAAATGATCAGCGAATAAGTGGAAGTTCAATAAATGGAAGCTGGTTAACGGTTAGCACTGTGATGTTAGTAACCACTAGTGTTTTTGCTTTTGTTGTTAGTTAGCATGTTTAACATGTGGGTTGAAGTGTTCCTTTAAAGCTTCTTAGGTGTTGTAATGGCACTTACCAGTCATTTAAAAAGCCATTGCCCTTTGTTTTTTCTGTCTTGTGTTTCTTGTATCTTGCATGCTTTCTGGTTTTTCCACATTCTTCCATCTCTCTGCAGGCGGCTCCATCAGCCTTGACTGTGATCCTGTCACATGATAAATCCATGAATAAGCATTAACTTAATCTAATTCATACAGTACATATAGATGAAAGGTGGCATTCAAACATGTACCAACCAAAACTAAAAAGTTGTCTGTATAAGACTAGGATTGTGATCTGTGTGTGTGTGTGCTGTCACAGGTGTGTGAAAAGCAGCAGAACGACTTGCAGTTGTTGAAGCTCAACCTAGAAAGTGCCAGGGAGGCACTGAGACGGCATGAATGTCAAAGGTCACGTGAAAGGTTGGTGTCTTCCTGGTGAACCGCTGTGTTGAGCTCAGAGAGCTTGTAAGAAGTTGTAACTGGAACATGTTTGTGGTTTTAGGGATGGTAATGTAGGAGGAGCTGTTTCAGTGCACAGTAACCATCAAGCAACAAAGAAAGAAGAGTCAGGGCATCAGCACTGCCAAAGCAGGAGCATAGATATACTCCCACTCTCATCGCAATGCCAGAGCAGTGATGCTGTCCATCAGCTTATTCCAAGAGCTACAGCACACTCTACCATGAGCACCTCTACACAAGCAGACACTACAGCTAGCCAGAACATGAGTAGGAAAGATTTAACTTGGTCTGAGGAGGAGAGACAAGCAAAAATGACTTCAACTGCAGCTAATGGCAATGAATGTGATGGACCTAGAGCCAAGCTAGATCCCATAACACTCCATTGTAATAATAGTGGAAGTGAAGTGGACTTTGTGGCTGTCATTAATTGCGGTGAAAAGACGGAGGACCAAGTGCTGCTGGTGGATGTTCGTACAAAAGACCCGCAGTGCTCTAGGTAGGGGCCACAGTGAGCTGAAATAATAGGGAGCCTCATTACAGAAATGGTGCACTAAACCATGTGATCATCATGTTAAAAGAGTTGTTGTAGAGAGATTTCTAAGCACAAGATCATTCCGTGGTCATTCTTAGTGGCATGTTTTAGGTTGTTTCTACCTCAAGATTTAGGTGAATAGTTAAGTAGGTAGGAGATGAACTGTTCTCCAAAACATATGAAGTTAATGATGAAACATTCTTATCAACATTTTAACTGAATAAAGATCAGTGTAACACACTGCATATTTGTGAGAAAGTCAGGTTTTGTGAGTGGTGTGTATTGTGTTAACACTTTGTCTACCACTGTATTAGTAAGTATCAGTAAATGCTTTCTGATGATTCTGACTCTTACTCCATTACCTAGCCCAATAGATGTGACTTGTCTGTTTGTGGACTGCCCCATATCATCACCACGGAGCAGGAGGAGCCCTGTCCCCGTAGAGGATGCATTCAACGTCACTGCCAGTGGCAGCCAGGTAGCCTTCCCAATCACATTTAAAGCAGTAGTTTGGTGAAAAATTCACCCGAATGTTCTCCATATCCTAAATGCAGTCCTTCAGCCAAGACACTGGGGACAATCATGCAAACGCTGTTAGCATTTGCTAAAGTCTAGCAATGTGTATGTTCAGATAAACGAAAGTAAATCACAATGCCTTAAATTTAAATACACTCACAAACATGGTTTCTGATCTCATTTAGCTAAAAACCATAGCATCTTTGTGGGTGATTAAATAGATTTTAGGTGAAAAAAAAATAGTGTGATCACTTCAAAATCTAGAATGACATAATACATATGCAGGGCTCATTCTGTTATGCTTCTGTCTTCATGATAGATTGTGCATGTAAAAAGAGAACATTTACATGTTTTCATGCAACAGGAGGAGTACACCTCATCCACAAGTCGTCTGCAGCGCTTGCTGGCAGAGTCGCAGCAAATGGTGGCCAGTCTGGAACGTTCTTCTGGAAAATCTCTGAGCCCCACCCCGAGCCCCACCTCCAACTCTGTCTGCAGCCTCCGTGCTAACCATAACAATAGCAATAGTCACAACCACTCCCAGTCCTGCAGAAATAGCCTGGGAGAAAATCAGCGAATCAGGGTACATCTTTTGATTAGTATTGTATTGTAGAAGCAAGACACTTCTCAGTTAATTTCATGTTTAACAGTTCCTGAAATTTAAATTAGCTTATTTTTCTACTTTAATATTCCACCAGGTTGATGATTCTCAAGTACAGAGCAATCTGCAGCTCTCGGGGACTAAAGACTGTGGCCAATAGGTTCTTTGATGGAAATCCTCCCTTAAAACCAAGTGACTGAGGACGCCACCCCGGGTTTGCATGGACATCTCAGTGCTCCTTGGGAATGCATATCATCTATCGACATTTCTTCACACTGCCAGACCTACAAATAAATAATTTTGAAGGAACTCAGAGTTGGATATTTCAGCAGCAGTATTTTTTGATGATTTGTACATTATTTTTTTAATTTAAAATTGACTTTTTTTAACATTCAAACTAAACTTTTACTACATTTTCACTAGAAATTTGAATTTTATACTGCTTTTGTAAATAATAAAAAGATGTATACACAATAATCACACAAACCTTCCTGCCATGTGGACCAAGTACTATTACTTATTCATAGACTTGTTCCTTAGTGTTAAACCTGTCTTACAAGATGGCTGAACAGTGCTCCTTGTTTTGTCATTCCTGTTTCACCGTCATCAAACCTGTTTGTAAAGAAAGAGTGAACTGTCCTGTGAGTTTGGTGATTTTGAGACTTGCGATAGAGCACAGTGCTTTTTCACGTCTTGTGTGAAGGATGACTTCTTCCATAATTTAACTCTTGAAAGTTCTCTTCGGCTGTTTTGAAACCTCCGGACTTACATAACCCACAGCTCAGGGACTCTGACACACCACCAAAGGTATTTAGCTACTGTTGTAAATATGTTACACTGAGACCATTTTTAAGTTTGAATGAGATGTTATTACATACAGAATTTGATATTGACATTGCTGTGTTTTGTACATACAGAAACCTTTATAAAAGAAATGCCTGCATACTATTTCAGCGTGGTTCATTGTTGTTTAATACACAATAATGTCCTGATGTTTTAATAATGTCCTAAAAGACAAAAGGTTTTGCCCAGAAAACTACAGCAGACATTATTAGTACAGCATCTATTAGCACAGATATCAGTTTGTTCATTTCTAAATCTACAAGTTAAGAACATGAAACCCCATAAGGAATAAGGAACTAGCTAAATGTAAATGACTAAAATTGAGCTGAGGGAAAAGTGTATGTGTTTTAATATGAAATCAGCCTCAGAAACAAACATAAATCCATTAACCCACTAATCCATCTCATGAACCTGAGAATTAGAAAGAAAGAACAGTTTTAATTTTATACTAAATAGCTTGAACTGATTAATGGACAGAAATAAAGAAAGATTTTGATCAGTTTGCTCTTCATGACTGGAAATCACAACAGGGTTTGCAAAACTAGGCCAATTGATTGACCTAAAGCAGACACTTAAGGCTTCCTTCCAGCAGTGAGATATTTATGATTTAGCTTCCAGAAGTTCTCATAACCTAAGACGTTTGAGCTCGACCACATTGTCTCTCTGTGGGTTGTAATAGGACTGAGAGACATGTCTTCCAAGACGAAAAATGACAAAACGGACAAATCTGAAAAGGCCCTGGCAGCGGAGAAGGAACAATTCGTCAAACTACAGGTAAAAAGTTAGCTAATAAACCTTAGCAGAACTTTCTGTGTAAAGTAGCTTAATATTTGATTGTTAACATATAATATAATTAATCACTTTTAACATTTATGACCTGGAAGATAATCTGAACACCAGAATGTAACAATGAATTTCATCCTCATCGTTAAGGGAACCATACCCCATATTATATTTGGCTCCCTGTGTCCTTTTTATGGCATTTTTATATGGCTTAATGTCCTTAAAATAATTGTCATTCATTTTAGCAGTATCATTTCCCAGTCTATTTTACCAAGCTTAATGTATTAGTTTGTCTATAGAATTTTAAGGTTTTAATAATATCTTTACAGGAGAAGGGGAACAATCACTTTCAATGGACAAACCAATAGAACCGCAAAAACAAAAAAACAAAAAAACAAAAAATAGAAGTTCAAAAAGATCTTACATTGATTTTAGTCTTTTTTTGAGCATTTCTATTGGTCTGTTCAGGAATTTTTAGTTTTAATAACAAACAAAACAAAATCATGTCAAAAAGTGAAAAGAGATACATATTTTTTTATTTTTTTTTTACAGTTTTTGTGACATCACTAAAATATTGACCTCAAACCAGGGTGATTTTCAACTTAGTTTTCATATAAATTAACTGGATGCAACCTAGGGCTGTGCGATATGGTGAAAATATTATTTCACGATATTTAAAGACATTTTCTCGATGCACAATATTAATTAGGAAAATTATTAAGGACTCCACTCACCCATACCACTGCAGGTTCTCACAGCTGCCCAGTGGCAGGAAGGTGCAGAAGCTTGAAGACCAGAACCAGTTGGTTCAGAGACAGCTTCTACCCTCAAGCAATCGGGCTGCTGACTAAACAATAGCACAGTGGACTGGTCCACAGTCCAGTCTATCTCATCTGCATTATCACATTTCCTCCCCATACAAACACACTCTGCACTTACTACTGGAACTCCTGTGCTTAGTCACACAGCACCTACAAAGGTGTCTCCCCACTTACACTACACCTGAATTCACACTCATTCAGTGTCTTTTGTAAATAAAGGAAACATTCAGATTATATCAAACCAAATTTAAACTGCAATATTGTAAAATAGAGAGTATGGAAAGTGTATGTATAATGTATATGTATAGTATAAGTTAATGTGTAGGTATTCAGTGTTTTTTATTTTGTAAATATGTGTTCTTTTTTTACTACCGTGAGGGATGATACCTGTGTAATGTGGTTTGATTTGACTGCAACCCACATAATCGCAGACAAAATGCATCTTTAGTGATTAGACAAATTCTTAAATACTGCTAATTCAAATACTCTCCGTTACTGAGTACAGTGATTTTTATTCAAACGTGCAGTTGGTCAGTGTTCTTGAAGCACTGACAATATCCTCAACATGCTCAGAAAAGCATAGTGTGTATCACGATAACAAAATTGATCACAATACGATAAAATGTCGTCATATTGCCCAGTTTTAGCAGAAACCATACATTTTGAAACTGTACCGATGCAACAGTGGCTCCATTTAAGCCCAATTAAATCTAAGGCTAATGCAGTGGTTTCTCAGTCCTGGTATGAAAGTACTGCTGCCTGCTCTCTCAAACCCTGTTTCAGTTCAGTAGTTGCATTAGGAGCGTAGAGCATGGGTAAAGTAGTGGGACTTTGGACTGGTGTACTCCCGAGGACGTGGTGCGTAATGCATTCTGGGATATTTTACTGTATGTCCACACAAGCCACATCCTGATGCATCCTTGATAACATGGGCACACGCAATTTTTGAATGAAGCAGTGCTTGGGCTGTTACTGATGGTACTTCACAAGTCCACAGGAACACAAATACAGGCAAGAACGCGCGTTGAGAATCAGCTGTGGTCACCCACCCTGTTCTGTAAGGTCCACCATACTGCAGACTTTAGTTCCAGCCTTTATTCAGCTCCATTTGATCCGTCTAATTACTGCCTTCAGATGGCCTCTATTATCTAAATGACGTGTGATAGATTTGGGCATGTGAAGTAGAGGCTCTGTAAAAGCATAGCACAAGGCAGTGGTACTTCAAGACCAGCATTGAGAACCACTGGGCTAATGCAAACGTAGTACATTCACCTTAAAATAACACTTGCTTTCTTCACTCATTTCGCAGCTCCAGAGCATTGGAAAGTGCATCACCACGACTGAAGCAGCGATAAAGGAGAAATATGCCCGCAGTATCTTTCAGAACCTTTTTTTCTTTTCTCTTCTAGCCTAAAATGTTTGTCTTGTTCATCCTGTATACACCCACAGTACTGTACCAGTTTCTGCTTCTCACCATCCAAGTAATTCCAAACAGATTCAATGATGTTGAGGTCTGGACTCTCGGGTGTTGTCATGAGAACATCAGCATCTTCAGCAGTTTGATTTCATCAGAAAATTCTTTTAGCCTGTTTGCTTTTCTCAGTAAGAGCTTCTTTATCAGCTTCTTGATCCATGTCCTTGTAGATCCATAGTGTTGAGTCATCTTCTCCCAGTGGTGAGATGGTCAAAAACACCTGTGGTGATGTTTTCTGATTTGAGGCCGTTTGCCAGTGTGGATTTTTTTTAGTGAAGTACAAGACAATCCATACAGAAATGATGTCTCAATGGTGATGTATGTAAGTGTTGGCCATGTCAGGTTCGATTCCTGGCTATGCGACAGCAATCCATATATCCGATCGCTTCAGGAACATTTCCTGCAAAAAAAAACATTTACCTAATGGCCGTTTAGACTGGAAATTCAATTTTACATTATACTATGTTTCTATTTCTATAAGGAGAGTAGTCTTCTCTTAACCCCAACAACAGAATTAAGACACTAACAGCAGATATGAACAGCTCTTTACTTTGTTATGTTTGCTCTCAAAGTGGTTGATACTTAACATTAGTGCAGAGATCCTGTTGGGAACACATAAAGAAGGTGGAGCTGTTACGTTCTGGTCCCATGCTGTGAGTTTGCCTCTGGCCAGCAATGCTATCCTCAGCTGGAAATTCTGCCACATGGTGCACAAGCTCTTGCGAGATGGCCATCCCAACGTGAGTCTTTTCATTCAGGATTGGGAATATAACTCCACTAATGTGATTTGTATTGCAGTTTGCCTTGACATGACCACTTTGTTCTTCTCACTTTCAGACTGTGCGAGATAGCCGTGGGCACGTCCCCAGTATTAAGCAAATGGGTACTTTATGGGTGAGTGAATAAAAGTTACTGTTAGTTTTTTGGAGATTAATTATTTTTAAATGTCAGAAGGCTGTATTTATATATACATATATATGTTTATACACACACACACATGCCTTGCGCAGCTCGAAACGCGCAGAAGGCATGTACTAAGTCTCTTAATTAATCATGGGTGTGTTTTAGACGTAATGTGCAATAAGCCAATCAGTCCCTTTAAGAGCCAGGTGCAGTCTGACTTTGGCAGATTTCTATTACAATGGGGTGTATGCTCATTGGGCACGCACCTGTGTTGACAATTCACTGCCAAGATAGCAATGAACACCTGACTGTTGACGTCTGCCTAGGTTGTTTTCAGTCAGTGGCACAGCCAGAATTTGTTGCCAGAATAGCAATACGCCAGAAACGTACCTAAACACATCTCATTTCGAGACCACCACGGCCATCGGCGTAGATATATTCGCAAGCACCATTGCTATTTAAGAGAAGCAGGCAGAATGCATGAAAATGTAAGATAGCAATTAGCATTGTGACACATCCTGCACAGGGTGTAAGATAGGGTCCTATGTGTCCCAATGTTTCCCAATGTTTTTAGACACCCCTTCTTATGATTGCATTCAGCTACTTTAAGTTGCACTCATACAAATGCACACACATAGCTTGTCCAGTTCCTGTAGAGAAGCATTGCCAAAAGAATAGGACTCTCTGGAGCAGATAAACATGAACGTATTGTCACCATGACTAATGCCAGACGCAGGGTAGAGGTGTATAAAGCCCCCAGCATTGAGCTGTGGAGCAGTGGAACTGTGTTCTCTGGAAAGTTCTCTGGTGCTCTATCCAATACTTTTGGGATACATTGGAGAGCCAGGGATGAAGTGGTCATCATTGGACTGGTGATCATCCAACATTATGATCTCACAAACGCGCTTGGTAATCAGTGCAATCAAATCCTCACAGCAGTGCCCCAAAATGTAGTACAAAAGCCTTCCCTTTACTGAAGAGGCTGTTACTCCAACACACGCAAGATAAACTCTTTTTAATGCTCTTGATTTTGGAAGAAACAATGAGTGAGCATGTGTCCCAATAATTTTGTCAATAGTGTATATTATGCTGGAGCATATGTTGTGTTATAGTACCAAGACCCACGCAAGTTAGCTTGAGGCTAGAGAATTAGCTTTATGCACAAACTATACACCTTGTTGTACACCTAGTTGTTGACATTATTGATTGAGTATTGATCAACAATATTATGTGATGCAGGATTGGTGGTGAGTTTGTTTACATATCACAAGCTTAGTTTTTGCTTTGTCCTGTTGTGTAGGGAAGCCTCCATGACCGCTATGGGCATATTGTTGCTCTGTATGCAAAGTTCCTGTGCATCAAAATCGAATTCCATTGTAAGGTAAGTAGTGCTTTGGAAGATCTTGTGTGCTGCAGTGCTGGCAGCTGGTAAAATATGGTTTCTTTATATTAATTGTTACCATTTCAGCACAAAGAGATTCCAGCTAATCTTGAGACTCCCGATGAGGTCCTTGAGAGGGTTATTGCAGTTGATATTAATAAAGTGTAAGTACTTTCCCCAGTATGATGATATTGGAATTGTGTTGCTATCTGCACAAACCTGCCTAAAACATAGAGTTGTCACATTTACAAATGACATTTTGAAATGATGTCTGATATTTATTTACATAATCATAAAAATATCAGTTCAGAATTTCAATGTTGATGCATCCCTACAAAACAAACCTAGGAAAAAATGTATAGGGCTATAAACATCCTTTATGATCAGGTTTGAAACTACTGGTGAAGCCCTTGATTACATGGATGCTGCACTTTTGCTACAAGATACAGGTAAACTCACATTATCTCTTTGTTGTAAATCAATATTATGATTAATACTGTCGGAACATAGCACCTTTTGGATGATAATAAAAAATACGGATGGTACATAATATAGTTATTATTATTACAGTTTAAAATTAGAAGCTAATCCAGTTGGTAATGTTCTAATAATTATGATACTATAAGTTAAAACAACTATAATAATTTGTCTAAAATTACATACTGGTACAAGCTTATTACATGCTAATACAGTTTTTGTTTATTAAGTGCTTTAGTTATTTTCAGTCATGTGGATTTAATATTTTTTTATATTCTGCGTGCATGTTCTGTAGTTTTCAGACAACTTGAATCCAATTCCACAAGCTCCACTACTGCAGTGGGGCAGTGCCGCCTGTCTCCTCTGGTCTTGGTCATCCAGGACTGTAGCCCTCTCTATCACTTCTTGGTCAAGCTCCTCTTCAAGTTGCACAGCCGTGAGTGGACTTCAGTCTAATGCTATTCCAGCTCAGATCCAACATTAAAACTCATCCTGAAATAATAATAATAATAATAATAATAGAAATGATCTAAATAAAGCAAAATTATAAAGGATAAGATGATACAAATCCTGCATCTAATAATTGTGGGAGGTGGGGGCATATAGGACCCACTACCACACAAGCTCCTCATAGGGTCATCAGACAGGCACCTCCTTTTGTCGCTGAATGAAGCCCACGACACCTCCGGAGGGACCTGTCATGTAACCAACTTTATAACTGTAGTACTACGTTGGCTCCATGGTGACATCTTGTTAAATTAACATACATTAAAATATATGTTCTCTTTTTCTGTAAAATGATCAATTTCTGAAATATGAGGTGTTCTTAATTTAGCCGTGTGGTTCTCCTCTATAAAATCTAATATTAAAAACATCAGAAATTAGGTTAAACTTATAAGGATGATAAATCCATTCACTTATATGGTTACTGTTCACCTGTATTTATAACCTGTTTGTGTGTTTCTCTAAGGTATACCAGTAGATGCTCTGCTAGGACATCGGGATCGTTTCCGTGACCAGTTTGAAAGGTGAATCAAATTGCGTATGCACTTTCATTTTATGACTTTGCATGCAGTTAGCTGAATGTGTTGAACTGTTTTCCTGCAGTTAAATGTGTGCTTACTTGCCCTTTTTCTCCCTAGCCTCACCAAGTTCTTTGAGAAAGCAAGAGGCATGGAGTTCTTTAAAACCATCATCCAGATCCCTGATCTTCCTGAAGTAAGACTATAACTGCATTTCGAGCCCTTTTACACATTATTAAAAAATAACCATAACATTCATCATTATCTGGAGGTCTGCTTCTAAAAGCTAATTTATGCTAATGTACCATGATGCTTGGGACAAGGCATATTTTATTTATATTAGCCCTGTACTCTGCAGTTTTAAATTTGTATACAAACAATTTGCATGTGGTTAAAGTGCACAATCTCCGATTTTAATAAAGGGTGTTTCATGTGGTTTGGTTTTAGCATGTAGTAATTACAGCTGCACAGTTTTGTATAAAAAGTGGAAAAAAATACCCTTTATTAAAATCTGAGAATATGAACTGTGGACAGAACTGAGGACTGTGGAGAATAAAACCTGTGGAAGCAAAGCTAATAAAACCCATACTTTATGGATGGCATTGAATATAAATGTACACCTATAGTTGCAATTATTTTTTTTTTCAACACATATTGCAAATCAGGCTTATTAGCAAAGTTTACAAACTTTCTGCTATTTGTCATAAACTAATCACACAGGACCAATTCAAATAACTCAACACAACTAATAGAACAAGTGCTTTATAACACTGGCTACATTACCTGGACGTAGAGGAAAGGACGCTATCACCTGCTGCCACCAGATTCCTGAGGAGGCAGGTGGTCAAAAACACTCAGGTGACTGCAAAAGACCTCCAGCAGGATTTGTTGACAGCAGGCACTGAGGTTTTAGTTTGCACAGTAAGGTGCTACTAAATGCTAAAGGTCTCCAGTACACCTCTACTGACCCAAAACACAAGAACAGTCAACTCTATTCTGCTCAAAACCACTCAAATCAGTCAGAGTTCAGTGGAGAGATGAAACATAACTGGAACTTTTGAGGCATATGGATCAGCGGCATGTCTGGAGGAGGAAGAATGAAGCATATGCTAAAAAGAGCACACCACCTACAGTGAAGTCTGTGATGCTCTGGGGCTGCTTTGCTTCCTCTGGCACTGAAAACCTGCAGTGTGTGCAGGGCAGGATGGATTTAATCAGATATCAGGAAACATGACAATTATCCTAAGCAACTACCTCTAAGTCCTGGAAGCTGCTGGAATGGTCGTCACAGTAGATCAGTCGACAGACTTGAACCCCAAAGAAAATTGTTGGTTGGATTTGAAGAAGATGGTTGCAGCATGCAAACTCAAGAATATTAGTGAACTGGAGGCCACTAGCCTTGAGGAATGGACTAAGATTCCTCAGAAATGCTGGCAGAATCTAGTGTCTGGCTATACATCAGGTTTGCAGCAGGTCAGAACAGCAAAGGGACGATCTACTAAGTACTAAAGACGCTTGTCAAGAAGGAGTTGAATGATTCTGAATCAAGTGGCATTATGTGCTAAATTGGAGAAAGCGCTTGTTATTTTAGTAGTGAGTTGAGCTAATTATTTTGATCTTGTTTGATTGGTTTGAATCGTTTTAAATGCAACTGTAGATGACAAATCATTTACAGTATTTAAACGTCAGATCATATTCTATATGTAAATAATAGCTAATAATTACGATTGTCACTTTCATGAATTTGGTTTGTCACTTTCCCTGAATATAGTCTCCTCCAAATTTCCTGCGTGCTGCTTCGTTGGCTGAATATGTCAAGCCAGTGGTGGTTCCCAATCAAGAACTGCCTGAAGATGATGACACAGAGACTCAGCTGGATTTTAATGAAGTCCCTGGATACCAAATGGTATGACAGTTTGTCATTTCCAGCACAGAACTAATTAAACTGCGAATCTCCAACACCTTTTTTTAACATCACATTTTCCATGGCTGTCATAACTCCATATTTCATATCTTTCTGGACAGTTTCATGCATACAACCAGTATGACCCTCCAAATGATGTGCCAATGCAAAGGTAACGTACTTCCAGAAAGTATCTACACAAGCCAGTAGATTAATTTTTCAGCCTTGAGCGTGGTTTCAGGCCAAGCTTTCTGCTTTGGATGTCATCAGGCTTTTTGTTCTGTTCTCAGGGAGACTGAGGTGGTGTCTTTGAGGAAAGAGCTGGAAGCAGTGAAACCTGAACTCCAGATGTTCAAAGCAGAGGTAATATGTGTATATGTATATGTCAGACTATGTTAGTCTAGGATTCTGTTACTTGCTTTTTAGATTTAATTATGGGTCAATTATAAGGTTTGTCATCTTTTTGAGGCTTTTATTAATATAGATGTGATGTACATCATTGCTTCTGCAAGAATCAGTTAAAGTGTATATCTGCCCTTTATTTTAGCGGGTCTCCTGTCGTCTCAATGCATTTGGAAAATGCATGTTTTGGGGGAAGGGATAACAAGCATTGAAAGGCATTAGGCATAGTACATTAACATAAAAAACATTCTATTTAAACTGAACTAGGCTGAATTGAATTGAATGGAGTGTTTGTGTTCCCTGCCTATAGGCCCAGCGTGCTGTAATCCACCTGAAGGAGCAGGTGAATAAGTTGGAGGCAGAGGTGGAGGAGCAGCGCTCTCACAAGCAAATGGCCCTGGTGGAGAACGAGCAGCTCCGCATGGAGGTGGACGCGCTCAGAACCCAGAGTGCAGTGGCTGCCAGCATACAGGCCTCCGCTGAGGATGCAGGCAGTGAGTTTCTCGTTCCCTAGTCTCATGTACACCCTAGTGCGTGTACACCGATCAGCCATTACATTAAAACCAAGTAAAGGAAACAACAATGATAATCTCGTTACAGTGGCACCTGTCATGGGATAGATATATTAGAAAGCAAGGGAACAGTTGAAGTTGATGTGCTGGAAGCAGGAAAAATGGCCAAGCATGAGAATCTGAGACACTATGACAAGACCCAATTTGTGATGGCTAGACGACTGGGTCAGACCATCTCCAAAACATCAGGCAGGTTATGTTTGAGTGTGCCCGGCATATAGTGGTCAGTACCTACCAGAAGTGCACCAGGGATGGACAACTGGTGACAAGGTGATGGGCACATAAGGATCATTGATGTGCATGGGTAGTGAAGGCCAGCCTGTCTGGTTCGATCTGACAAAAGAGCATCTAGTCCATGCCTCGACAGGTCAGAGCTGTTTTCATGGAACGAAGGGGACTTACGCAATATTAGGCTTTAGGTTTTAATGTTATGGCTGATATGTTATGGTGGATTGTAGACTACGTTATAGGAAAGCGCTATAGAATTCTTTATTCAGTTTAAAGTTGATCGTCATACTCGTGCAGGTGGTTCAGGTTCTCCAGGATGGTGTTGAACGGCTTATGCATCTCTTTGCTCTTCAGGAATCCGGAATGTCCTTATGTGTCTCTCAATTCTTTGTCTTTGTTTTAGGTCGAGCTCAAACTGCCCAGATGTATTTCTCACGTCTTAAAGAAAAACACGCTGAGCTGGTCACCAGACACGCTGACCTCATGAGAAAGGTAAAGTCGTATCCTCTAGGAAAAGAGTCGTGTCCTCTATTCACCTTATTCATACTGTGCTTTTGGTAGCTATGGGAAAGTGCACACTTTTATATTTATATATTTATATGGGGTCTGTGTATAAGCAAAACTTTAGCTGTATTTATGTGTAACCTGCTGACTTGTTTATCAGAATACAGACACTGTGAAGCAGCTAACCAGCACTCAGCAAGTCCAAGAGGAGCTGGTCAGGACCAAACAACAAATGGCTGAAGAACTGGAGAAGCTCAAGCAGGAGAACAGCATAATGGTGGAACTTCCTCATAGCTGCTCTTAGTCTTAATCTGTTTTGATAGGCTCAGCTGTAATGGCACTAGTTGTTGAAGTGGCTCCTAAGATTGCAAATTCAGTCTATGGTGATGTCACAGCCCTCTGTGGCTAAGAGTCCAAAATTAGCCTTGCATGCTTTGTGCATAGGATGGCCCTCTGTTTACCCCATTAGGACTATGTAAGGTTGTTTAATGATGAAGACATGAAGACATCTCTTTACGTATTTATTTGGGTTTAACAATATTTCTTCTTTAGGAATATACTTTATAACTATATCATCACTGTTACAGATCACAATTGCTTTATCTTACTTTAATGGGAGGCCATATATGCTAAGCATATATATCAGGGGTTACAGCAAGCTTACCTTTGCTGTTAGGATTGTGTTGTTGCAGTCCTTTGGTTTAAACATATAAACAAATCCATATAAACTCAATATAAACAGATGGATCTGTGTTGTTAGATGACCATATAGTCCCTGGCATCTCTGGTATGGTATAGATCTCACTTTGCTATCAGTGCTACCAAAGATGACTAAATTGTACGGATCTAACATTTGCTGTATTTAACATAAAGTGCCAAAGAGTGTCAGAAACCACATACTGTAGCTCATATGCAATATTTGATTTGATTTGACAAACTAATTTGAATTTTGAATAATTAACTAGTTTCTTTTAGCTTGCAGTCCTTGCATTTAATTCTGCACATTTCACTGCTGGAACATCTGAGCATATCTCTAATTGGCTTTATTATGTTTAGCTTGAAGCGCAGAAAGCAGAAATTGTCCGACTGAAGCAAGAGCTACACAGCGGGAAGGCTGAAATAACGCAAGTTCAGAGCGCTCTGCAGACCAAAGAAAAGGTTTGTCCTAATTAAATTTTGTCAAATTTTATTGATATTATACTAATACAGGGTTGTACAGTAGAGCCAAACACAGTTAGGCTAAGTCTCTGGTGCAGTAATAGTTAAAGACATGGTACAATAGTGCAAGTACAATAGACAAGACATGAGAAAGGGTGCACAAACAATAGTACAATAAATATACATTAAATGAACATTATTCTAAGTATACATACAATAAGTATACATACATTATAAATATACATAAGATGTGCATGTACATGTGCAAATGAGTGCATGAAGGCTGGATGATTAGAGTGCAAACTAAGTTATATACTATACTAATTTGGAAATAATGATGTAGTCCAGTGATGTGCGTGTAAATGGAAGAGTACAGGCTGTTAAGGAGTGTATGCTAAAGTAAACCAGTCTTGTGTTATAGTAGCATCAAATATGTAAACAAGGTGTACAGTAGAGTAATGAGTACAGTAGCCTGGTGTTCAGGTAGAGAGAACAGTACACAACTTATGAACAGTAGAGGGAGTAAGGTGCATACGGTCCCTGAGGAAGTGAACATCAGATTGTGTATGATGAGTGAACTGGAAGGATCAAAGAGATCAGTAACAGTCAGTCTATGTCCATCCTCTGATGGTTCGGGATCGAATACATGTACCGTTCCGCCCCTACTATAGTCATATTGAATTGAATGTTTATTATGCTAAATATGTAATATATTCATCCTAGTTTGCATTTTACCTTCTCAGTGATAAATACTTTTAGTGTTGCACTTCTTTCTAAGGTGCTCTGACTGTGTGCCTGTGTATGTGTTACAGGCAGGGGACCAGCTGAGCAGTGTGTTGTTGGGGCTTCAGGCGGAGAAAGAAACGCTGTTGTGGTCTATGAAGGAGCAGGAGACGGAGCTTGCTAACCTACGTCAAATTGCTCAGCTGCACCAGACCTCTCTGCAGCAGGAGAAAGAGAAGAACCAGAGGGAGACGAGCTCCCTGCAGAACCAGTTGCAAGAGAAAGTGGGTACAACACCTAAATTAGAGACTGTACACTATATTTGTCGCCTGACAGTCTACTAAAGTACAGATCTAAAACCGGGTCCGTCCACACCCAGGCTGGGTCATTGTTGCCAACCTTCTTAAAGCTATATATACTATATAACTGTTCTGTAAAAAGTAATTTGGTAGTGTTGAATGCAGTGGAATACCTAATGCTCCGGATTCACTTTATTGTTACTTATACAATATAACATATTTTTCAAAAGAATATATGCAAATACGTAGTAGGTCTAAACCATTTAATTTTCCAATCAGGTCATTTTATAATGCATATATAATTCTGCCAGTGTATTTGTCGCTGAGGAAAGTCCACTGAGGAAGTCTATGCCTCTGGTTCCCATTTGGACTTATTTCTGGACAGCAATAATAATAATAATAATAATAATAATAATAATAATTACAATGTATATATAATGCAGATTAAAGTGAATGAGTAAAAACAAAAGACAAAAATGAGGTTCACTAAGAGTATGGTTATGCCAAAACAAATAAGATCTATCTAATAACAATAGTAATAACAGCAGTGCACTTTACCAAACAGGCTGCCAGCCGTAGACATTGTCTAATCCTCTTCTGCTTTAACAGGGTGTAAAGTAACAGAGTGTGTGCCTCCACAGGTGTGTCGGGAGCAGGAGCAGCAGCTGCAGCTGGATAAACTGAAGAGAGAGCTGGAGTTAAAAAGACTGGAGGCAGTGAGTGCCCAGAGCGCTCTTCAGACTAAAGAGTCGGTGAGTATTTCTTTAATTCTCCTAAATTGTCCTGAACACACGTATAGAAAACATTCACACAGACACGCACATACACACAAGCTTTTGTCTGAATCACAAAAACGCACTCATGTAGACATTAAAAGAACTGTTTTATATGTCAGGTAATGCACCTAGCTAACACACTAGAAATGTAAATGCAAGTCATGAAATAGTCATGCAATTTAATACAGAACAATTCAATACAATACAATGCAATACAATACAGTACAGTACAGTACAGTACAGTACAGTACAAAACAATGCAATACAATACAATGCAGTACAACACAATACAATACAGTACAGTACAGTACACTGCAATACAATGCAGTGCAATACAATGCAGTGCAATACAGTGCAGTGCAATACAGTGTAATGTAATACAGTGCAATGTAATACAATACAATGCAATGCAATTCAGCACAATACAGTATAGTTCAGCACAATACAGTGCAATTTATTGCAATACAGTGCAGTACAGTACAGTACAATACAAAAAGTTGAATTTGAATTTCAATCCTGCTTGCAGAGACAAAAAACACAACTGTGTATAACCACAACTGAGATGTTGTTAAAGCGCCATTTGAACACTGCTCTAAGGCATAATATATGTAGTGGAAGACATTGGCTATGTATCTGTTTTTATTTCTACTGTGTGTTTTACAGGCAGGGGACCAGCTAAGTAGTATACTGGTGGGGCTGCAGGCAGAGAAAGAGATGCTGCTGCGATCTATGAAGGAGCAGGAGACTGAGCTTGCTAACCTGCGTCAGGCTGCTCAGCTGCACCAGACCACTCTGCAGCAAGAGAGAGAGAAGAACCAGAGAGAGATGAGCTCCCTGCAGAACCAGCTACAGCAAATAGTCAGTAAAACAGTTCATGGACACAGACCCTCTAGTGGCTGTTTGGCTGCCCCTAGATGCAGTCAGTCAGTTAAGACGTGGCCCTTTTACCTCACCGGACATTATGTAGCTATTTTAACTTAAATGTTTAAATAAGGTTTATCACTTCGTCGTTTTACCAAAGTTTTTAATTCTGGTATTTTTATATATTTTGTAAAGCTAAGTTAAGCTAAGTTAAGATTTAGGCATATATTTGTCAGCCTAGCATCTCTCTCTGTAAAGCACAAATAAACTGACCATAAGTTTCAAGTTCAAGTGCAAGTTGCAAGTTAATAGGGACCATCCTAGGGACCATTGATTAGGACAATCAATTAATAAAATTGCTTTATTAATTATTAGCCTTTTTGTTTTCGCTTTTGACATTTCTAATCAATATCAGATAAAAATATAAAAATATTATAATAAAACAGAAAAATGAAAATTAGACTAGACCATTTTTATCAGCTTCAGAAAACAGCCATCATGTGCATTTTCCCACATATACTGTATGACTATATGACATTTGGAGATACCAAATAGCTCAATAAAGAAGCATTGCCAATAGAATGGGATGCTCTGGAGTAGTTGCACATGAGCCTATGGTCAACATGCCCCCCAGCATTTGGCTGTGGAGTAGTGAATTTGCATTCTCTGGAGTGATTGAGCCCCTTCCAAAACCTTTGGGATAAGTTGTAGTTGTAGTAGAGCAATGTTCCATCTAGTGTAACATCTATTGTAAAGCCTTCTCAGAAACATAGAGTCTGTTACTGTTGCAAGTAGGGAGAAAAAGTACAAAGTAGTTAGTGTAATTTAAATCTAAGTCAGATAATAGGACTGAGTGTTGCATTCATGGGTGTGTTAAATGTCACTGACTGCACTGTTGTATGTCATGGCAGCTTCGGCGGGAGCAAGAGCAGCAGCTGGAGATCGCCAGACTAAAGCGAGAGTTAGAGGAGAAGAGAGCTGAGGCGTTGCATGCTCAAAGCGCTCTTAACAGTAAGGGAGCGGTGAGTAGTTTTCCCTGTATTGCTTATTTTGCTTGGTCACAAATATTCATAAGGGCAGAACAATCATCAGAGTAAAATAAAATGAACTCTGATTGTACAAAGGTCAACATTTCTGTTCCTGTGAATAGTTGAATGAGTAGAAGATTCATTTATCTCAAAAGGTGTATGTATAGAGAGAGAACTGCATGTAGGACAGCTGGGTACAGTAGTAATTGTACAATAGCAATTGTAATAGTATCAGTAGCAATAATAATATAATAAAAATAATAAGCAATCATTAATGTTTGAAATCACCCCCCTAAACACCTAACACATGGAAAAGTAGGGTTCTTTAATACAAAAGCAACATGAGTATTTTGGCTGCAATTCATCAGTTTAACATCAGAATTGATTACATATACTGCAAATATACCTGCTGTACTCTGTGCACACTCGGTTTAGACACCATTTATTCAGTACCTGATCATTTTTGCAGAACATTTTTCCCTGTATACTTTTTGCAAACTTGTTTGTGGTGTGTGTTACAGGTAGGAGATGAGATGAGCAGTGTGCTAGTGGGGCTGCAGGCGGAGAAGGAGGTGCTGCTGCGCTCTGTGAAGGAGCAAGAGGCTGAGCTAGTTAACCTGCGTCAGGCCGCTAAGCTGCACCAGGCCATTCTAGTGCAGGAGAGAGAGAAGAGCCAGAGAGAGACCAGCTCCCTGCAAAGCCAGCTGCAGGCCAAGGTCAGAAACAGGACAAATACATATGGCAACTTGCACATAGTCCGGGGTCTGTGTTCACATTATGGGATAAAACTAGATCATGAATCTGATTATTTTGCCTAAGACCATGTTCAGACAAAACTGGCACAAATCCGACAGTAACGTCTCTGACTGTGTAAATAGCTTGTCCAGGCCCTGTAGAGAATAGAATAGGACTCAGGCGTGGGCTAGAGGGGTATGAAGCCCTCCAGCACTGAGCTGTAGAGCAGTGTTCTCTGGAATGATGGTGAACCATCCTAAAACATATTTTTAAGATAAATTGGGGAATTTGGGATTAGGTGTTGTGGTGATCATCCAACATCCTGATTTTACTGATTCTGTTATTGCTGAAACCTCAATCTAGTAGAAAGCCTTCCCTTGACAGTAAAAATATTGTTATTTCAACAAATGCAGGATCAACTTTTTTAACTTTTTTGATTTTAGATTTTTAAAAATAAAAAAGCAGGTGTCCCAATACTTTGGTCCATATAGTACACATATACATCTCAGCTGTTCACGAGAAGAGAACGCGTACTGAATCCAGTCTCGGACCATATCTGAAAGTGGCTCCAGGGCATTTGCATTTACACTGGTCTGAAAACATTTCTGTGTCACACTGATGCAAAAATGGCTGTAAAACTGATGATGTAAATTTTGTCATGTGAATGCTTTGGATCAGGCCATGTCTAGGCTGTGTAACCTCTGTCAGACGGTCTAAATGGCTGGGGTTGTGTATGCGTGTTTCCATTCAGTTGAGTCGGGAGTCTGTGCTGCAGCAGAAGCTGCAGGAGGAGCAGTTCTGCCTGCTGCAGTGTGCCGTGGTGGAGGCTGAGGGTATCATCCTGGACGCTGTGGCTAAAGTGGACGACCCCATGCATGTGCGCTGCATTTCCACTCCAGGTACACCTTGCTCCATTTAACGCCAGAGTAAAAAGCTCAACTCTGAAACTGCCCTTTTCTAACTTTTATGTCTCTTCACAAAACCCCCTGAAATACCAGAGTATTTGATCAACCGGGCCGAGACAACCCTGGTCTCCATCGACAAGATGCAGCAGAGCCATGCCGGCTACTTGAGAAACATGGATGGTGAGGAACCAGCTGTTGAAGCAGCCATGATTAGTCTCTTAACCCTTAGTTATTACTTTTGTTTAGCTGTTTTTATTTACTATTCAAATGCCTTGACCTAATTACATATTTAATTACACAGCAAAAACGTGAGAAATAATTAAAGGGTGTAGATTATGGAAAACTAAAATGTCCTTTTTTTATATTGAGTGTTAAAGCTTCAATGAATACTGTTCAGTCCCCAGTCTGTGCAGTTCCTACATGGATATTAAGCTGCCAAAACAGCTAAAGAAAAAATCCCATTAAATATTTAGTTTTTTATTAAGAAATGGTGATATCAATATTTAATCTTCATAAAATATATTTTGTTAAAGACGGTGTAATAGCATCCGCTGTGCAAATTATGCAAAACTGTGCTGTGCAAAACTCAAGGATTGCTGGTTTGAATCTGAGGTCATGCTGCTTGCCATCAACAGCCGCAGTCAGGGAGAGCAGAATTGGCCTTGCTATCTCTGGGGTGTGATGGCACTTGGATCTTAGTGGGATAAGACAAATATTGGATTACACCATGCTTTTATTAATGCTTGTGATAACTGCAATACCCCTACAAGGCCCCACCCTTCAGTTCCTGCATAACTTACATGTTGAAGTTTTTATCAGCAAATGTAATTGAATAGTTCTCATGCTTTCCTCTTTCCACCAGATGCCAGTGGGTTGTTGAGAGCAGTTACCCAGTTCTCTCACCTCGCGGCAGACACTATTGTTAATGGAGCTGCCACTGCCCACTCTGTGCCCACTGACCAAGCTGACCGTAAGGATAGACACAACCACACAAATAAACACAGACACAGATTAAATATTGAATAAATTATGACATGCTGCTTGTGTATATTTGGGTTGTGCACCTCAGGTCACTAAATACTGAGGAGCCATGGATTAATAGCAGCATATTTGATTGATTAGTCGAGTATAATCGAATAACTACCCCAGCCTGACCACTGGCTTCTTACCCCTCTCCCTTCTCCAGGGCTGACGGATAACTGCAGAGACTGCGCCACTCACTGCCTTCAGTTCCTCAAAGAGCTCAAGCTGAAGCCCACCCTGCAGCGAGCTGACCCCACTGCCATCCGCTACGTGGTCCAGCGCATCCTCAACCAAAGCCATGTGAGTATGTGTGTGCTAGGAATAGCTACAAGTGAAATCCTCACTGTTTACTTCTCCTTGTGCTGCTCGTGGAAGCTTCAGCAATGGATGTTACTGATGTGATGAGCCTTCGAGTGGTGAGTAGTTGGTGAGGGCATCTCGTTCAAATGCAGCCATTGAGGCTCTCTTTACAAAACCACAGCTTTACCTTGCTATGAATATGTTTGATTGAAGTACAGCATGGCTGGTGATACAGACAACTAAGGTCGACTGACTAAGGGAAATACTGATACTTATAAAATGGCTCCCATTCAATCACATTGCAAGGTTGGAAATAATTGCATTAAAATATTTAAATAAAAAAACTGTTATTAAAGCAACAGTATGTAGCTTTTTTATAACAGCTTCAAAAACACTGTGACCACTGACCTGTTATAGAAATAATAGCAATAGTGAACCTTGTCCTTTGGAGGTGACTCAAAGTGCAAATCACACTTCCCAATTGTAGGGGGAGCCCAGGGGCAACAAATACCAAATCTAGCATAATGCTGCTTTAATATGCCAAATGATTCCAAAAGTGTGGGCTTTAGGAGCTTTGTGTGTGCAAGAACTAACCTTTAGCCACTTTCTGCAGGACCTACGATGCAAAAACGCAGATGTTCAGAAGTCGGAGCTGGCAGACATGGTGGATATGGAGATGGCTGCTACTTCCACTGCTATTGAGGATGCCGTGCTAAGGATGGATGTAAGAGCTGTGCCAGATTACAGTCAGAGACAATATTTAATATTGCTTTTCAGACGGGCTAAAGATGATGCTCCTGTTTTACAGGAAATATTAAACCAAGCACGAAGAGATACATCTGGACTGAAACTGGAGGTTAACCAAAGGTTAGATTTTCACTGATCATACAAAATTGATAATGCATTTGCATGTGAGTTCTGTTCATGTAATTTCACTCTCTTCTGTTGATCTTTACCTCAGTATCATTGGTTCCTGCTCGGATCTGATGAAAGTAAGTCTCTGCTTTTGCCTTTGCACTAAAAGGCGTATTGTATATACACAATACGGACAAAAGTATTGGGAAACCTGCTTGATTGTTGTGTCTTCTAAAATTAAGGGTATTACAAAAGGTTTATGCTGCTTTTGTTGGACTAACTATCTCTACTGTCCAGGGAAGGCTTTTTACTAGATTTTGGAGCATTGCTGCAACATCCCAGCAAATCCTAAAAGTATTGGCATCATTCTGAAAACATAGTTCCACTACTTCACAGCTCAATGCTACCCCTCTAACCCACATTAGTCATTGTGCCAATAGGTTCATGTTTATATGTTTATATTACAGTCCTATTCTATTGCCAGTACTTCTCTATGGGGACTGGACAAGCTGTGTCTGTGTGCATTTGCACATCTGTGTTAGCAATGGGTGCAACTTAAAGTAGCTGAAAGCATTCATTAGAAGGGGTGTTCCCAAACATATGGACATAAGGTGTATCTTAGGTGTATTTTCATCATAATTTTATAATCATGCCATAATATGCTTGTCTGAGTATGTTGTTTACTGTTTGCATTCCATACTAAATCAGTGTAAACTGCATAGCAACAAGCATCTGATTGGATGGCAGTCTATTAGTCTGTAATCTAATTTTATATGTTTGTTTTTCCAAATCCTTCCTAAATAATGAAAATATTTGTGCAAATAATTGAAGTTTGTGGAATTTCAGCTGCTTAACTGGGTTTCCCCACAGGCCATTCACATGCTGGTAACTGCTGCCACTGATTTACAGAAGGACATTGTGGAGAGTGGTCGGGTAAGTACCGAAAAGGACTTGCAGAGCTTGTCTAGCGAATTTGAGGCTTCTCACTGACCTCTTCTCTCCACAGGGAGCAGGCTCTGTGAAAGACTTCTACGCCAAGAATTCTTGCTGGACTGAAGGACTCATTTCAGCCTCCAAGACTGTAGGATGGACTGCCACACAGATGGTGTAAGTACCTTAAAATATATGTTTGCTGTCACACAGTAATAGGGGATCTAATAGGGGAACTTACGGATATTCATTTATTCTGGTCTATATGTACCAGATTATGGATACACAGTTTTGACCTTTAGCTGTACAAATATTTTAATGTAAAATACCAAGTCACACCTGAATGAATGTAAGTTTTTCATAACCTTAAGAACCTCTGATCTAAATGCATATACATGATTTACAGATGGCACAATGCAGCTACTACTTTAAGCTATTAGTATTGAAATCTTCAATTTAAGCCAATATTTCTTCTTTGAAACCTTCTAAGTTTTAAAATCAGCTTGGACAAGCCAACTTACATTTAATTAAAGGGCCCCAAGTGGTTCAGCGGAATAAGGCACTGTCACTACAACCAGAGGATCGCTAGTTCGAATTCCAATCATGCTGCTAGCCATTGGCAGCCGGGGCCCCCGAGAGAGCACAATTGGCCTTGCTCTCTCTAGTGTGGGTGGATGGCACTTTCTCCCCACATCATTTCAGTGCTGTGCTGGCCGGCACTGGTGTCTGCTGCCTGATGCATCATCACTTTCCTGCGAGGCCGTTGGTTCCCTGGTGATGTTGCATCGGCAGTCGTTCAAAAAAATAGGTTCTTGCTAGATGCGCACGTGTCGGAGGAGGCGTGTGTCAGTCTTTACCCTCCAAGTGTCGGGAGGATTGCATGTGATGGGGGGCAATATGCATGGGGTACTCATTTTAGGACTGTGTACTACTTGTGCACTACATTGAGTGTGCTGCAATCTGTATGTCAGAAACACATGAAACTGTGATGTATGCTTCTTACCTAGTGAGTCTGCTGACAAAGTGGTGACAGACCAAGGCAAATACGAAGAGCTGATTGTGTGCTCCCATGAAATCGCTGCCAGCACTGCCCAGCTAGTGGCTGCCTCTAAGGTAAAAATGTACAGCTACAGTACATTCACTGATAAGCCAAATCATTATGACCACCTGTCTAATATACTGTTGGTGTGCAACATGCCTCCAAATTAGTTCATTCAGCAAGGCCTTTAAAGTTATAAACGATCCTGTGCTGTAAGCTGTGTGCTGGAGCTGATCAGGGCTTTCTGTCATTTTTCCATGTTAACCCCTTAACACTCCAAGGCTTAGTACAAAAGGCATATTGCTTAGTAACTACAGGGACTTCTGTGCAAACTAATGGGGCTGTTTCTTGGTAATAGAAGTGTGTAATAAAACATTTGGCCTGCTGGCGGGACACTGGCCAATTATATGGTTAATGGCGCACATGAGCCCAGGTGTCCATGTAATGAAGAAGAAGGTCAAGTTCCCATACACATGTGTCCATTGCAGGTGATTTTAACATTGGACAGGGGTTGGCATGGGTACTCAGATCGGTCTGCAGGTGTGCAGCAGGGTGTGTTGTGACCCATTCTTCCAATAACCATAATTAAAATGTATGTGACTTGTGCCACAGTATCCTTTCTGTATGTTTGGACCAGACAAGGTAGCCTTCATTGCCTTACTAGACCTTGACATGCACTGTTCTTGTAAAATAATCAACGGTATTCGCTTCATCTGTGAGTGGTCATAATGCTTTGGCTCTTTGGTGTACACAGCTAATGTAGTGATCTATAAAAACATTGCTTCTAAAAATCATTAACTGACATCTCTTTATTTCTGTAGGTAAAAGCTGACAGAGGGAATAGGAAGCTTCACACGCTGCAGCAGGCCTCGCGCCATGTGAATGACATGGCTGCGGTCGTCGTGACTTCAACCAAGGCTGGACAGATGCAGATTGAGGATAAGAGTGAGCATGATTATATGTTTAGATTAGAGATAAGAGAGTTACAGGTTTTAGTAATGTACTATAATGTGATATACCACCATGGCAATGCAGCATGCCACACTACCCAGCCTAGTCATGGACTGAGTTGAGGACTGGGGAAGTTCAGGAGATGTCATGGCAACACAATCACCAGATATTAATGTTTTTTACACTGTTGAGAACTTGTGGGACAGTGTTGGAGAATGTCTGGAGGTCAAAAAACAACCAAACCCAAGTGAGGTCTGTGGAGAGCAGTGAAGAAGCAAAGCAGGTCATTTAAACCATTAAAAAAACTGTTTTAGGAAAATACAACAAAGTATTGGCAAAGTATGAGGCAGTCATCTAGGCATACGATACAGATGGACACTTATAGTTCAGCCTTTTTTCTTGCTATGCTTTGTAATTATTGATCAGTTATTAAAAACAAATTAAGCCTGAAGTATTTAACATTGTTTTATCAGTGTTTTTTTAACTCTCCATAATACCACCTCACAGACCCTATGGATTTCTCAAGCATGTCCCTGATCAAACTGAAGACTGAGGAAATGGAATCACAGGTAAATTCTCTCAAACTGAAACTTTTGCAGGGGAAGGAAATACACAGTTGAGTTTTGTGATGTGCTCGGAAGGTTTCCTTTTTATGACAATTATGAATATTATGTTATATTATGCAACATAATATTGTATTATGTTTGTGTAAACAATGCTTCACATTGTAACGTGCGCCACCCGCTTTACTCAAGCTAAACTTTCTTGTGCGTTCTTGGCAGTCATATGGGGATGTGAGAGATCTCACCTTGACCTCCACTGTTCCCCTGAACTGTCGTCTCTTAATAACAGTCAAGGCTGTGGAACTTGCAAACTGAAATCTTGTGGACTCCTGCCTTGTGGACGTTGATTATTCTTGGACAGATAAAATTTTGATGGATGTATTTAATTTTTTTTCTAGTAAAAATGGAAGTTTCATGTGACCAAATAACAAATTCAATTCACTTTTCAGCTATATGGTTTTATTGGCTTTAAAACGTTCTTCAGGTTTGCTCCCAGACAAAGGCAAGAAAACATAATTTGACCAGTGTGAACATTAAACAGGTTCATGAAGTGTATATGTATATATTTCTTGACCCTTGTGTGTGTGTGTGTGTGTGTGTGTGTAGGTACGAGTGCTGGAGCTGGAGTCTAAGTTGTCCGGCGAGCGGCAGAGGTTGGGGGAGCTGAGGAAAAAGCACTATGAACTGGCTGGAGTGCCTCTCGATCTGCCTGCAGAGAGAAACTTCGAAGGCTTTGTGTTACCATCAGTTCTGCCTGACTTACCACTGCCCGAGCCACCTTTCCCTGAGCCACCGTTGCCAGTCTCACTGCAAGATCTACCACTACCAGAGCCACCGCTGCCTGATCCACCCAAACCCGAGCCTCCTAAAAGCACATCCTCCAGACGGTCCATCTTTCAGAAATCTGGCTCTATCTTCAAGAGCGCAGTAAGTGTTTCTTCATAGATGCCTGCTCTGCTGCTAATGTTTTGATACTGTTGTTGTGTTTATGGTGAAACCTGCCATTCATTTCTTTATTTTCTCCCCCTTTTACAGTTTAGGTGAAGACTTTGAGGAGTGAAAAGAACCATTTGAACCGAACACAAACACACCTTTCTCTATTACTATTACTATTACTCATTTTTCATCATAGCTGTCATTCATGTTTTATAAAACCAGCCACAAAAGGTTTAAAAGTGTATATGAATGACACACCAGATTCAGTCATTAGAAGATGTGGTTTCTGTAATATGATTATGATTTAGGACTTTTTGAGTATTTAGTTGTATTATCTATGCCATTGTTATTACAGCTTCACTGAATATGCCATTTTATTTGTCAGATTCTTTAAATCTTCATGTGCTAAATTAAAAATTGGGTCCTGGAAAAGTTTAACATTACACATTATACTCAGTATGGTGTGTTAAACATCATATAAATAGTAAAATTGGTTGTGTGTTGTTCTTTCCTGTAAGATGTTCCAATATAAAACATAGTAAACTATATTTGAGATGGCTGAGGGTCTTTTTTACTCTATCTGGTCTCATCTACGGTAATCCTTACTGAATGAAAGTCCTACTCATTCATTTGTTCATTAGATTAGGTTTTAGGAAGTTGTGACGGAAGTCCCTTGTACTGAATTAATGTAATATTGGATTAACACACATGAAATGTGTCCATATGCAACATTTTTCTTTGGATTTTATTTTTGTCCCTAAAATACCATAGCAACCACCTTGCAACATCTTAGCAACCAGCTAGCAACACCACAACAACCACCTAGCAATGCCACAGCAATGGCCTGGGCTACCAAACCAACTGCCTAGCAATACCATAGCAGCCACCTTGCAACCAGCTGGGTTAACTAAGTAAAACTGAGAAACTGAGAGTTAGATCATGAGAGATCACCTACATTTCTTCTGGGTTTTTGAATGTTAAGTTCCTTATGGACCTAATGGCTTGTACCTCACTGCTTGTGTGAGTTTATGTAAGGCAAGGCAAGGTGATCTTAGTTGTATAGCAGATTTCGTACACAAAGGTCATACTAAAAAAGGACATGTAAAAATTGTACCAAAAATGTATGTTGTCATGTGTACATGGTCATTTTCCAAGCATATTCTCTTTTCTCTTTAAACAGACAGTTTTTGTTACTGTGCTACAAAGAGCTCTGTTCTCATTGGCTGCCTTGTATTGTTCTATTCAGACCGCAGTTCAGGCTGAAGCACTGTTTATAACTTCAGCCTGTGCAGGAGGGGGTGGAGAGCTGTAGACTGAATAGGTCTAGTCATTGATTTTTGTGACATCCCGAAAATAATTTTAAAAAGTTTGAGTAGATATTAATTGTGTTTTATAATTGAATAATGTTTACATGCTCATCAAACTCAATCGAAGACTCAAAATATGAGTGCTCTGATTTCTGCCATGTCTTGTTAAATGTTTTTGCACTGTAATACTGTAGGTAAGAGCTAAGTAATTAATGGTAATTAAAAGTAATTAAAAGTCCACTTAGCTATTTTTATTAAGGTAATTTTTTTTGTTCATTTAGCTGTTTCAGATTTTGTCTGTATACATATATATATATATATATATATATATATATATATATATATATATATATATATATATATATATATATAGTAACAGCTTGTACAATACAGCTTTGACACTCTAGACACCAAAAAGTGTTTGTATAATTAGATTTTTAAAGCATTTTTATTACTGTTAAGGTATGTTATGTACTGTCATGATCTGTTCATATCAACTATATTTTACCATATCGCCTTATACTGTCATTTATAACTTTTAGCATTTCTGTATCATGCTGGCAATTATATATATATAGGACTTTTTGAGTATTTAGTTGTATTATCTATGCCATTGTTATTACAGCTTCACTAAATATGCCATTTTATTTGTCATATTCTTTAAATCTTCATGTGCTAAATTAAAAATTGGTTTAACATTACACATTATACTCAGTATGGTGTGTTAAACATCATATAAATAGTAAAATTGGTTGTGTGTTGTTCTTTCCTGTAAGATGTTCCAATATATATATATATATATATATATATATATATATATATATATATATATATATATATATATATACAGTCATGCCCGAAAGTATTCATACCCCTGGCAAAGTTTGACTTAAATTTACTTTTATTTAACCAGAAGTTATATTTTTGCCTTGAAACGACACAGGCATCTCCCAGGAGATAACACGATGATGTACAAGAGGCATCATTGTGGGAAAAAGTATTTCTCAGCTTTTATACACATTTGAACAAAAAGTGGCATGTCCAAAATTATTCATACCCTTCTCAATAATTAATAGAAAAGCCTTTATTGGCTATTACAGCAATCAAACGCTTCCTGTAATTGGTGACCAGCTTTTTGCATGTCTCCACTGGTATTTTTGCCCATTCATCTTTAGTGATGAGCTCCAACTCTTTGAGGTTCGAGGGTCTCCTTGCCATCACCCTGATCTTTAGCTCCCTCCACAGATTCTCAATTGGATTCAAGTCAGGACTCTGGCTGGGCCACTGCAAAACATTAATGTTTTTGTCTGCTAACCATTTCTTCACCACTTTGGCTGTGTGTTTTGGGTCGTTGTCGTGCTGAAATGTCCACCGGTTCCCAAGGCCAAGTTTCTCTGCAGACTGCCTGATGTTGTTGTTGAGAATCTTGATGTATTGCTCTTTTTTCATGGTGCCATTTACTGCGATCAAGTTCCCTGGTCCATTGGCTGAAAAACACCCCCAAAACATTAGGTTCCCACCACCATGTTTGACAGTGGGGATGGTGTTCTTAGGGTTGAAGGCTTCTCCTTTTTTACGCCAAATGGTGCACACATCATAGTGGCCAAACAATTCAATTTTTGTTTCATCTGACCATAAAACAGAACACCAGAAGTCTTCTTCTTTGTCCAGATGAGCATTTGCAAAGGTCAAGCAGGCTTTTGTGTGCCTTTTCTGGAGAAGTGGTGTCCTCCTTGGCCTGCGTCCGTGGAACCCAGCAGTGTGCAGTGTCTGTTGAACTGTCTGCCTTGAGATGTCGCCACCAGCAGAGTCCAGATTCACCAGGATGGCCTTGGTGGTGATCCTTGGATTTTTCTTCACCTCTCTCACTATTCTCCTGGCCAGCACAGGTGTCACTTTTGGCTTCCGACCACATCTTCTGAGATTTTCCACAGTGCGGAACTTCTTGTATTTTTTAATAATACTTTGCACTGTAGCCACTGGAACTTGAAAACATTGTGATATGGCTTTATAGCCCTTTCCTGACTTGTGAGTGGCCACAATGCACAGCCGCAGGTCCTTAGTGAGCTCCTTTGTCTTAGCCATGACTGTCCACAAACCAACTGCAGAGAGCTGCTGTTTTTCTCCTGTTGAGTTGATTAAAACAGCTGTTCCCAATGAATCAGGGTAATTAGGATGCTTTAAAACAGCTTGGACTATTTGGAATGGTATAGAACTTTGGATTTTCCCATATACTGTGACAGTTTTCAAAGGGTATGAATAATTTTGGACATGCCACTTTTTGTTCAAATGTGTATAAAAGCTGAGAAATACTTTTTCCCACAATGATGCCTCTTGTACATCATCGTGTTATCTCCTGGGAGATGCCTGTGTCGTTTCAAGGCAAAAATATAACTTCTGGTTAAATAAAAGTAAATTTAAGTCAAACTTTGCCAGGGGTATGAATACTTTCGGGCATGACTATATATATATATACAGCTAAAATGGTTCGTATGGGTTTTTTATTTCAAGGACAAAAAAGGGGCATTTGCCAGGCATTTTTGATCGAGTAATAATGGCCTCCAAGCATATTTAGCTATTTTTATTATTAAACGTTTTTAAGTTTAGCTGCTCCAGATCTGTTGATGTCCGCGTCCCGGTCCGTCCTGCACTGCCACCTGCCGGCCCCCTCCTGACATGCGCAGTCCAGCAGTTCGACCAAAGACGGTGGAGGAGAAGCAGGACGGCGATGGGACAGCGGCTCGCACCGACTCATTTCCCGCTTATTACCGCCGTCGGGGCTGCGACTAACGAGTTAATGACATTACAGGGAGCGTGAAGGGCTGCATTTTCCGGACTCGGTAAAGTTTGAGTGTTCTGAAAGCGGAGGGGAGTTGGGTTTAGGGCGGGCGGGCGGGGGCCGCTAACGTTAGGCTAACTTGGTGAGAGCCATGGAAGATTTTGGGTCCGCGCTGGAGAAGAACGTGGCCGACCTGACCGTGATGGACGTGTACGACATCGCGGCGGTGGTGGGCCAGGAGTTCGAGCGGATCATCGACCAGTACGGCTGCGAGGCTCTGTCAAGGCTCATGCCCAAAGTGGTCCGGGTCCTGGAGATACTCGAGGTCCTGGTCAGCCGGAACAGCATCAGCCCCGAGACCGAGGAGCTGCGGCTGGAGCTGGACAAACTCCGGCTGGAGCGGATGGACCGCCTGGAGAAGGAGAGGAAACATAAGAAGGTAAATAAAGCAGCTAATAGTTTATAGTGTTAGTATAACTTACACTCGTTATTCAGAAATACGAGCAAACTTTTGAAGAGAAGAGTTGGCTACATTTATTAAATTCTGAAGTAAATTAGCTAGCTAAATAAATCAATAAATAAATAAATAAACAAACAAACAAACAGCCTGATGACAAATCACAGCTTTTGCTGGTAACGATAGACTAGTTTCAGATGATCTCAGCTGGTCTTTAATGGTCAAGGCTGGTCACCCAGATGAAAACATACCCTGTGCTTGTAAGCCAGCATTATTGAATATTATTATTTACTGTAAATATGATATGATATGATATACTATATTGTAATTATCGGTTGCTAGGAACTGTATTTTACCATATTTATTTACATTGTCACCTTATACAGTCATGTCAGACTCGTTCACAGCTCTGTATCACACACATTTTATATACATATCTACCATCATGCTGATTTTATATTTTTGAAAATATTTATTATGACAATATTTGTACTCTCTAAACACATTTGGTCTAAAAACTCAGTATTATGTTCCAGTTATGTGTTATGTGTATTCTTGTGGGTGATTGGAGCTTTAGTATTTCATTTCTGACCCAAATGATCTCAAAAAGAGACAAACCGAGCCTGACGAACTTCACCTCCTATGCCGAGCAGTGCTGGATGTATTAAGAAGTTGTGATGTACTCTGTACTTTTGGACCTGCTGCTTTTTGGAAGCTACGTTTACCTTCACTGAAGTGACTAGAGCTTTACTTGAGGGTTGTTTTGGCTTATCTATCCACCTCTTGAGTCTGAGTTTGAGCTAGTGAATCTAGGATAGGTACATCCACAGGCAACAGCGCTGTTTATCTGTGTACACGTTAGTTAAAGCTTTGAGGAGCTGCCATCTTTTTCTTGGGGAGTCTTACGGAAGCCAGAGCAAAGCAATGCGGAGCGGAGCAGAGTTCCTGTTCATGGCAGGAAACGACCCATTCCAATCTGGGTCGGTGGGAATACGACACTTTATCACGTAACCATCCCCTGGGACCCTGCACCAGAGCTCAGACGACACTACCAGATTTAGAGTCAGGCATTAACACAGCGTTTACCAACAGCAGCTTTGTGGTCAGTCGGGACAGAAACACCTCATCATTGTTGAAGGACAGTCATTTATTAAGCAAATATTGGTTCAGTGAGGTTCATTGACCTTGAACTGTGTTATTCCAAATTTTAATTTTGAATAAATCACAATAATGAATTTATTCATTTTAGACAGTTTTGCCTCCCACACTTGGGTGGTGCAACTATCCAGACATGCATGGAGAACCAGTAAACTGAAAGCTTAATTTAATAAAAGAAAATAATTACACAAAATAAAATAAATACTTAGAATTATTAATGTGTTATGTAATAATATATAATAGAAAATGTGTACAGAAATTTATTTACCATAATTTTGTGGTTGTAGCTATGTTCTGATTTCTCCAGATGTGTTTTTATTATTATTTTTTAGATTATTTATTTATTTATTTATTCGAAAGTGTGTATAACCTTGAGTTTAATGACAAGGATTGTCCAAGTACAACGTCTAGTTTTATTTATTTTGTAGTACTGCTAAACTTTTGAAATGTATGATTGCACCTGACATTTCTGGGTGGTGCTGTCTAATAAACTTCATTTGTATCATTAAAAAAGCTGTGAAGCAAATTTTAAAACACTAAATAGATTATTGCAGATACAGCATTTGGCACTGGCCCTTTACAGAGATAGGAGCCTGTATAGAAGATAATGCTGTGATTAGTGTAAGAAGTAGGCCTGTATTCACATGACAAATGTGTGATATGGGACTGAAGAGCGCGGTTACTGTAGACTGATAACCACTGGTTTGATATACAGGCTTGTGCTTGTGACAGTGCAGCGTTATGCCAGTCATAACACCCTGTGAGTTTTTTTTTTATTGAGCTTAGCTATGATTGTGTCCTTCCGTGAGGTTTACAAGGTTTTAGATCAAGTGAGAGGTCAGGTGTATCTAGAGGCCAGTAATCTAGTAGTAATCTTCCCCTTCAGATTATAGAAGTAGTGGAGTCCTCTGCTTATGACTTTGACAGGTAATCAGGTTATCAAGGTTTATTAAATTTCCACAAATTGTTCAGATTTTCTGCATGACAGTTGCTGAGAGAAGGTTGTTTTAATGTGAAAAGGTTCATTATAGAAAACAGTACTCTCATATTTCTGTGCAGCTCATGCTTCTTTAGTGTATTGGGGAATCAGAGGTCACAGTGTGTACAATGCAAATGTAGCCATTTTATTTTCCATCTTAAAGTCCTAGTAAAAATGGTGAAAATGATCAAATGGTTGTAAATCTGAGAAAACACTGTTTTCTTTGGGTACTATTTTGCCTTACAGCACACTGAGTCTCCGCCGTAAGTGTATTCTAAAGAGTATAAAGAAGTCTCTCAAACTACTGTGAAAACAATCACAACCATTAAGCATAATAACTGTTTGTTGGAGCTTTGTGACGAGATATTAAATTCTTCAGACGTCTGAGTCTATTCACCTCCATTGTAAACAATTCTGACTCATATTTTTAGAATAGAGCGCTTCACACCGAACTCACTATGCATGAATTTGTTTACTCTTAATTATTTGATTTAGTAGCAGTTTTCATCTATATGTTCTTCTATACTTGACCAAAAACAAACCCTGTTTCTTGGAAAAAGGTAAACACGGGAGGCTTTGACATTGTCTTATGGAAAAGCATATTAAAAGACAGTGTGGCAATATACATATAAATGGTTCTGCACGTTGCGCTGTGAGAGACATGTAGATGTGTTAAAAATGTGTATGTTTGATCACAGGAACTGGAGTTGGTTGAGGATGTGTGGCGAGGAGAAGCCCAAGATTTGTTGTCTCAGATTGCCCAGCTGCAAGAGGAAAACAAGACCCTCCTCAACAACCTGTCTGTCAAAGACTGCTCAATGACAGAGGAGGACATTCAGAGACAGGAAGGTAATTCATAACAAACCTACTTAAAGAGGCTCACGCCAGCTATGCCAGCTGCATCTGTGGTTTGAATGAGGAGTGAACCTCTAATTGAACCCCTTAAACCCTTAGGACTCATTGTAGGCCTAGGTTTCATTTCCTCAGTTTTGTAACCACTTGCATCTTAGTTTTGTAGTTACTTGATAATAAGCCTTAAGGTTAATAACTTGATAATAAATAAAGCTTGATTAGATATTCAGAGCGAAACATGAATTAATAAGTGCTTGTTATCAGTTTAGTTAAATTAGATTAACTATAATATGGTAGTAAATAGAAATCTATATTGTTACAGTCAGGCAAAAACCTTGTATCTCCACATTTGCCATTTTTGACATAATGAATTTCAGTTTGAAAGTGAACTCTTTGAAACAGTAGGGATTTCTGCATTGATTAACTTTTTTTTAAAAAGACAGTCAAACTAAATTAATGAACAGTTGTTTGGTCTATTATTTGTGTACATGGAGTAAATCTCCACAGTGCAGGCTAGAAAAAGTGAGACTTGCACAGCTTTATGTTTGGAGGAAAAAAACATTGCACACCCACACTAAAACCTAATCTCAACTGAGAAGCATAGTGAAGACAGCATCATGGCTTGGGGCTGTTTTGCCACCTCAAGGCCTGGGCACCTTACAATCATTATGGGAACAGCGACTTAGAACCCTGATTTGACTTGACTTGACTTGACTTGACTTGATCATAAACCTATCGAGAGACTGGCGCTTGAACTAAAGAGGGATATCCACACAAGACATCCCAGAAATATTGTTGAGCTGAAACACATTTGCAGGGAGGGAGCGGTCCAAAGGGTTACTTACTTTTTCTAGCCTGCACTATGGATGTTTACTCAGTGTGTTCAGTTAAGATGAACAGGACAACTGGGAATGGGTTATTCATTTTGTGACTCCAGGTTCAAAGTATAAATATTAGTAAGTAGGTAATAATAAATAATAACAATAATAATAATAATAAGTGTAGGATATAAGGGGTTAAAAAGTGACTCCACTCTTCAGTTCTTTGTGCCTCAGTGGAAGCGAGAGGCCACAGCAGGAAGGGAGTTTACAAACACACTGGTCTGCTGTTGCCTGAATTACCTGTTATGGGCTCTTGTAATTCACCCATACTCTCTCCACTACACTCACAGCACTCCCTTTGCCAGCCTCCTCTTGACCAGCACAAAGAGAACACATGCGGTCATACTCGCAGCCGTTGACGTGCTCATTCTCTTGGCCGCTCAGAGTCGAACAAAAAACATTCAGCCGTGCCACACAAAGGAGTCCTTCTCTACATAACTAAAGGGCAGCCAGGAAGCATTGCTGCAGGAGCAGACCAGCGTGGGGAAGCACAGAGAATGCTCAGTTCTTGCAGCGCCCCCCCCACGTGCCCTGCGTTCATGGCCACCGGAACAGGCCTCTCTCAGTGCACTCTCAACCTGCCTGTTTAAATCAGAATGATTCTCTATCTGAACTATCTCCATTACTCATCTCCCTGTTTACACAAACGCAGTGTCACTGCTGATCTAAAAGCATGAAACATGTTTCCTTTCCAGCCTCCATAAATCATGAAACTCACTTATTCAGCATATGATTGGTCGAGTTACACTACAAGGACAGAAGCAGGGTGGCAGGTAGGGCTGGGCAGTGTGATGATATTTATTGTTATAGTGATAATGATAAATACCATCATGCAGATAAATTGGCAGAGCATTTGGCCTGAGAATCCCACCTCTACCCCAAAATTCGCCAAACACACTGTTGTAGTATTTAAGTTTTAATAAGAACTGGTAGGAAAGAATATCATTTCCTAATGCTATTAAAATAAGCACTCATTTTCAAGTTGTATTGCAGGGGGCAATCTTGGGGCCCAAGCACTGTTTGCCTTTTTGGAGCCAGTAGATCACATCTACTTGTATTTAGTTTTTTTCTTTAAATTTACCATTACAACATTTATACAGCTTTATTCTTCCAAAAACTGTCATAGTTTATTTCTACACAACCATTTTCTAACCTCTCTGTGTTCCTCATAATGAAACTGTACGCTGTTTTTCTAACTGTGTCTTTAAAGCAATATAGATAAAGAGGAAGATAAACTGAGGTAGGCTGAAATATGTAAACGATATAAAAACAGGCTGATTTTTCAGATTAGTTTCTGTATGTGAACTGTATGGTCTGGGAAGTAAACGGTATTAAAATAAAAATGGGAAGTACAGCTTTCTGTCACACACGTCCTTTAACACGGTACACAGCAAAAATGCATACCCTCAATAAAAACAATGATTTTTAAAGTTGTGGACCACAGGTTGTGCATCCACTGTACGGTGACCTTAACTACCAGTTCTCCAGTACTGGAAACCATTGCACCGAGTATTAGGGAGAGTAAGGCAACAGTAACCCACCAGAGAGTGAGGCCTATTATGTTCTCTTGGACATTCTGCTGTGATCACCAGAGATCGCTACTGCAATCTCCCAGTGATGAGGCCAACGCTTAGACGACTGCGCCACTCGGAAGCTCTGGTTCTGTGGTTAAATTCTTGCTTTGTGTTTATTGGGAATAGAAAGTCCCAATCAGAAAGTCATTCATTAGTAAACAGACTGTGTCAGATATTGGCTGTTAGTCTCTACGGGACTGCACAGGCAGGAGTGCACCAAAACGTTTATTTTGCTGACAAGATTTTACTGACACATACTGAGAACTCAGTGCTTGCCTCCATACACTTGGACTGTTTATGAACCAGTAAGTTATTTTGGTGTCGGTGGCTGAGTTTGTGTATGTGTGAGCATGTGTTGGACATCCACAGACACAAGTCTATTTTAAGAGCCTCTGCCAAGCACTTACAGAGGAACTGTTTTGCTTTGCGTGTCACTCATACCTCAGTTCCCAGTGTGCTTTTATCCAGTGCAGAAAAGTATAGTCTTTTAATCTGGTCTGACTCACCTCCCTGACCATTCAAGTACCCAGTTCCTAAAGAAAGGTGAGCTGTTCTCCCACTGGTAAAACAAAGCATTTCACCAGTAGATTCAGACATGCTTCAGACATAATTCAAGAGTAAAGATGTGGTGGGAGTGTATTTCCCCACATAGAATTGCATGAGTGCAATGAAACTAGGTTGGGCACAAACAGCAGAAAATAGCCAAACATTTGGAGGAAAAGCATCTCAATCGTAGTCAAACCTCTAGAACCACAGATGTTATGTTACATTGTCAGGTTGCACTGTAAAATAGTTCTACACCACAGATTTGAAATAATTCTGGTACCTTCTGAGAACACTCCTCACAGGTGCAGGCTGGGAATAATCTCTGTTAATGGTGCCTAGAGAAAGGTATAGAGCACTCTGTTAACAAACACAAAGCAACAAACAAAGAATCTACACTGAATCAGACTTAAAACAGACAATACCTGATCCATTTAAATATAATATCTGATTTGGCCTAGTTTTTAATCTAATCTGATTTTTAACAGCCCTTACTTTTTAGATGAGAAGTTGTGGCTATTTGATAAAAATCTTTTTTTTTTTTTTAACTGGCAATGCTAAAATTAGGGCGAAATACTTATAAATAAAAAAATATATATTTGTGTCTATCAAGCTGATTTCTTACTGTAGTAGTGACCAGCAAAATCTACTCATCAAGTCCATAGCACTCATTATGCTGTTCTCACTTTGGTTTGCCAGGTATGTCAGAAAGAGAAAGGCAAGTGATGAAGAAGCTAAAGGAGGTAGTGGACAAACAGAGGGATGAGATTCGTGCCAAGGATCGAGAACTGACCCTAAAGAATGAAGACATAGAAGCAGTAAGTGGTCAGTTTTCATGGCAAGTACCTTGGTTAGCACCACATCACAAAAGTACACTCTGAGTAAACGCTGAATATTCATTTTTTATTATTTTAACTTATTTATTTATTTATTTATTTATTTATATTTTACCAAAGTACCCACATGGTTCAGGTATGTTGTGGTGATGAGTATTTTTCTCTCTTTTATAGCGGTGGGCGTTCCAAATGTCAAAGCACCCACTGGTAGCCATGGCGATTTCTGAAATGTGCTGAGAGGGCTGGAAATATTAAGGGTGAACATACTTAACCTGCCTCCATTACAGTTGAACTCTGCTTACTGTCTTCCAGCTGCAGCAGCAGCAGAACCGGCTAATGAAGATCAACCATGACCTAAGGCATAAGATCACAGTGGTGGACGCACAGGGCAAGGCTCTGATTGAGCAGAAAGTGGAGCTGGAGGCCTTTGCCCAGGCCCGGCAACAGGAGCTGGGGAGTCTGCGGCAGGAGGTGGCCCGACTCAGGGAGCGGTTGCAGGGTGAGAAGACTAGCCCTGAGGCCGAGGAACCCCCTGCACCGCCCTCACCTGCACAGGTAAGGCCTACACTGCTGGTAAACCTACTTGACTGGCCAATATGGTGGTGCAGTTGGAAATCAGTAATAACTGAGAAGTGATAATCACTTGTGGTAGGAAAGGAACCTGAATATGTGGCTAATTTTGATTTAAATGAAATAACCAGCAGACCATGGCGCTGCCACTATGACCTGAGGATCGCTGGTTCTGGGTCATGCTGCCTGCCATCAGCAGCCGGAGACCATAAGAGCACAATTGACCTTGCTCTCGCCAAGTGGGCAGCCGGAGCCAGTGAGAGCGCAGTTGGCCTTGCTCTTTCCAAGTGGTTTAGTTTTACCATGTACCCCCCGCCCCCATGCGACTTCACAGGTGGCCTCTGCCTGCCACCACGAGTGTTTCTGAAATGTAGGACAGGTGTTTGGTGATTCTTTGTTATGGTGAGAATTTTTCTGTCATCAGCTGTGAAAGCCTACCAGTCCCTTTTAGTTATTAAGCTCACCAGTTCTCTGTTCATTCTTTATAATTGAATTGTTTTGAACAGTTAATTTAGGTAAATCTGTGGTTTTGGCCAATGTCTATTACTGGTCTCTCAGCCTTAGAATACCTTACTTGACTTTCTCCAGCACAACTCTGGTTTTCATATTGATAAACCGGTTCTAAAGCAGGCTCTAAAGTTGGCCAAAAGCCTAAAATCAGAACTAGATGCAGAAAGCTCTTTTACACATGCACTAATAAAGCAATTCATAATAACAGGTCAATTACAAACACCTATAAGCCTTAGTAAAAAAAAAAAAGCCTTAGTCCCAAACATAATTGCGAGCACATATATATTGAATTTCTGGTTTGTTCTGCTCTCATTGGTCACCTTATAGAATGTCATGTTCTGCACTTTATTACATGATTATTTATTATGATACTTGATATCTAACATGATTTATTTATTAAATACAATTTATCCAAAAACTCAGTTTCAGTTTATATATATTATGTTAAGGTTTGCTAAACGTTGATGCTGCCTGAATGTGCTGATCTCATGTTTCAGGACTGTTCACGTGTACGTGACCACTGTGAATCAGAGAGCTCTGTCAGTGTGTCACAGAAGAAATGAGGCTGAGCTGGTAGATAAATATAGCCATAACTTGGCCAGCAGGCCAGAAAAGCAGAAGCTTGACCTAGAGGCATTTAAAGGGCTAGATCACCCAAACATTACCATAGTTAAGAACATGGTATTTAAAACAGGGATATGGTCCATGTGCACTAGCTTCTGTTCAGTGTAAAATATGTTAAGATAACACTGAGATTGTTTTGATTAGCTTTTTACAGGATAATAGATCATATAAACTTATGTAAGAGGAGGAGTTACAATGATATTGCGTGTTAACGAAATGGCCTAATTCGTATACAATACTATGCAAAGGGTTTAGCCATCTGTGACAATTACAGTGACAAAGTTTTTTTGCTCAGTAAAACATTAAATTTAATATTTAAATAAATACAAATAACAGTTTCTACATTTACTTGCTGAGAGAAATGCTTTTAAATAATGTGCTTATGTGCCTGAAACCTGTATGTGTATGTGATGTTACATCTGCAGATACTGACCTACTCTAAATCCACTACATACATTACAGAAAATGTAATTCTAATGTTATAATGTTATTGTTATAATGGTTCAAAACTGAAGAACTCAGTCCCACTCCCTCTTGCCATTCCTATATTTATCTTATTAAATTGTACTGTCTTTATATTAAATCAACATTGACATTTTAGTGAAACACTGTTAACATTTAAACTCCCTTTCTTTTATGGCTGTTATAAAAATGTAGCAAAAAATCAGCTGCTACCTGTATGATTTAAAAAGTCTTACCATTTTTTACAATTTTCAACTGTAAACTTCAAACCACAATTAGAACATGTCTTATTGTTCTTGTCCTTGCTTTGGGTCAGAGTTTACTCCCCGAGCCTGTCCCACCTAGGGGGTGCCCACCCACCTTTGCTCCTCGTAACCGCCAAGCACTTGCAGATGAGAACGAGGGTGAGGAGTACGAGGACGATGATGATGAGGAGGAAGCTGTGTTGCTATGGGTAACCCTTTAGCTTGCCTGGGTTGCACGGTTTGAAACTAATCTAGCATCTTTTGTGGGGGAGCTGTTACCAGTACAGCACGACCTTCTCCACTGTTGTGTGTGTATGTGGAAGCCAGCCTGGGTCGTCTGCTGCGGTTAACAGCATAAAATAAAGTCTTGATTAGCATCTTTCTGTTCTCCCATTCGTCTTACTAAATGGACACTGTTATGACCATAGCGATTTTTTTTACCAGTCTTGTCAGAGCTCAACTGTTCTGTTGACGTAGCACTTTACATTCCTCAGTGGCATGTGGGCGGCAAGTGTTTGTGCCAGCTGGGACAACTGGAGTCCCAGGAGGATGCATTTTGTACTTTCCAGAGCAGAATTAATTTTGCACTGTTAAAAGCACCTGGTTTAATTGAATGAAGTGCAGAAGATGTTGAATGAATCACTGTACTCAGTATGGGAGAGTATCTGAATAGTAGTTTTTAAGAATCTGTTGCTACTGATGTACTTAGTCTGTAATTAATATTGTGTATCGTGAAAATGTCTTTAAATATTGTGATATAGTATTTTATACATAGATACATACATACACACAGACCTAATAAGTTGGTTTACTGATAAAGGAGAAATGTAGATGTGAAATGTGCTTGATGATGTCAAGGATGTGATGACATGAACATAAACATGCTGCTGGCCACTCTTTGAACTACAGCCATCTTCTTCTCTGAGGACAGCTGCTAAAAGTTTGCTTTCCTTCATGGGGAGTAATGTAAGCTGCGCAAGTAGCGCAGATGGTCCAGCAGTGTTTTCAGAGTGTGACATTACCAACCAGTGAACTCTCACAGTGCCCCCTCCCTGTGACTCTCTTTAATGCACATGCATGAATGAGCTTTTTTTGCTGTGTTCTGACACAGAACAGAAATTTGACACATCAGACATGTCACAATTTTGAAATATCGTCATCATGTTTTAAATACAGCATATATTAACTCTTTACAGCAGTAAATTACCTTTATGCAGCGGTATTACCTTTATACCGCCCAACCCTATACGTGGTTCAGTCAGTCGCATCTTCCAGCCTATCCATTATGATTATCATCACAGCCCTAGCATCAAACAACATGACGCAATGTTAAAAAAATACAGCATGTGTGTGGTGTGTTATCAGTGTGTGGTTTGCATTGCAGTAACTATTTGGAATAGTAGGTCACCTAGCCTGCTCTGAATACAGAATGGGTCATACAATTAGATCTGCGTCATTCTAACCTTCCAGATTAACAGTTAAAGCAAAGGCCCATACTGTCTCTTAGAAATTCACAGTATGAGCCACATCAAGGTAGGGGTATACACAAGAATCAATGATGTCTGTAGAAATAAAGATGTCTATTAAACCACATTGATGTTGCTCCCTTTCAACAGGAGGCACTGTGCGACGAAGAGGCAGGTCTGGATCCAAAAGATCCAAATCGGCCTCGATTTACCCTGCAAGAGCTGCGAGATGTTCTGCATGAGAGAAATGAACTGAAGGCCAAAGTCTTCATGCTTCAAGAGGAAATTGCGTATTACAAAAGGTTAGTAATTACACGCTGTAACTGTATCAACACTTAAAGCTAGTCCCTGCTTAATTTCCAATTTGGTTTCTTCTTGCCCTTATCAGTTATATAGTAATTGAGTGGTCTCACCAATTATTGAGTAACCCAATAATTAAGGAAACCAGCTTAACTGAACAATAATAAACTATGCAGAGCATTTCTAATACTTAGAAACGTATGTCAGCCTCTGTTTTGCAGGGTGTCTGAGGCTAGTTCAGCTAATTTAGTTAAATGCTTTTAAGCTGTGTTTTCATTTGAGAAATTTAGAGAAATCTTTAATGCTAATTTTAGTTTCATGAACAAATACACATCTCTCGTGATCTCATACTACACATGATCTCAGCATATTATGACTACCCTTGGTTTGGAATAATTTCACACTGTAGTCAATCTGTTTTTCTGCATACTTTGTTAACCTCCTTTCACCATGTTCTTCAATGTTCAGGACTCAAAGGACCTCCACAGAGCACCTGTAATTTGGGTGGTGTGTCATTCTCAGCACTAAAGTGACACTGACATGGCGGTGTTAGTGTGTGTTGCACTGGTCCGAGTGGATCAGACACACCTCTGTCACTGATGGACTGAAAATAGTCCACCAATCAGAAATATCCAGCCAGCAGCATCTTGTGACCACTGATGAAGGACTAGAGGATGACCAACACAAACTGTGAAACAGATGAGCTTCTGTCCCTGACTTCACACCTGGACCAACTAGGTAGACATGTCTAATAGAGTGGACAAAATGTTTAAAAACTCCAGCAGCACTGCTGTGTCTGATCCACTCACCAGCGCAACACACACTAACACCACCACCACCATGTCAGTGTCACTGCAGTACTGAGAATGACCCACTACACAAATAATACCTGCTCTGTGGTGGCCCTGTGAGGCCCTTGCCATTGAAGAAGCAGTTGGACTACAGTCTGTAAATATAGAACTAGTGCTCCTATAGGTTGGAGTGGAGCTGATAAAATGGGATAAAATGAATAACTTTCCAAACCAGTTGTGGTCATAATATTCTGATATGACGGTGTATTTCACTGTACAATAGAAATCTGCATCCTGAATTTGAATGTTAGCAGAGTACTTATTTACATATACATCGTTTTACTTACTTATATTCCAGATATGCTGCGAGTTACACAGATGTGTTTTGTGACATTGTACAGAGGGAGGCCATAAATGACTGGACATTAATATAATAATTAGGTAGTTTTATGTTGAAACATCGGACTTACACAGTTCTATAAATGCTTAAATATTTAAATTTAACTTCCTTTTTGTTGATGTCTTTTATTTTGTTTTTTCAGTGAAGAGCAGGAAGAAGAAGCTGGCCCGCCCACTCCAGACCCCTCCCCAACGCTTAGACCTCGCTCCAGAGCCAGTCAACCTGAGTCTGGCATAAAGCGACTGTGCGTACTGCAAAGCATTTTTCTACCGCTGCTCACACGTGCATACATACACACACACACACTGCCCTACACTAAAATATTTGCCCAGAACCAAGCCCAGGCGACCTAATCTTTTCCCCCCATGAGGTATTGTACACACATTGCTGCACACTCACACTAGACAGATTGTGAAACAGTCTGTTGAAAAAGGTGAATGAGGGCTGCTTTTCCGAACATAACCCTTCCTTAAACAGACGTTTCAGTGTATCAAACTTTCAGACTTTAATTGAGCTCCTCAGGAGCTCTGTAGCATAACATGGCATTTCTTCCATGTTTTTGCATCTTTGTATCCTTGTGTCACTAAAATCGATTAAGGCATGATCATTAAGCCATCATTAATCCTGGTTTCTGTGTGGTGTTCCATTATGGCTCATCAGGGGTGGAAAACATACAGAGAAACTGATTAATTGATTAACTAAAGATTTTTCTTTGGGTACTGTTTTTTCCTTACAATGCTCTGCATGTACATCTCTGCCATAAATGAGGAAAAAATGTTGTAGGCCAAAAACCTAGCTCAGGCTCCTGTGGTCCAGTGGACTAAAGCGCTGCTACTATGATCCGAGGATTACTAGTTTGAATCCTGGGAGAGATCACGAATCAGAGAGAGCACATTGGCCTTGTTCCTTAGGGGTGGGTTGATGGAACTTGCTCCCCACATCACTCCTTGTCTGTTAGCTGTTTTATCGGAGCTGGGGAGCATCACTTTCCTCTCAGTGCACTTGCTACCTAGCGATGCTGCATCAGTGGCAGTTCGAAAACAGGCAGTGGCTGGCTTCACAGCCGAGAGGAGGAGATGTGCTAGTATTCACCCTCCCATTGCTAGTAATAGGGATTCCAAATTGATAGAAACGTGATTGAGAAGATGGCATATTTATAACCATTTCAAGTAATAATAACTTCCCAGACTACTTATACTATTTATAATCACTGTAAATAATTCTGACTTGTGGAGCATTGAACTTCAAACCACTCTGAAAGACTTTATTTACATCTTAACTTTAATTGTGCAGAAACTTAAAAACAAATCAGTGGAATTACTCTTTTAGTACAGTTTCTCTGTACAGTTTACATCCTTGATATATACTGGAAGCAGCAGCACTACCCTTGAAATGAAATGAAGTGGAGCTCTCTCTATATATATATAGATATTTATTATTTTTTCTGTGTTCCCACTTTGCTCACTATCCGTGTCTGTGCCTTTCTGCAACAGGATCTTCACAGCCATTATGCCGATGGTGGCGGCTGGGTTGATTCCAGATGACCCCACTTTACAGCCAATCAGACGACTTATTTCCCTTGTATGAGCTTTTTATTTTTGGTGGTTGACCTTTGTGTTCCTTTTTACGCTCCTGTTAACAACTTAACCCTTTAAAGCCAAGTGTGTCATATTTGATACATATCCACAGAAGACAAGCGTCCAGGCTTTTTTCTGTCCTGGCACCAAAGTGGTGTCCGAACGGCAGAGTCGCTCGCTGTCTTTAAACACAGACTGAAGACCCACCTCTTCTGAGAGTACTTGGGGTGAATAGCAGAGTGGTCACCTTAGTGTCTTGTGTTTAGTAGTGTCTAAACTTAGAGGTATCTTTGAATTTGTAGCCTATTCAAACTAGCTAAGGTTATTCTTAAGTAAATAGCAAAGCACTTTTGTAAGTCGATCTGGATAAGAGCGTCTGCTAAATGCCTTAAATGTAAATGTAAATGTAAATTTTAGATTTTATGACCTCAACATCAGTACGATATTTAAATGATTAAATATGGTTAATAATTTTTTAATAACAAAATAATATCAATAATATATAATAAAGTAAAAATGTAATAATTACAGAAATAATAAGTCAAACCAGATACATGTTTTCTTCCCCTGGTGGATTATCTGTGCACAATGTGCACCAGAAAAATACATACAGATTTCTAGGTTTAAAGTCACTGTAAATTTTTAAATGCAGTTTAGAATATAATGGGTTAAACAATTTATTTGTTTTTGTAATTCATTAATAATTTAATTTAATTTATTTTATATTTTCATTTTTAAAATAATTAGTATATTTGGCATTTATTTGATTATTCAGGCTTTAAAGGGTTATTTATTGTAGCCCTGCATGTGTTTGGCGCTGCATGCCCCGCCCTCCTCTCAACCCCACCTGACCTCTCTTTGGAGCCACTCATAATCCAGACAATATTCTGATTGGCTGATTGTGGGGCTATCTGGGACTGGTCAACAGGAAGATCATTCGAATCAGCCAGTCAGAATAAAGTACCTTTTCCCTTCTTGTTCACGGTCCTATTCACATGCTAACACATGTTGTTGTTTTTTTTTCGTTTTTGTCCCACTGTCTCACTAAGTATTTTAAAACCCTAACAATGATTAGCCTGGCAAACTAGCACCTTGTCTATGTTTCCTGATGTGAGTGACCCACAAATGGATAAACTAAATGTTTGTTCGAAAGACTTATATAATCTTCACATGTATCAGATGATCTTACTGGAATAGACCAATAGCAAAACCTAAAACACCAGCTTAGTTGTATAGGATATGAGTTCGTAAGGCAGGCATATTTGATCACATGTTTAGTTTATAGTGCATCATAACTTTGCTGAAAGTGCTCACAGTGGCTTGATTATTGGCCCTTATTTAGCAAAGTTCCATAAAAAAATGAGCTCACATTGGAGCACCCATAGTGCCCAAGTACAAACTGTAATACGGCATGACTAGGAAGGCAGTAACTGATGACTCAGCATCAGCTGATTAGATCCTGAAACCCTCTCTTGTTTACAAAATAAATCCAGTCTGCAAAATGCAGCCATCTACAAGTTATGTCGAAAGTATTCATGATGAGTTTTAGTTTACATATTCACTTGTACACTATTATTATTGTATATGTATTCGATTCTGTTATTAATGATTAAATAATTATTGGATAATGATTTTCAGGTTTTAACTGAGCATGCATGACATAATCATGGTCAGTAACATATTACAGTAGTGTAATCTAACAGTTATGAAGGCATGACCTAATTCTCACTCTCTTGTAAGGTTAGCATGTGTCTGTATTTTAGATATTTGAATAGATATATCTTTTTTATGGGAATGAAATTTGCAGAGGTTTATACCAAGGACTTTGTAAAATCATTAAGGTCAAGGATACAATAGTATCATGCATAAGATAAATGGGGCTGTAGATAAATGAAAAACAGTAAGGGCCCTAATACAGAGCCTTGGGGTACACTATATTGCACTAATGTACAATTGGAAAAACTCCCTTTTTGTTCTAACAAAATGGTAGTGGTTCATCAAAAAAAAAAACATATACTACAAAACATGATTGCCCTTTAAAACGTTATTTTTTGGAAAGCTACATGTTAACACTAAACAACATTTATGGGGCTGAAATAATGATCAAACAAGTGTTATAATTACTTAACAAGGGTCAGATTACAAAAGTAATTGCTTAGAATAAAATGTATCTGCTTCACACAAATGTTTAAAATTTGTAACCCTAAAGAAATAAATATATTCATGTGTGAAGCCAGTCCCGGTAGATATAGTCCCTAATTTCTGCAAATTGTAAGGTTTTGTGTTGGCATCTAAATTCTTATATATATTTGCATGAATTTCAATATTGGTGCATCCCTGGGTTTTACAAGCATTTTTCATGTTAAAATATTACTCTGATTTTACACCCTCTGATCAGACAGTTTGGAAGAATTATTCTCAGAGCATTCTCAGAGCTTCAAAACATACTGGTCTCACTGGGCATATTTTATATACCTAATTTTGTTTGTCAATATCAGCCTTTCATAGATAAAGTCAAAACATTAATGGTCAGTATCTCTTTCTCTGTCCTTCTCTGATTTAGGTTTAACTTCTTCTCCCGGGATAAGAGGCGCAGCTCCCAGAGGCCGCATCTAGACGACAGCTTCGGCTCATGGGCCAGCAATGACGGGGTTTACACAGAGCAGGCCCAGGAGGCCTTACAGCACATGTAACCTGTTGGACAGTGACAAGCACAAAGGCCCTGTAATCCCTAACCTGCGCCATGTGACAAGCCACACTTACACCCCCCTATTATGGTCAACTTGCACAGCCCTGCAACCTGCCGTCAGTGGATAAAGGAAGGATTCACAAAGGGACACAGGATAAAACAGAGCAGCTTAAATGTAGATACAGTTAAACAACACTTCCACCCTCGATTTGTCCCAAAAAAAAGGGATGTCAGGCTTTATTATTTCTAGTTTTCTTTGATGTATTGTGTTTGTTGGAATGGTTTTATTTTGGTTTACCAAATTGTTACGTTACTGTATGCTGTGTGGCCAGAAGTATGTGGACAGCCCTTCTAATTCATGCAAACATATAGTCATACTGTCTACAGACAAGCATTGCACTGAAATGCTCAGCACTGTCAAATGAGTCAGGTTTGTGAAATTTCTCCCCCGCTAGATCTGCCCTAGTTAACTGTAAGTGTTAATATTGTGAAATTGAAGCATTTAGGAGAAACAACATCAGATCGGCCACAAAGTGGTAGGCCATGCAAACTGACAGAGTAGGACCCCTAAATTCCCAACTGCATCTGGAAGCAACATCAGCACATGAACTGTGTGTCAGGAGCTTTCTGAATTGGGTTTAATGGCTGAGCAGCTGTAAGATCATTGTGTGCAGTGCAGAAAAAAGTGTTGGTTGAAGTGGTGTAATGCACACTGCCACTGGACTGTTGTGCCATGGAAACATGTCATCTGGACAGACCAATTAATCCCAGTTTGAATACAAGAAGAACGCTTCCTGGTGGACTAGAGAGTAACCGTAAAGTTTGGTGGAGGAGGAATAATGTTTTGGAAACTTGTAGATAGCCTTCCCAGACACGTGAATGTGTTCTAGGCCTTAAGGGGCACAATCTATCCAACAAGCTCTTAGGTGTGGTCAGGTGTCCACATTCTTTTGACCATGTAGTGTAAGTAGAAATGGTTCTATAGAGTGACTTGATACATCTTCAAAGATGTTTAAAGTCAGAAGGGCTGAGGAGGACAGGGAAGGAGGTAATTTTGATGTGCCTTGAGTAGCTATCATAATGTTTTGATTAGGGGACGTTTATTACGTATTTAAATTCAAATTGAATTATGGAATGAGGCAAGTGCCTAGTGAAAAGTCATTTGCCAATTATTTACGATCAGTTGGTATGCCCATGGTGGAATGGTGCATTGCCAATGATGTGGCATTTTTTTTTACAAGTTTAAAAGTGTTGAGATTTTGCACAGTAATCATGGTGCCACACTGAAGTGCTGTGGATCCTGAGGAGGCCTGAAAAAGTTATGGCACAATATTCTTGTTGGAGATGTACAGTCTAGTGTTATTGAATAGCTCCACTGTAGAAATTATTTAAAGAGCTTATTTGTGGACTGCTGACTCCCGAAAGTCATCAGTACTCGTCCTTCTCCAGCTTTTCTGCATTCTTGCGACTTGAGTGGTGCTTTCGCTGACAGTAATAGAGTTGTTTAGTCAAAGCATGAAAATGCAGATCCAGTTACAGCACGAATTACTGATGAAAAAAAAAGCTGCTTTGTGAGCTTGGAATCCTTTTTTTTTTATTCACTGTGTTTCAAACATGCATCCAACGTAGCTTAAAGATTTCAGGATTTGATTAAGCTGAAAATTCAAGCTACAAAAATGTACTAAAGGAAAAAACAAAACAAATCCATGTTGGATATTTATCAGTGCTAAGACATATGCTTCATAATTTCATCTCATTGCCCATTAAAGTATTTTATACAGCTGTACTGTAAGCAGTGTTTTTTGTTTTTTTTACTTCACTTGAGGGTTTTCCAGGTTTGTCAGACACTAGAGGGCGCTCCCGAGTCCAGAGTGAATGGGTTAATATGGAGCATTTGATAAAAATGCTTTATATTAATAGTGTAGAAAGGTTTGATCGTTTTCGTACCGAAAAATTTCTTTATTTCCTCAACACAGAACAGCACCTAATGTTTTCGCTTTGCAGACATTATAAATATAGCTTATATATATTTGTAACTTTTTAACGTTTTTTCACATCAGCCGCCATGAGCAGACAGGGGAATAGTATCCACTGATTGTATACATCTTTATTTCTGTATTGTAATATTGAAACAAACACATGTTTAACATTGCAAAGGTATTGGCATTAACATTAATATAGCACTGGCTGGCCAGGACGTTAACTGCCGGCCATAGTTACCGACAAACAAAGTTGTTATGTCGTAACTGGCCGCGACTGCAGCGTCATCTCGCTAGCTAACCAATCAGCACTCAGTAGCATTAGTGCTAGCGTCTCTACTGCCCATAACCCATTTGCTGTACAAAAATAGAAAAATACAGGTTTTTCTTTGCTTTTTAGTCAAAGGTGACATTCTACTTTCCAAAGTTAAAGGAGGGTCCTAGACAAGTGGTTAGACACTATTTTAACGATGCGTTTTTAGCTGGTTGGCCCCATTCACCCCCATTTATCGCGGACTCTGGTGTTCTGCAGTTATTTTTGATAAAATGGGGGAAACAGAAAAAAGGCTTTCTATAAACTGTGGTATTATGTGAGAATTGCCCACATACACAAATCACGCTGTGGACGCCCCCTCATGGCCAGCTGCACACGTGCATTTGTTGACAAGCTGAGAGATGCAGAAGCGCATCTGAACTGAAAGAAGCATGTGGGCTGGGGCGCCAGAGTAATACAGTATTACAGGATTTCACAAAACATGACTCTGGTTACGTAGTGTTAAGCAGTTCTGGCGGAAGGTCTCGTGCAAGTCCGCTAAGGGTCAACAGTGCAGCAGCAGCCAACCATCAACATGATTCTGAGGCTGATATTCTAAGGTGAGATTGCTACATAATGTTGCACACTATAAAAACAGGATCCTGACAAATGCATCTGGCACAAACATGCATTTCTCATGAAGTCAGTGACTAGTCAGCACGGCAGAATGGTTCAGTTTGACTTCTTAACCACGGGTTTCAATATAAGGCTCCCCAGACAAAAGATGTATAATTGCATAATTGTAGATGTATACATGTATAATTTCTTATGCATCATGCAGACGTATGCGTGAATGGTTTAGCAGACATGATGGAAGACCTCAGTCTCAATATTCAATCTGGAACCATCTGCTGAAATGCAGAAATAAGCACAGAAACAGCACACCCAGTCAGTTAAAGTGTGGGCTAAGATGGACAGGAACTGTCTCAGGAGGACTGGTATAATTCTCACCAGACTGAACTGACTGTTGCTGTTAAAGCAAGAAGACACGTAATCAAGTATTAGAGAAGAAATGATGTGGTTGACTGATGCTATACTTGTGTATAATTATATACACAGGAGTTACTACAATATCAATGTAACTACACTAATGTATAGGTTATAATGCACATAGGTATGGAATCAATCATTATATTCAGTTTTTTTTAAATGAAATTTTACGGTTTATTGTAGATTTAATTATGACAAATGCTTCCAGTTAATGTTATGGCTAATCAGTGTATCTCCATTACACCAACTGTAATAATGGATGTAAAATCATTTTTTGTCAAGTTTTCAGAGACAAAAATGCTTGCATGAGCATGCCAGCATTGTAAGGTGTGACAGTGCCTCATAAAGAGAGACATCAAAACACCACGAAAAAGGAAGAAAACACAGAGGTTTCATCCCAAATTACACACTTCAGATTTTGAATCTAAATAAAGCTTTATATATCTGTAATACAACAAAATGTACTTTTATTCATATGTCAAAATCTGAACTCTAGTGCTATCTGCATGTAGACGTAGTTTTATGACGTATGTAGTTCACTATATAGGAAGAAAGGAGGTATTTGAGATTTGGTCAAAAATAGGTAAGCGTTGTGACGTCAGCATTTTCGTTAAGCTCCGTTTCCTCCTTTCACATAAAAGCTTAGACACACAAAAGGTTTTCTAAGAGGTTTGTTTTTGTGTGCACGGGAGGCCACAACTAGGCCACAACTAGACAAAATGTCCAGGAAAACATCCACCCATGTATGGACGGGGGCCTACATCTTCACCCAGTGATTCCAAAATTAAAAGTCTGGACAGGATTTGCATATTAGAATCATTTTACACATTTTTATGCAATCAAATGGGTTTATTTTATCGAAAACATCTTTCAAAAACTTTTAAACAATAGTGTACAGAATACAGAAGGTTGTCTCAGCACCCTTGTTCAAATAACTTGTTGGAGTGAAATTCTCTCTCTATAGGACAGAAACCTAAACATGGCAATTATCAGCAAATTCTAGAGCATAGTTCATATTTATTTGATGAATTCGATATAAGATACATGCCACACAATGAATTATTTTGGGAATATTATAAATAAAGCAAATAAGGAGTAATTGTGTTTTAAAATTAGCAGATGTTATCTGTAGAGGGTGTGTAGTATGTTCACTTCAAAAAGTATTAAAAAAAAGATTTTAGCCCAACGTTTTTATGTTTAACCCTTTTTACAGCAAAGTGAGCTTAATATTTTCTTATTGGTCAATGTCTGCTTTATATCCATTAATCCAAGTTGTATCAATTACACTAGAAACATGAAACTCACAACAGTGTGAGGAAACAGGTGGGTGTTTCAGAGTAGGATTGATCCTAAGAGCCGAGAGTCAAGGCTGTTCATTGGGAGCAGAACGAAGGTACACTTCTATTGGACAGTACTCACTTTAAAGGCTTACCCAGTTTGAAATACTCTACCAAGTCAGCACAAGTCATCTTCTCTCAGAATCTCTGTAGGAGTCCCTATATCTTCGTTCCTCCTTTCCTCTATTCAGTTCTCTCTCACTACTTCTTTCACTGTATCGTCTAGAGTCTCTCCTGCCTTTATGGTAATCTCTAGCACCTCGTTCGTTCCCTCGTTCCCAATCGTCCCTCTGTTCCCGTCGCCGTCCATAATCTCTGTCCCGTCCCGGAGATGCGTCTCTGTCTCTCAGCCTCTCCTCTCTCCCTCCACCACCACCGCCGCCGCCTCCACCTCCATCCCACCTGCGTTCCGCGGCTCTGCCCTGGGGCATCGGCCCACCCAGGTTAATAGGCCTCCTGAAGGGTCTGTCTCTGCCTCCAAACCTCAGCTGTCCAGACTCCTTCTTCCCACCCAGGCCCCCGCCGAGGCGCCGGGGGACCCAGCCCTGCAGAGTTCGCTCCAACTCAAAGTCCACAAAGAGTTCATGCTGGTCTACCACCATCTTGTTAGCATCTCGCCAAGCCTTCATCAGAGAGCGTTCCTCTTTGTACTCGATGAAGGCATATCCTTTGGAGAAGCCTGTGACGGCATCTCGGACAATTCGCAGCCTGCGGATGTCTCCAAACGCGGAGAACATTTTCTTCAGGTCCTCTTCGGAGGTCTGCTTGTTCAGCCGTGAAACAAACAGCGTAAGCTGAGGGTCCCCTGTTATACCTTTATTGGGCCGGTACTCTGCATTCATCGCTCTCCATATCGCTCGGTCATGGGGCTCCACATCAGTGCTGTCGATGCTGCCGGCCTTCAGAGGGTCGTAGACCTTTGCAAGAGGACTCCACTCGCTCATTTTCTGAAAGAAGTGTATGAAACATGCACATTCACATTAGTGTTTTTATAGCAAAACATAAGGGAATTACAAAAACCAATCAGATTTGTATGGGTAAACATCTACTTGCATATCCACATCTGTTATCATAGAAACATGGGTACGCTAACTAGGAAGGGGTTGTGCCTAACCAGTCGCAATTATAAGCTCATAGATTGATGTGTATTGTGTACTGTTAACTGTTACTTTAAAGCACATTTACATTTGAATATATATATATACACACACACATATACATACACATATATATATATATATACACACACACACACACATATATATATACATACATATATATACAGTGGGGAGAACAAGTATTTGATACACTGCTGATTTTTCAGGTTTTCCCACTTGCAAAGCATGTAGAAGACTGTAATTTTTATCATAGGTACTCTTCAACTGTGAGTGATGAAATCTAAAACAAAAATCCAGAAAAATACATTGTATGATTTTTAAATAATTAATTTCCATTTTATTGTGGGAAATAAGTATTTGATACACCAGAAAAAGAAACTTAATATTTGGTACAGAAACCATTGTTTGCAATTACAGAGATGAGACGTTTCCTGTAGTTCTTGACAAGGTTTGCACACACTGCAGCAGGGATTTTGGCCCACTCCTCCATACAGATCTCCTCCAGAGCCTTCAGGTTTCGTGGCTGTCGCTGGGCCACACGGACTTTAAGCTCCCTCCAAAGATTTTCTATTGGATTCAGGTCTGGAGACTGGCTAGGCCACTCCAGGACCTTAAGATGTTTCCTACGGAGCCACTCTTTAGTTGCCCTGGCTGTGTGTTTTGGGTCGTTATCATGCTGGAAGACCCAGCCACGACCCATCTTCAGTGCTCTTACTGAGGGAAGGAGGTTGTTGGCCAAAATCTCACGATACATGGCCCCATCCATCCTTCCCACAATACGGTGCAGTCGTCCTGTCCCCTTTGCAGAAAAGCATCCCCAAAGAATGATGTTTCCACCGCCATGCTTCACGGTTGGGATGGTGTTCTTGGGGTTGTACTCATCATTCTTCTTCCTCCAAACATGACGAGTGGAGTTTAAACCAAAAAGTTCTATTTTTGTCTCATCAGACCACATGACCTTCTCCCATTCCTCCTCTGGATCATTCAGATGGTCATTTGCAAACTTCAGACGGGCTTTGACATGCGTTGGCTTGAGGAAGGGCACCTTGCGTGCACTGCAGGATTTTAATCCTTGACGGCGTAGAGTGTTACTGATTGTTTTCTTTGAGACTGTGGTCCCAGCTCTATTCAGGTCATTGACCAGGTCCTGCCGTGTAATTCTGGGCTCATTCCTCACCTTCCTCAAGATCATTGATGCTCCACGAGGTGAGATCTTGCATGGCGCCCCAGACCGAGGGAGATTATCCATTATTTTGCATTTCTTCCATTTTCTAATAATTGCACCAACAGTTGTTGCCTTCTCACCAAGCTGCTTGCCTATTGTCCTGTAGCCCATCCCAGCCTTGTGCAGGTCTACAATTTTATCCCTGATGTCCTTACAAAGCTCTCTGGTCTTGGGCATTGTGGAGATGCTGGAGTCTGACTGATTGAGTGTGTGGACAGGTGTCTTTTATACAGGTAACGAGTTCAAACAGGTGCAGTTAATACAGGTAATGAGTGGAGAACAGGAGGGCTTCTTAAAGAAGAAGTAACATGTCTGTGAGAGCCAAAATTCTTACTGGTTGATAGATGATCAAATACTTATTTCCCACAATAAAATGGAAATTAATTATTTAAAAATCATACAATGTATTTTTCTGGATTTTTGTTTTAGATTCCATCACTCACAGTTGAAGAGTACCTATGATAAAAATTACAGTCTTCTACACGCTTTGCAAGTGGGAAAACCTGAAAAATCAGCAGTGTATCAAATACTTGTTCTCCCCACTGTATATATATATATATATATACACATATATATATATACATATATAATCAGAGCTGCCTTTCTGAACAAAGCCGTAGACAGTCTATACCTAAAAACAATACCACTTCTTTTTCCAATACAAATACTGATGATAAAGTCTTGAGGATCAGCTGATACCAAATCAAAGGGTGATTTGACAAAGCATGATTTGTCAGACATAACTCAATCCCAAATCGGAGGACTGTATAGTGGTAATGGTGCTAATCTGTTTTACTACTGTAAAGACTTGACCTCAAGTTTAATTTTTCAAAATGTATGTAAAATTCAATCCCCCTGAAGTGATTCAGAGTGGGGTTGTGGGTGAAATCGTTTACTGTAGAGAAACTTATCAACATGAATTTCTTCACAGCAAAGGGGGCAGGAACCAAATCTATGTTATATACTATCCGAACCAACCAGTGGACCTACCTGTGTCTTCTGAGTTTTATAAGTAATGTTGATGATGGTAAAAGAGTGGGAAAATTCAGTTTTTAGGGGACTGCTTTGCCTCACTACACCATGAATGTATTTTAAATATACAGTGTTATGCCACAACGTGTGTCTGGACGGATTATTTGACGTTAAATATTCCTAAATAATAATGTGAGTAATGGAAAAGCCGATACCGTGATGTTAAACGCAGCAGACTGGCGAAAGGCTCATTTCACTGCTGCTCAGTTTTAGGTGGATTCGACTAAAAAGCTTCTAAAAAACTTCTCGTTTATTCATCTTACCTTTATCAGCAGGACTGTCGTTGTTCCAGTTTTGTATGGAGAAATCTTAAATCTCTGATGGTTAAATTTACATTATATAGCAAGCAAAAAACCTGCTAAAGAAAATAAAAACATCCACAATTAACCGTGCATCAGTGTAATAGTTCCGTGTGGAAACGTACACCGGTGTACGCCGAGTCTTGTTAGCTATCTGTTTTTTTTGTTGTTGTTGTTGTTTGTTTGTTTGTTTGTTTTAAATGTGTTTCTATTAAAATCATACCCGTATTCGTTTAGATCACATATCATATTTAATATATTGTCTTCAAAACTGCTTTTAATAAATGCGTCTTTTTGGAAATGGCATATACTCAGTTATAGGAATGCTTGTTAAATATACATGTACTTTATTGTGCACTGGTGGAATAAATGGATTATGAAAGTTTATATTATTTATAAATATGTATGTACAATATTTATGCATTCGACATTACCATTTATTACCGTAATTATTTAAATAAGCAAAACAATATAAAAATATATTTTGTCTTCCGATGCAATGTTGCAATTAATCTCTATTTTTATCTACGTTTTCATTTAAACACTCCTCAAAGCATTTTGTTAAAACCAGTAATTTGTCCAACAATAACTATATTGTGTCGTTAACGTACACCAGGCTAGTGCGCCCCCAAGAGGTTGAAAAATCCGTTCTGCTGCGCCTGTAACTCCGCCTCTATTGAGGATGTAATAGTAAGGATTTCCCTCGACTATCAACCTAGCAGTGGGCGGCTACATTTTAAATGTTGACGCTCCTATTGGTCGCTGCAGAAGCAAAGCAAGCCTGTGATTGGCTGCTCCTGCACGCTTTCGTAAGGTTGTTTTTCAAATGTGCTGAAAAAGGGGGAGAACTACTGATATTTAAGGTGGATGTGCTCTTCATTACTGCCTTTACATTACAGCCAATCAGGCGCCTCGGTTCCACCCAGCAGGGACATTGTCTGTAAAGCTGCAGCTAGTGTGATTAGAAAAAAGACAGTAAAACAAAAACTGTAAACAGAATGTACTAAACTATATACTGTATATACTGTATAGATGTTGTAACCGACTGCTTGGACACTTACAGCAAGTTATAGCATTCACTGGTTCATTTCCTATTGTTCTGTTATCTCTTGCAAAAATAACCATAAACGAATGAAAGAATCGTGTGTGAATAGACACTGCAGACACACATTTCTACTTGTTTGATCTTTTTATATAATTTGGCTATTTTTTCCATTTACCTGAAAAATGTTATACTGCACAAAAAAAAAGAGAAAATAAAATCAACACTGTTATTCACTCACCCATCCTTTACTTTCTGATTGTTTGATTTGGATTTTGATGCAAATCCTGAGGTACTGAGGCCTGATTCAGAGTGACTGAGGTCATTAGGAGGTGCAAAGAAACTGATCAGAAGCAACATTTAAATCATTGTTTTGGTCCCCTTGTGCCACCAAAACAGGTCTGACCTGTCAAGGCATGGACTCCACAAGACCTCTGAAGGTGTCGCCCTGGTCAAAGTGGCTTTGATTCTTACACTTGTCCATTTTTCCTGCTTCCAACAAAGCAACTTCAAGAATTGTCTGTTTACTTGCTGTCTAATAGATCCATCCCTGACAAGTGCCACTGGAACCAGGTAATCAATATTCAGCAAAAAAACAAAAAAGACAAGCTTTGCATAAAACCATTTTATTAAACAATGCCTCTAACCCAGCATACAGAATCAACTGAATACCTTTTATCTTGGGTCATTTGGTACTGGACACTCAACAAGAGGTACAGATTTGTTCAAATCCATGAAATGACACACTCAACATCATAAAACGATAAGATTCCAAATCAGGTCGAGGGACGGGGGTACCTTCCAGTTATCCCAAGCTTTTAAAACATGGCTCTTCTAAGCTTCACTTGCATTCCACAGAAATGCGATTTTGTTTTGGGCATCATAAATAATTATTGCTAAGCCACTAACTACTATACACCGGCTTAAGAAAACCTTTCTTTATATATAAAAAAATGCAGAAAGTTGGACTATAACTGCATGCTTTGGAAGCACTGGTCTACAAGTATATAAAATATACAAAAAGAAACGTGTCAAAACTAGCATGTCATATAGCGGGATAAATATCTTTAAAAGTATCATGTAGGACATGTAGAATATGTACCGTAACCTAAATGGGTTTAAGTCACTGTTTAACACACCCGAACAAGTACTACCCCCTAAACATTCTCAAGTTTGCTAAGGCAATAATTACATTAAAAACTGTATTTAAGAAACAGGGTGTTGTTTAGATTTTTCCCTTCTTGGAATCAGTGTTTGAGCCACGGGTGAGCTGCTATCGAGGCTTTACTTCGGTCGCCGTAGTCATAAAGCAGCTCTTCCCCCTCCTCGATATCTCTGGAGGCCACGAGGATCAGGTGAGGTATTCCATTGATGTCATGGAGCTTGGTCTGACAGTTGCCGGTTTTGCTGTGGTTGATGAGCCTTCCCATGCGATCGGTTTCCTTTGTGGCATCAACACTGCGAACAAGACAAGGAGGACGGTGAGGAACAGTAGAATGGGCCCCAAGTTTGGCTACAGAATCACAACAACAGCAAGAGTCATTGTGAATCTAGAGAATGCTCCATGTCTACCCATATCTGTAAATCTTTAACCACAGCCTTTTCTCTGAATTTTGGCTTTATAGGTATGCTGAAAACAAAGGGTTTGCTACAGGCAACACCAACAATCAAACACACCCCTTTCAGCCAACCAAGGACTTATGAAGATAGTAATTACTTGGATCAGGTGGGGATGTTTAGGGTTGGATCTTAAGCCTGTGGGAAGGTAGCTCTCTAGAAGCAGGATTGGAGACTACTGATATAAGTAAGTAATTTTAAATAATACAACTATACATCTTGACTTTTTACTGAGCCTTCAAGCAGGTCACTGGACAGTCAGCGCATTCAGCTTTTCAAGGTCAGCTAAAATAGACGCAGGGTGTGGTGCTCAAACCTACCAATATGTTTTGCTGAGATACTGGAAGTAATACATGTAGCAGCCAGTGGTAGGATCTTGAGCGTACACAGCTTCCCTTTTCTTGGCTTCAGTTTTCAGCAACAGGTCGCCATGATATTCCACCACATACTGTCCTTTCTGGAAGTTCTCGGTGGCAAAAACCCCTCTTCCCTTTCCTTCAATGTATTTGACCTATGAAGAAATACATATGTAAAAATACATAAGTCAATTGTGAACACTGCGGTGACTGATCACAAATTTCACACTTTTTAAAACTATTTTTAAATAATTTACCATCATTCCATTCTCTATCCCTTTTGTGATCAGCTCGTCTATGTGTTTCTTCTCTGCACACTGTTGACACAAAATATGCATGGGTAAGGTAAATACAGACACACTTTGAAGTGATGTGGGCAATATAATATGTTGTAGTTGCATTACAATTACATCACAATATTCTTTTCTGAGTTTATTACAAGTATTAATTCGAACATGATTTATATCACTTATAATCTAACCAAAAGCTAAGTAGATAGAAATTGCATAGTAACAAGCTGATTGGCTGTCAGTCCATTAAGACATTGAATTACTTAAAGCAGCATTATGCAATAATTGTTTTTTTTTTTTTTTAAATGTAATAATTATTCATTATTTGCTATTGGGCTTCTCATACATTGTTAAAAGTTTGTGATCCTTAAAAAGGTGATTATCTGTCATTAAACAGTTCCAATCCAATTAAGCGTAAAGTTAACTGGGAAGCACGCCTAAAGTAAGAAAAGAAAAGAAAAAGAAAAAGGAAAAAAAAGAAAAAAAAAAAAGTTTGGGAGTGGCCTGGATTTTGAACCTCTGCTTTAGAAGGAACAGCATTGTATGTTTATGGTTTTAAAGTAGTTGAAATGGAAATTCCACTGATTAAAAACATTGGTTGGATGGATGATTTTTTTTTACTTTAAGTCATTCAAGTGGTATGAAATCCCATTACGAGGTCATTACAAAAAAGTAAACATTAAAAAAAACAAAAATTAAAATACATTTTATGCCAAAACCTGATGCCAAGGAAATTATTTTAGGATAAGGTTTAGCAGAAATTGCATTAAAAAAAAAACAAACAAACAAAAAAAAAAAAAAACACAGTGTACTTGTAAACATGCATATTTTTTTGTGTTGCAGGCACTGTGACCCCTGGTTGAACACTGTATCAAGTCTTCAAAACAAGGCCATGCATTTGAATCTTAGTAAGACTAAGACTAGAATGGCACATTTCACATCGGAATACCCTAAACGCTTTGTATACACCTTAATGACATAATTATACCAAAAATTGTATGAATATTGTTTTGTTATTAAAACATTTATATTTCATATTCATGTATTACCTTTAATTCAGTTTTGCTTTTTCTTGAGCTTCTTCGAATGGGATAGTAATCTGTGACCTTTCGATTCTGGGAATTTTTGTTCTCTGCACTGAATGGGAAAAGAAAGAAACAGCATGAATGACCTTGACTGTTAGTAGCATTTTAAAATATGGCCACTTTTTAACTTGTAAAGACAATGTATTGCCAGCAATTACAGGTTGAATAAATATTCACCACTTCTGGATTGAATGCTGGGACATTATTTATTCTAATATTGCAAGACTGTGGTCTTACACTCTCTGAGAAGATTTCTTCACTTTCACTTTACGACAGACTGCTTTCCGCTGATAGCGAGGAACAGCGCTGTTGACTTCTGGAGTGACTTCAACTGGTGAGGGTAAATAGGACTGTACACAATGCAGCATCCTCGTCTGTTCCTCTGCTCTCTGCGCTGGATGTTGGAGGTCTTCATTCACAGCCATTTTAGGGAGATTGATTTCTCCATTTACAGTACTGGGTCTTTTTGCTGGATGGCAAAAAGAAGACAATGTTACAAAAACATCAAACTGACCTGGTCTAGTGCAAAAATACATAGAAAACCAGCACTGCATTAATTTAACATGCTTTTAACTAACATTTGCCATACATTAACAATAAGCGTAATTAGTACTGTAAAATTAGATGAAGTGCAGCAATTTCTCAACTACATTACTGTCATAATTGCAATCAGTTGTATAGAGCCTACAACAGAACCATGTACGACTCCACAGAATATGCTAAATGGTAAACTCTGCAAAGTCTAACTCAATCATGATTACTCATCCCGTACAGTTCTTCTGTGCCTCAGCCTGTGTGCAAAATATCCTTGAGGATTTCCCGTCTTGGATGATTTTGACGGAGATCTCCTCATGATGCTGTGCCCTCGAGGTGCTGTGACTCAAGAAACTGTGAAGTGTAGAGTGTCCATTACATAATATGTCCTGCAACACAGAGATGTTCACGCAGCCGTGAGCGGACTCGTTTGCCATGGATAAAGCTGAGATCAGATGGCAGACTGACACTGGATCCGACGAATAATAAACATTGGCGAGAGTTACACAACCACGCATGTCACCAAGTAGCAAAGTGGAAACAAGAATGGTTGGAGATGGGCATCATTTAAACTTTTTGATACCCTGTTTCAAATTACGAATCAAAACTGGCTTAAAGCAACATTATGTAGCTTGTTTACCTTAAACATAAGCTTCAAAATTATGCTGATGTTCTAATGCGATGCACATGCGATGCGCTTTTGAGAATTTTTTGGTCAAAAACTGGCTGCTTTTGCTGTTTTATTTCCTTATTTTGACTGGTCATGCAAAAAACTTGGACCAATAAAAATGCTCCAAAATGAATCTGAATCTTTTTTACAGGACTACAATATTTTTTGTTCAAAATAAGGGATTCAAAGTAATGATCCTTTAATAAACATAACAAATTAGATTGTATTTAGATACAATTTAATATGTAATTTCCTCAATTAAATAAAGTATTCACGCAGTTTAGAGGGGCAATTTAGTTAAATTGAGGGAATGAGGACTTCGATTTATTCAATTGTGGGAACCAAAGGGAGCGATTCACTGAACCGAGGAACCGACGTATTGAACTGAAGGAACGGTTTATTAAATCAGGGGATGTTTTAACTTTGTAAATATTATTATTATTATCGTTCCTTTGTGAATTTCTATACCCAGCATCACAAAATGTAAAGGTGGGAGCCAGCAGAAGTTTCTGTAAAGTCGTGGTTAATTTACAGCCAGTCTAACAGACTCCAGTGAACGGATGCTGCTCGACTTCTTGTTGATGGCTGCGATGAACACGCCCACACAACTACAGGGCCTGTAAAACTGTGGTCAGTTCTAAACATAACCAATTCTTCATCGTTATCCCTTCTTCTTTCTTCAGCTGCCTGCAATATCTTAGCGATAGTAACATGTAAAGGCTCCAACTATATCGCTAAATAATGTAGCTACCCATGTTCTGCTCAGCTCCGCGCTGTTCATACAATAGAGATATCTAGCGAGCTAACAAATAGTTCCTTTGCCTCGGCTGGGACACTTCAGCCTCGGCTACCTCGCCAGCTAGCTTAGCAAATAACAGAGAATACCCGCTACAGGCCGGCAATTTCAAAATATATTTATCTAATTATGATATTATGTGGTGGGGGAATGATTTCACCTACCCCGTTCATTTCAGTCTTCTTTATCCTTATTGTTTTCGGCGATGTTGCGGCTTTGCCTTTAGCAAGCTAGCAGAAGCCTATTTTATCTCCACACTTTCTGTTTTCCAGGCGGTGCAGACTGAATGCATTCCACTGCGACTGCTCACAGACTGGCTCTCAGACGCCGAAAAATAAACTTTTTTTGTTGTTTCATTTACTGTACCTCGCCCGAGCTAGTTTGTACAGTTTCACGCCGCCATGTTTCCACTTTTAACTCATTCAAGGGAGGAAACCATGTGAGCATTTAAAAGGCCAATAATAATTCGCGCCAGTCTTCCCTAGAGGGCGCTACTGGCTCTGTTGTTATTGACAGAGGACACGCTGTGTGATATTACTACAAACCATTATACAGTCCCTGATGTTAAGGTAACCCCAATGTAAAAATAAATAAAATAATACAATAATAATAATATTGAGGGTGTGATTTATTAAATTGAGAGGACAATTTATTAAACCTAAAGGTTTATGTCTCTAAATATTTGTTGTACCTTTAGGTTCTCTGCAATATTCGACAGCTTGAGTATGTTTTTATTATGATTATTTGTATATTATATTTCTACTTACATGGCCATAACTATTTAATGTTTTATTTATAAGTACACACTCACATGTCTAATGTTTTCTTTTAGTTTGTCATGTGGTCACGCAATTGGTGTCATTCTGAAAAGGACCCACAGTCTTTTGCACTTATATTTAGTTATGTCCAGTGGAAATAAAATACAATAACAGGAAAGGGTACGGAATAATAGGGCATAATAGGGAAAATATCCATATCCTTACATATGGGATGAATTTCAAACTGGAACTGAAAACTAGCCCAGTAAGTACATCATAGACAAGTTAGATGTGTTTCCCGGACACTTGGTGGATTTGATACATACTGCATTCTTTATCTCTGGTATAGTCAGCCAAATGGCCGCATGTCAGCAAAAGCCATAGTACTAGGCGAGTCAGCATGTGCATGCTAATAAGAGACAGCTCATATGAATCTGCTGCCACAGGCTCAGTGTGTATGCTAGTTTGGGTTCAGGGTCAGCACATCGGAACAAGCGTGCAGTTCTAGACATAACTGTAGTGTAGTGTAGTGATTACACACTATGGACGAAAGTGAACAGTTTGGTCCAGGGCTTGATTTGAAGGGAGAAAAAAGGGAATACCATCCTCTTGGTAAAAAAAAAAAAGAAACAGACAAAATCATTCCCCTCGTAAAACCCAATCATTAACGACCATACAAAGTTCGGGCCTTTTACATGGGCCTGGGCCTTTTACATATGTATCTACTTATCTATCTAACTATATGTATGTATATGTACTTTAATCCTGATATTGTTTTATTTGCCACATATTCATATTCATTGTATTCATATTTATTGGAGATTTTGTTGTGCACTATATTCTGTTTTTGCTCAGTGCTTCAATTTACACTTCTGGTAGATGCTTTCTCCATTTTGTTGCCTTGTACTGAGCAATGACAACCTTGAGTCTATCTATATATATCTAAATGGACAAGCATGGTAATCACAATCTATGCATTTTCCTGCATTTAAAAAAAAGTTTATTTAAAGAGTTTAAAAGCCCCCTCTTCTCCCCACACTCTCTGAAATGTTTCTTCAGGCTCTAGTGATCAGAATTTACAGTATGCACTAATCACTCCACATCATCCAACGTGTTCAGGCTGTGTGCCGCCAGACCTCGATGAACTTGATTGTCAGCAGAGGTCAGTGTCCCCTTTTTTCGACCTCAACAGCATGGCGACCGCGCAGGCACACCTTCTGTCACGAGAGGAAACGGCTTCGATACGTCATTTCCTCGGGGTTTGCGAAGAAAGGGTCACGTGACACGGGTTTAGCGCTCTGCTTCTCTGACTACTTTATATATTTTTTTGGCTTAAATCGGCTTTAATATGGCAAGCGCCTCCGAGTTACCGACTGCTTTCGTCGCCCTCTCACCCGCCGAGCCTCTCTCTCGTCGTCCGCGCGGCTCCGGCGTGAGAAATTCGGCGGTGAAAAAAAACGATCTTCTCTCTGGCTGGAGAAAAAAACGTCACGTGACCAACACGCGAGTCTGGCCGTTCGGTAAAGATGGCTGCGGCTGGTTAGAAAACAAGCGGAGAGAAGAGCGACCTCCTTCCGACGGCCGCGGTGTGAAGAGGGCGTAAGTACGCGAAGTAATCGCACTTTTCTGGAGCGTTCGGTGTCAAAATCGTCGCATGAGCTTCTCTACATCTTCATGGGGTCCATTTTCGACACCCCTTGCTCTCTCGCGCGGTGTATTTCGTCGCTTTTCTCAGCGCGCCGCTTCGCTCGTTTGGCCGCTGGTTGCGTGGGTGACGGAGCGCGAGAGGAGTGTTCTGCTAAACCTGTTAGCAACGCGGCTAACCGTTTAACGGAGCTGCTTTTGGGGCAAAATTGGGATTTCTAAATGTTGTAAACACGGAGTTTAAAAGTTTCTCAGTCTAAGATGGCTTAACAACGTCGTTACACGTCAGAACATTAGAACCTGTGGTTGTTCCCGAGCTGGAGGTCGTGAGTCAGATTATCCTCAGCGCTAGCTCACCAACTTAGCCAAACAGTTTCACGAGCCGCGTTCGTTACTGTGCATTTTTAAGCAGGTAGTTGCTATTTATTTCTAACGACACCTGGGATTAACTCCTTTTTTCTTGGTCAGTGTGTGTAAAACTGCTTTGTGCAAGGAAATGCATCTATTAAAGCCGTGTAGGTTGCACAAAATCCAGAAAAAACATGCACCGTTTATGTACTGATTTTTTTAGTAGCTACAAATTGAGAGATTTAGCCAAGAGGGCTTTGGATCGCTAGCGCTAGCTGGCTACATCTGGCGACAGTGCAGCTATTGGGGTTTGTTTTGCTTTCATTTGCAACGTTAGTGTCTGTGAATTGTATTTAGATAGTGACTGATCTCTTTTCATAGCCAAATGTTCTTTGCACTCTAAAACTACGACTAATGTAAGCCACGCCTTGAGACTTTTGGGATTTCTTAGTCAAATTTGATTAGAGTATCTTATATCTAACTAGGTAAGCTATGTCTTTGCAATAAAGAGCCTTTATGTGAGCCTTTATGTGCTAACCATAAGGTAGCTAGCTAGCTATATGAGGGGATTTAAGTTTGCTGGAAGATTGAACGTGCTGTCATTGGTTGAATTGGTTGGCTACTAGTTTGATTAATGTTCCTTATCCTAAACCCTTCATTGTAATGTTATGTATAACGTGTATACATATAGCTAGCTTTATATATATATATGTTGACTAAAAAAACATTGGTAAATAGCACACAAAATTACCCACAAAATGAAAGTGACTGCTGTTTGTGGAGGATAACTGGCTAGCTAGCAAGGTAGTGCGTGCTAGCTAGCTAACACGTATTCCGTTGGAGATATCGTGCCTGGTTAGCTAGCTAGCTGAAACCGACTGTAATGTAATTGTTATAGCTAGCTAGCTATGTCAAAGACAGCTCCTACGGCTAATATTTACGTGTCGTGTTTCTGTCTGTATAGTGTTTTTTTTAATGTACGGCTACTCGGGTAGCCGGCTGTCGTTTTCAGGTTGCCAAAGCGCAACGTCAGACCGGGAAGTAGTAGTTAGCAAGGCTAGCTGGATGAGTTTTGCAAACACGTGCAGTGCTTCGTGTTGTGATGAAGCCTAAGCTTACAGCGTTGTCTCCGTAGCCTTTGTAACTTACTATGATTATTTTATATTGATACACGAAACCTTATTGTATTCTCAGGATTAAACGACACATTTGAGAGCAAGTTTTGAGTGAGTAGTAACGTCTCAGGGCGTACAGTTAACCAGCATCGGGTCCTGGCCATGGCAACAAAAGCCATGTGTAATTGCTAGTGCCTTGTGCTTCTTGTCAGATCCAAAGCCTTTTCTGCTGCCCAACAGAGATGGAGGCAGTTTTATAGTTTTCTTATTCGTATTTCATGCTGGAAAACGGGTTAATATGTAGTTAGTGTTTAACCTTATCTTTTTTTTTTCTCCTCCTCCTCTTTAGACGATGGATCCAGGACAAGATTTGCTTCTTGCAGCCCTGAGTGAGAGTGGAATCTGCCCAAACGACCTTTTTGACATTGATTCTCAGGACAATGTCCAGTCCCCTGTCTCTCAGCAGGTAAATAAGGCCACTGCCTGAATAGCTTGTATGAGTGTATAGTGTAAAGCGTGAGGTGATTTGGCATATTACTTCAATCTTCTTTTTTAATTCTTGGTGTTCTGTTTGCACTGTGCATTGAAAGCTTGCTTCAGTAATGAATAGGAGAGGACTTGATGTACTATGTACTTCGTTTTTAATAAGCCATTTTAATTTATAAAATGTCTTCCTTTATTCTCTTTAGTCAGTCTCAAAAAATGTCCTTGACTTTGGTCTGGGCAATGAGGCGGCTGGAATAGTTAGAATAGAACCTGCTGTGCCACCCACACCCACTGTCACAATCAGAGTAAGTCATTTATGTTGGCTTAAATTTTTTTAATGACCAAACTGCAGTGGTAATTGCAACATTCATCATACAAACGTTTTGGTAATTTTTTATATTGTTGTACTTAGTTGATGTTTGATTACAGTATTAAATTAAGCTTGTTTTTGCTTTTTAAAGCAGAAGCCTCAGCCCTCAACCACCACTTTTGTCTTAAATCAACTGAATCAGTTGCCATCACTGGGAACCATAGTTGTCACCAAACCCTCAGCGGGGACCACTTCGAGGCAGACCATCACAGTAACTAAGGTGGTGCAGACAACTTCAACAGCCCAGCGGAGCACCTCCTCACCCTCCACTGCCCCCACTGTTTGCACTGTTGTCCCATCGAACCAGGAGCAGGTCAAACTGAAGGACCTACTCAGGACTGGTAACCTGAAGTCAAACAGCCTGGGAGAGCTTATGAAGCTGAAGCCTCCACCTGATATTGCTCAGCCTGTTGCTACAGCTACAGGCACAAGTGAGTCCTAGTGTTTTGATGAAATTTGAAGTATTTTCTGTAAATGGAAAGTACATGGCACCATTCAGTGATGTTTTTGTAATTAGAAAAGTATGATAACTGAATTAAGCAACATGCATGCAAGTTGTTGCAGCAGATTTTGTGTACATTTGCAACCATGCAGAGTTGTCCTCAAATGAGTAAAGGGTTTCCAGTAGGTGGCGCTATAGGCACTCACAGCATAAGTTTGAGCGGCACTTCATCAGGGATGCTGTCTATTTTTATCTTATGTACAAATAATTAATGCTTCAAGATTTTTTAGTATTTGGCTGCTCTTCACACTTTACATTATTAATGGATGTTTGCAGAACTTAAGAAAATGTCTAAAAATTCAATCTTTACCTTTTTTAAACCAGGTTCTAGCTAATTTTTAAACATTTGATTTTGTTTTTTTTTTTCATTTAGTAGGTGGCAGATGTAATGGCTGTAGAACAAAAGCCATGGCATGCTTTGTAAATTTTGCTTTTATCCTGTTCAGATGCTCCTTCTCATTGTATTACTTTAAAGTTGTGAACACTATATTTTGACTGGAATTCTGCTTTGTCTAATTACTTTGAATTATGGTGCTCTCCCCTTTCAGAGATTATTTTGGTCTCCACAAAGATGATGAATAAACCAGGTATGGGTAGGGTTTTAAGTGAAAATTGACATACACAGGTGTTTTGAAACTGTGGTGGGGATCCCTGTTGGTGACACTTGGCAGTTCACTTATCTATTTTTTGCTGTTTTAATTGAGCATTACTGTTCTTTGTTTCTTACAGCGGAGGTAAACAATGGCGTAAAGAAAGAGGTGTCAAGCAAAGATGTGGCCAGAATCTGGGTCAATGATGAAATAAAAATGCGAAGCTTCTCGCCTGTAAATGTAAGCCCTTTTATTATTTTTATATGGAAGTATTTAGTTTGTGTTGACTGTTTTTATGGCATTATTGGGTTATATTTGTCTTTTTAAAACCGACTTTAGAAATTACCAGTAATGAAAGAGGAAGAGGAACCGGAGGAGGAGGAAGAGGAAGAATTGGGACATGCAGAGACCTACGCAGAATACATGCCAATGAAACGTATGAAGTTATTATTACCTGAGTTGTACACTGGAAATGTGCATTAGTTTCATCAGTTTCAGTAAATGTAGGGTGAGGAGGCTTTAGGTAGTCTGTGTGGGCTAGTGCTATATGCTACTGCAAATGTACAAACTTTAAGTTAGTTTTCTGGCAAGTCCTTACTGACGGTTGTTGTGCACGTTCCAGTGAAGATAGGAGAGCGGCATCCTGACCCTGTGGTTGAGACCAGCTCCCTCTCAAGTGTCAACCCGCCCAATGTGTGGTACAGACTTTCCATTCCAGAGGAGACCATTGACAGAGGCTGGCTATCTGCTCTTCAGCTTGAGGCCATCACATATGCTTCTCAGGTTTGTGCTAACTTGTGGGCAGGTGAACGTTTTATCTCTAGTTTTGCAAATGTTTTTGACGTAATGTTGAGTTCCTTACTTTCATTTCATTCTTTGCATGATCACATTTTTGAGGAGTTTCTTTGGTGTTGCAGCAACATGAGACATTCCTTCCAAATGGAGACAGAGCGGCTTACTTGATTGGTGATGGCGCTGGTGTTGGAAAGGGTAGAACCATTGCTGGCATTATATATGAGAATTACCTTCTTGGTAGAAAAAGATCTCTCTGGTAATGTTCTACTCTTCATTTCTTGTGTCTGACATAAGAACTGTATATTAAAATGTTTGTTCCTGTCTTGGATTATAAATACTTAAATTTTCTTTTCAGGTTTAGCGTGTCAAATGATTTAAAATATGATGCGGAGAGGGACTTGAGAGACATTGGAGCAAAAAACATTCAGGTCCATTCTTTGAACAAGGTATGAAATAGGTTTGCTTTTTCAAAGTTTGCATTGGTACACAGTTGAGAGACTAATGTTTATTTTTATTTTTTACCCCTCCTTTCTTTATAGTTCAAATATGGCAAAATCTCATCCAAACACAATGGTAGTGTGAAAAAAGGTGTGATATTTGCCACATACTCCTCCCTGATTGGAGAAAGCCAGTCTGGTGGGAAGTACAAGACCAGATTTAAACAGTTACTTCACTGGTGTGGGGATGACTATGATGGTGTGGTATCCTTTTTGTTTCAAGGTGGCTTTCCATTCTGTTAAGGAAAAGATTGTTCTGTTATACTCAAGCGGAGTGAAGCCAGACATGCTCAGGTGGGATATCAGGATTTTGACATGTCAGCGATTTGGTCTTGTCTTATAGTTTGAGCAACCTCACAACAGATTTCTCAAATGTGTGCAAACATAAGATTGCTGCCCCTTCACAGGTGACAGATTGTTTTATTTTCTTACATTTTTTTGGTTCTAGTTTTGACATCTCTGCAGTGTGGCAGGTTAGTAAAACTGCTGTAGATTCTCAACATGCATGCTCTGTACTTGGGCTGGCAGCTTATTGTTTTGTATTAAACAGCCTTGTTGGACGTTATCCATTGGTGGAACTGTCCGTAGGGGTTCACACTGAGCACCCATGTTGCAGCATGTTGGATTGTACAGTATGAGCATCTAAATTGTAAGCTTTGGCCATACACAGTGAACAGTTTGAACATGTGGTGTGTTGTCACCAAATACCAAGATTTCTAAAATCGCATTGTGCTACAGTGTTACATTTTGTCAGCTACTGCAAGTGGGTCTTCAGTTACTATGATTGTTTCCTTTGACTGAGCCTTTCAGATAGTCTTTGATGAGTGTCACAAAGCGAAAAATGTGTGCCCTATTGGGTCATCAAAACCAACAAAGACTGGACTGGCAGTTCTCGAGCTTCAGAATAAACTGCCAAAAGCACGGGTTGTGTATGCCAGTGCTACAGGTATGTAAGCAAATCATTGATGGCTCTTTACATAAAGATTTTTATTTTATTTATTAATTGCTTCATTTCTTACTTATTGTTTCTTGTGTAGGAGCCTCTGAGCCTCGGAACATGGCTTACATGAATCGTCTTGGGATTTGGGGGGATGGAACTCCTTTTAAAGAGTTTACCAATTTTATTCAAGCTGTTGAAAGAAGGTTGGTTTTTCTCATTGGTTTTTCTCAGCGTCCAGACATCTGTGATTTTTGTCCTGATTCTGTTGAGCTCTCTCCCTTTTTGTTGGTTTATTTTAGAGGTGTTGGTGCCATGGAGATTGTTGCCATGGATATGAAATTGAGAGGCATGTACATTGCTCGACAACTGAGTTTCCAAGGCGTGACGTTTAAAATTGAGGAAGTTCCTCTGACACAAGACTACATCAAGATGTACAACAAGTCAGTCCGTCTTGTACGTACAAGTATCCCTTACTTGTTTTTTCAGAAATGCTGCTGTGAAAAATGTATGGGTTGCATGTCAGAAAATTCTATATTTTGGCTTTTGATGGCAAGTGTGTATACTGGAGAGTAGAGGTATATATTGCTTATGTTTCTGAAACTTGCAGTGGGTGAGTGCAAGAGAGAAATTTCAGCATGCAGCTAACCTGATGGATGCAGAGCAGCGTATGAAAAAGTCAATGTGGGGACAATTCTGGTCTGCACACCAAAGGTTCTTCAAGTACCTGTGCATTGCCTCCAAAGTCCGGAGAGTGGTACAGCTTGCACGAGAGGAAGTTAAGAATGGAAAGGTTGGATCAAATAATTTTAAGAAATTAATACTTTTTTTTTTTTTTTTTTTTTTTTTTTTTTTTTTTTTTTTTGGTTTTTTTTAAATGAGGTGAGCCATAACTGTTCAAGCTTACCAAACTCGTTCTTTTTTTTCTTTTTTTTTTTAAATAGTGCGTAGTCATTGGCCTACAGTCGACCGGGGAAGCCCGAACACTTGAGGCGTTGGAGGAAGGCGGGGGTGAGCTCAATGACTTCGTCTCCACTGCAAAGTGAGTGCAGAAATATACTTCTTTTAAACTCTAGGTCATCCTTTCTTAATTCAGGAGAGTAAGGCCATACTTCCTCTTGCCACATCACTTTTGGAAGGCTTTTTATTTTTTATTTTTGACTGGTTGGAACAATAGATTGCGTTGTCTTGTATTAAAACAAGTTGCACTATTTGAAAGTGACATTTAGCATCTCTTTATTGTGGGCTTTTCATTGAAGGAAAAAATATCAAGAATGTTTGTGTTTCCTGGACTGAAATTCCTTAATATAGGCCTTTCAGTAATCAGGGTTTTTGCAAGCTTTGTAATGGGAGTTGAGCATTTAATTCAATTTAATTGATATCAATACTTTTAAAATAATAATAATTTGAAATAATTTTGTTCCTAAGGGGTGTTCTGCAGTCGCTGATAGAGAAGCACTTTCCCGCTCCAGACAGACAAAAGCTATTCAGTTTACTGGGCATAGACCTGTCAGCAAAGAAAACACCATCACCAGCAGAAACGGAGCAGAAGGGCAAGAAGCGGAAAGGTGCGTCCCTGACACACTAGTTTTCACGTCCGTGGCAGACAAAACTGTCTTAATAATGTAATGTAACGGTTACCACATGGGGTACACAGGGTTGATGTGAAGTTTAACTCAACTCTAAATTGGTTTGTAGGTATAGAGATTAAAAAGGAAGTAAAGAAAGCCCGCAAGTCTGGAGGGCTTTCAGGCAGCAGCTCAGATGACAGTAATTCGGAGAACTCGGACGAAGAAGCTGAAAGTAATGACAGCTTTGACTCTGTCAGCTCCGGAGATGATGAAGACGACTTTAACCCCTTCAAGGATGATTCCAGTGAGGATGAAGAAGACGGTGAGAACATTTGCATTTGTCCCCTACAGAAAAGGGCCAGTCTGTCATCTGCTGAGATTTAAAAAATAAATAAAATATAAGTTTGCTGCCATAGTAAATTACTTTTTTTCTTGCAGATCCTTGGTTAATTCGAAAAGACTCTAAGAAGGGCAAAGAAAAGAAGAACAAAAAGAAGAAGAAGAAGAGCATAGACCCAGATTCAATTCAAAGTGCCTTGTTAGCCTCTGGGCTTGGTTCGACCAGACCTGCTTTCACAACGCCTGTAGTAAAATCTACATCCAACAACACAATTACTGCCGGTATGTGGTTGGAGTTGTTGTGTACTTGCTATTGTTGGCTTCATTACTCAAAAGACCTTTTTGTGCACACTACAATTAAATTAGATTCTTGTTACTAATGAGGTACGCAAGCTTACATGCTTTGAGTGCATCTGAATTCTTATCTTGTTGCAGCTAAAAGTGAACCAGAGGAAAGTAGCTGTGTGACGAGTCATGATGCAGTCGAAGATGCTCAGCAAATGAAGAGAGAGCTTCTGGAGCAGCTGGAGAAGTTGGCTGAGAACCTTCCTCCCAACACGCTTGATGAGCTTATTGATGAATTAGGAGGACCTGAAAATGTAGCAGAGGTAGGACATAGAGGTGCTCCTTTTGAATTGTGGATTCATATCTTCAAATTGACCAGCATTTCAGCTTGAAATACATTTTTGTATGCTATGGTTTTTAGATGACTGGGCGAAAAGGAAGAGTAGTCAGCAATGACGATGGCAGTATTTCTTATGAATCAAGATCAGAACTGGATGTTCCTGTAGAAATCCTGAACCTTACCGAGAAGCAGAGGTTCATGGATGGAGAAAAGGTTGGTCACACTTTCTTTCTGTCTCTCCTGGGGATATTATGAATTACCTAAAGCTGTTTGTTGTTCTTCGTAGAACATCGCCATCATTTCTGAGGCAGCCAGCTCTGGAATTTCGCTACAAGCTGACCGTAGGGTAAAGAACCAGAGGAGAAGGGTACACATGACTTTAGAGCTGCCATGGAGTGCAGACAGGGCCATTCAGCAGTTTGGTAGGTGCCTTTGGACTAAAATTAACCAATTTGACTTATTTCCTATTTTTTATTGAACTAAAGTTGAATTGGTTAAATTTAGTTTGGTTTATTTTCTCTAAAAATGAATTATTTTCTAAGCTTATAAATGTTCACTTTTATTAAATTGGTCTCATTTCTCACCTTGTCTGCTCACAGGTCGAACACACAGATCAAACCAGGTCACTGCACCAGAGTATGTGTTCCTTATCTCCGAACTTGCTGGAGAACAAAGGTTTGCCTCTATTGTTGCCAAAAGATTGGAGAGTCTGGTGGGTACATGTCCTTGTTCAGTTTCTAAATAGATAATTCAAAATCGGTATCTACAAAAATGTATCTACAAATTCACAGGGTGCACTAACACATGGAGATCGAAGAGCTACAGAGACTAGAGACCTCAGTCGGTTCAATTTTGATAACAAGGTAAGATTGCATTCATCTTTAAGAGTATGTAGACAAAGTCCCAAATCAGGCTGACTAAATTTATTTGCATATTTTTCTTTAGTATGGCAGGAATGCTCTCGAAATCGTTATGAAGTCCATTGTTAATTTGGATTCTCCGTTGGTCTCCCCACCCTGTGACTTTGATGGGGATTTCTTTAAAGGTAAGATTTTAACATTTATTTGGAATGTGTTTAATAGGCAATGGTTTAATAATTCCCCTTGTGAAAGTTTCTAAACAACCAAGGCACAAAGAATGTAACATGACTACAAATCTTGATGTCAACAGAAATCCGCAATGGTTTAATTGGTGTGGGACTGATAAATGTGGAGGATCGATCTGGAGTCCTTTCACTAGATAAAGGTCTGACCTTATCTTGCTCCTTATCTACGGTTGCTACTAAAAGTACATTTTAACTAAAACATTCCCTTTCTACAGTTACACAAAAACAATCTTCAACCCATCTTCTGTGATTATTTAGATTACAACAACATTGGAAAATTCCTGAACCGGATTCTTGGTATGGAGGTCCAGCAGCAGAATGCCCTCTTCCAGTATTTCTCAGACACTTTAAACGCTGTCGTTCAGAATGCCAAAAAGAATGGCAGATATGACATGGGAATTTTGGGTAATAGAAACTTGTCTTAACAGTCCTCCTCACTCTTTCCAGTGGTTGGAAGGCTCTGTATGTGTAGTCTTATTTTCTTTTATTTAAACCCTCTTTTGCAGATTTGGGTTCTGGAGATGAGAAGGTTAAAAAGGTTGATGTCAAGAAGTTTTTGACCCCAGGATATTCAACATCAGGACATGTTGAGCTGTATACGGTACAAACACATGCAGATTTCAGCCAATTTTATATAAAGCCCCTTTTTTTCTACATGTAGCAGCAAGCAAATCAGCAAGCTTTTTTTATTTAGGCATACACTATTGTGATGTGTATATAAAAACATTTATTGCATATTTTACTAAAAATAATTGCAAGTCATTTTGAAGCATTTTTATTGGCCTTTTTTGTTTCTCGTTTAGGTGAGCGTGGAGAGGGGCATGTCATGGGAGGATGCCACCCATGTTTGGGCAGAACAGGATGGCTCAGATGATGGCTTCTATGTGCAGGTGAAGTGTATTTGTAATCTTTTTGTATTCACAAGCAAGCTCCTCCTCCTCTTCCTCCCTGCTGAAAGTTACTCAATGTCACTTTAAAAAGTTAAGAAGTTTTTTATATATATATATATATATATATATATATATATATATATATATATATATTTTTTTTTTTTTTATATTAGGTACGGAATAACAAAAAAATTGCCATCTTGGTGAAAGAGGTCAACACCAAAAAGAGACTCTTCATGGTGTATAGACCAAATACAGGGAAACAGCTCAAACTGGAGACATATGCTGACATTCGGAAGAGATGTAAAAAGGTAATCTCTTCCTGTCTGCTGATTTCAAATTGCTCCTCAATATCAAAACAACTTTGTACACTTGGCACACTGGATCTCTCTCACTGAAACACAAGATTGACTTTCTGAAAACTTCATCTTTTTAAATAGGTTCTTTCTGATGATGCCAAGCAGCACTGGATGGATCAGTACCAGTCTTCAGCAGATATTTGTTCTCATGCATATTGGTGGGTATCTTAATATTTGCCCTGTGGGGAGCAGTTCATTTTTTTTTTTTTTTCTTTAATGCCTACAGCAATTAACACTGGTGTGAAGCACCACTATCACACAGTATTAATATCTGGCTTTCATATTTCTGACAGGCGTGGGAACTGTAAGAAGGCGTCAGTGGGACTGCAGTGTGAGATAGGGCTGCGCTGCAGGACATACTACGTTCTCTGTGGCTCTGTCCTCAGTGTGTGGACCAAAGTTGAAGGGGTCTTGGCGTCTGTCAGTGGAAGCAACGTGAAGATGCAGATTGTTCGTTTGAGAACAGAGGATGGGCAACGAATAGTAGGTGAGTAGCACAAATTGTGTGTGTGGGGTTTTTGTCTCCCTTGAGTGGTGGGTTGACCTTTACTGTTCCCTACCCAGGCCTAATCATTCCAGCAAACTGCGTGGCTCCCCTGACCAACATCCTGTCCTCATCAGACCAATCCCAGCAACTGGCAGTACAACAGCAGCAGATGTGGCAGCAGCTGCACCCACAGAGCATCAGCCACACAGCCAATACCTAGCACGGCTTCTGAACCCAGAGCAGACACAGGACCTTAGCTCTGCATCACAAGCCAGCCTCCCCTCCTATTCCTCCCTGTTGGCATGCCATGAGGAACAGTGCCCTTGGTATTTAATGTTTCAGGGTTCGTGTCCAAAGATGGCCCAATCCGAAAGAGGCTTGCTGGACTACTGACTCAAAAGCTGGAAAGCCTCCCAGGTTGAAGAGGCAGCAGTGTAAGGACGCATTGGGAGAAGGGGAGACATTGGTTCAGGCTGCTCTGCCTTTTTTAGGGCTTTCTACCGCCAATCTGCCTGCCTGTGTTCACCACCGATGACATGTTGTGTAAAGTGGGCCGCAATGTCACCCATACATCTTGTTTTGCACAGGTCAGCGCTCAGGGGTAAAACCTCATCAGTTCTTTCCCCTCCCTGAAAATGTATCGCATGCTTTGCCTTATATATTTGGACCCCCATCCCCACCCTGTGCTGGTTGACCACTTAAAGGGGTATTCCATCATTTTTCCATCATTTTTGCATTGAGACTTAATCTTCGGTTTTACTGTTTCAGGTGACGTTAAACAGTGTGTTTTGTTCTGGAGGTGGTGATGGTGGCGTTAGAGATTTAAATCAGCTTTCTGAAGACGTGTCGTCATATTAGTTTGAGGCTTTATCTTGAGCTTAAGTATTGTCCCAGCCATTTTTTTTCTATATAATTCAACCACATTTCACTGCATTAGAATGTGTTCAGTTTTAGTTGCAGGATATCCTGTGGCCTAATTTTACCTTTACTAGCTTTTCCAACCCATGAAGTGCACAATCACCCTGGCAGATGGAGTTGCAAAAAAAGCCCATTTTTGACACTAGCCCAATATTTTGCTGAGCACATTTCTGCATCATAAGCTGCCTCTTGAACATTGCACTTAATACTATCAAGATCAACCACAAGCTCTGTAAGTGTTGAACACAGCTTGTACAAAAATGGTTGAATATACCTGCAGTACACTTCCAGGGAACATCAATGGGTGATTAAAATACTCTCCCATATAAAACCATCTTGACTTCTGGTATCAAGAACTGGTGAATGGTCTAATTGATTACTGTTTTGTTTTTGTTTTTTCCCCCTTGTTTCGTCTATTTCGTCAATGAATGGGCGCTTTTTTGGTTGTTTGTTTTTGTTTGTTTTTTTTTCTTCCCTCTCCACTTTCATTTTTCTGCTTATGCTCTCTTTAGTTTTATATATTTAAGGAGTGTTAACCAAACTCTGAGGTTACCAACTGGAATATTCTCCACACAGCAATGCCCACCTTTCAGTTGCTTTTTTTCTTTTATATATATATATTTGCCATTACCTAAATTTTAATGTAACCTGGACTGAAGGACTTTGAGCTGCGCCCCCCCCCCCCCCCCCCATACATTTTTTTTTTTTTTTTAATCTTTATTTTTGGGCTGTAAATGTTGACAGGGTAGGTTTCCTCATTACTATATCTGTGTATAGTTGCATATCTAAAGTCATGTTTTTGCTTAAAGTATAGATGTTGAAACACTTTAAGGAAAATGTCATTTCATCCTTGCACGAGTTGCACTACTGATGGATCTGTTGTACAAAAACAATGAAAATTGAGCTGAGTGCAAGATGTCTACCTCTTGCATATGACCAATAAATCTTGTGGTTAACTTGGTGTGGTGATTTTATTTGACAACTTGAATATTCCTGAAAGCCTGCATGAATAAAGTTTGTTTAGGGGTTTAAACCCACTGGCAGAAGTCCCATTTCTTTTCTAATAAGGTGCTTATCCAGTCCTGTCAGGTAAAAACTAATGGGATGAACAGGCAGGAGCTGGCCCCTTGACTGGTGTAATCTCGACCTTTAGTGAGACTGCCTAACCTATAACTGTTTAAATTGTATTTTCCTTTTTATTCATTTATTTTATCTATATATACATATATTTTTTTTTTTTTATTGACACTTTGGCAGTTCACATGTAGATGCTGAATGGACCAATGTTCATTGCCTTCCACTGAGAGTTAATGGGACAGAAGTATGTAAGGTTCTCACTCCTCAGAGAGATCTAAACACAATTAACATCCTGCTTTTAGTGAAGTTGTTCTTTGCTCTTTTTTTTTCGCTTTACATTATGATTTACTCATTTAAATATTAAAAATGACTAACAAACTACGGACGGTCCTGAGAGATGACTGGAACCCACATGCTAACTTCGTGGTTTATTCAGGAGCTATGAGAAAGTGATAACTCCGTTAAATCTGTGCTTCGCTTTAACAGTATTTAGCTACATGTCCTGTACACCGACACTCCGGATAACCCCACATAACCCAGCACTTACTAACAAAGCTACTATTTTTAATACCCCAGTCAAAACATCGGGAGTAGCAGATCACCCTGCAGCTCTGTCCGTCCTCCAGTTAACCAGCTGAAAACAACCAGAGGAGCCAGACCCTCAAAAACAGGCGAATTTCTCTTCTCGTCTGTTGTTTACGGAGGTCAAACCACTTTCTGAACTTAATGCTCCTAAAACTGACCTCGGCAAAGGTCCATAAATGTCCTTGTTTTCACTTAAAAAACGCTCAGAAATCGAAAATATCAGCACAGTAATACCGAGCGGCTCGGACTGCTTTAATTTCTCTTTCTGAGCGTTTTTATTGTCTTCTGAAGCGTTTAGTGATTTAATAAAAATGCTCCTCGAAGCGGCTTAAAGCCAAGTTTAAAGCGAGCTCAAATTACGAGGTTTCCGTAACGTAGCTAGCTGTTCAAAACTTTATGATTTTGTTTGGAGAGACTCCAAAACCAGGCGTTTTTTGGGCTATTTCGGGCTATTTCGGGCTATTTAGTGCCGTGGTGGTGTTTTATCTGTGTAATGATGGATTGGATAGTGGGTGTCAATATAAGTGACGGCCATATTTGCCGGTGCTGCTCTGCTGTAAACAAAAAGTGTCTGTGAGACGGACGCTTCGCCGAATTTAGGGACATTTTTATTTCTGTAATTTAATATGTCTTTAGGAATGTCTTACAAACCTAACCCCCACCAGCACATTCCAGGAACTTCTGGGAACCAAGGTGAGCGAAAAAATGCGAAAAAGTGTCGAGTCTTCGACACGTTATGTCGAGTGTAAAATTTGGCGTTACAAAGGATACCTGGGGAAAAAAGCCGTGTAGTTTTAGTCCAGTCAGACAGCTAAAGGGTCAGATCCTGAGAGCAATCCGCCATTATTACTACTGAAAAAACAGCCTCTCTCGCTCACTGTCGGAGAAAATACGAGCGTGTGGTGGTTAAATCGATCCTGGTTCGGGAGTCCGTGTCATTAGCCGGCCGAATAGGTTTGGGTGGAGGCCGCTACAGTCTGATAAAAAAAATGTCCTTTTGGCTGCTAAGATCAGCGCCGTTCCGTTTCCTCCATGATAGTCTCTCCAGGGCGGTTGATTGATCGGATCTGAACGGGCTTTTTTTATTTCTCTTTAAGGACATCTAGCGGCCGGAGACGGAACTGCTCTCAGTGGAGGCACAGTACTGAGCCCAAGACCAAGAGTCAAGTTTCGGTGGCTCATTTTTTTTTTTTTATTCTACGGAGCTTCTAAAGTAACAAGGTAGAAAAATTAGATAATAATTTAGATTAAATCGTTTTCGCAATTTAATTTAATTTAATTTAATTTAAAATCCGTTTACTTCATTCGATAATTCGTTTCCTCGATCTTAATCAATCGTTCTCTCAATTTTAAAATAATCCCCTAAATGTAATCAATCATTCTCTAAATGTACAAACATTTATTATATTTTCCTCGTGATTTAAAATTCATTGTATTTAAATGTAACAAATCGTCCCCATCAGTTTAGTGTTAATCTTAACAGCGATTTAAAAAGGCTATTGATGCAAGATGAAATGATCAGCGTCCTAAACCTAAACTGGGAAACAGCTTGAAGGTCTTAAGATTTATTCCTCGCCTCAGATTCTTCAAGACTACGTGGTTTTTGTGCTGTTGTTCATGTTTTGTCTGTTTCAGCTGGAAACATTCCCTCTCCCTCTTCAAACATCTCAACGGTTCAGTCCTACAGGCCGATAATCAATGACTTTGGACCACCATCATTGGGATTTTTACAGGTAGGTACTAACTCCTGATGAGGTTCGACTGTCGTGTTATAAATGCATTGGCATCTACTAAACCCAAAGAAGTGAAAAATCAATTGAGTGATTTTCTAACGTACAGGGGCCCAATGGAACCCAAGCTCCCCAGAGCAAGTACGCAGAACTTCTCGCCATCATTGAAGAGCTTGGGAAGGAAATAAGGCCGACATACGCCGGAAGCAAAAGTGCAATGGAGCGCCTTAAAAGAGGTAGGTGTTATTATGATGATTAGATGTAGAAGATGTAGTCTTTATTATTTAATAAGGTAAATTTATGTTTATTTATGGGTTGTTTTTTTTGTATGTTTTAAATGAATCAGTCTATTGGTAGCCATGGATGGGCACAAAAGCAGATTTTCACCCTGAATTAGGATTTGAAGTAAAAATGTAACTTTTATCATAATTTATTGGTTTTTTTTTTGAATGGCTCCAATTTTAACATCAAAAATGATGATTTCTATTCAATATTTGTCACTTCCATCCATTCTTTTTTTTATTTGACATGTCGACGTATAGGTGTTTGCAAAACTTTGGGCACTTCTTCTCAAAAGACACTGAAAATAAACAGGAAACAGACTTGAATACAAACTATCTGTACATTTTAGTGCACAAACATTAAGTAGATAAAGCAAGTAAATCAACCCTACATAAGCTTTAGAATGTGCAGAAGTGTGTCTCCAGAAGATGACCAGGGATGCCCAAACCTTTGCATTACACTAGGGGTATAAAAATCATAACATATGGACAAAAACCTTAGCGAGTGGGTCCTTGTTTATTTCTGTTACTGTATTGGACGTGGTCTGATGCATTCATGCCTTGTGTTTCGAAGGTATAATTCATGCAAGAGGACTCGTACGAGAGTGTTTGGCAGAGACTGAACGAAACGCAAGATCTTAGCCTCCCCTTAGCCGAACCCTGACTCTCGTCCAGGAGCCGGGGGGTCCTTTCCTACTCTCACACAGGAGTGCTGCATGGCTTTCCCACAACAGGGGGATGAAACAATCAAAATTTATGCTTTGAGTATTGTAGTCGAGTCATGGGTCGGAGGCATTGCAACATTCGTCGTGTACTCGATGAATGCATCAAGAGATGTTGAATTTGAGTGTTGCCATTTGAAGTTTTTTTTTTCCCCCCTCTCCTCTTATTATTACTATTATTCTCTATATTTTTTGCCACATAGTATCTTTAAGAACGGACAAGCAAAACTGCATGCAATGGACAGATGGACCACAGTTTGAAAGTGCATGGCTTTTACAGGTTTAGAGTAGAGATGTCCTCTTCTATCAGAGTTGATTAAGGAGCATTAAGTGATTGGTCCTTTTTTTGTTTGTTTTCTAATTGGGATTAATTGAGGACAGCTGTAGTAATACCATTATTTTAGTCTTTTTTATTTATTACCTTGTGTAATAAAATGTATTTTCATGTAAAAAAAACAAAACAAAAACAGGTCACTTTTTGGAATTTTGTATAAACGTCAATAAATATTACATTTGTTGTGTACAAAGTGTTGTTTACAGTTTGAATATGATTGAGTTTTATGTGTGTTTTGAAAATGTAACCTTTATACTCACCAACCAGTTTATTATATATTATATGCAATTATGCTGCAGCAGTGCAATCATAAAAGCATGAAAATACAGTCTAGCAGTTACAGGCAATGCTCACATCAGCCCTCAGAATGGGAAGCAATGGAGCTGATGGAGCTGATAGTGAGCAGAAAAGCATCTCAGAATGCACAACACAGCCAACCTTGACGCAAATGGACTCAGACACCAGAAGATCTCCTCCTGTTCCGCTTCTGTCAGCCAAGAACAAAAAGCTGAGGCTGCAGTGCTGAGGCACAGGCTCACCAAAACCGGACAGTTGAAGACTGGAGAAACGTAGCCTGGTCTGATGAACATTAATTTCTGCTGAAGCACACAGATGGAAGGATCAGAATCTGGTACCAACAGCATGAATCCATGGACCTAGCCTGCCTTGTGTCAACAGTCCAGGCTGGTGGAGGTGGTGGTGGTAAAGGGGAATGTTCCCTTGGCACATTTTACAAAAGGCCTTGGGCTTGGGCTGTTAATACCTATCAGTCATCACTTGAATGCCACAGATGATTTGAGCATTGTTGCTGACCATGTTTTGACCATCCCTTCATGACCACAGTTTACCTATTTTCTGAAGGCAACTTCCAGCATGATGATGTCAGAACACACAGTAAATACACTATTCATTTGAGGACAGACTGCATAAACACACCGGTGTATCTATGATCAGTGCAGTAAAGGGGATTGTACGGGGGGTTAGAGTGTGGCCGCCAGGTTCTCTAAATCTCTATTAGACAGGCTCATATCGCTAGGGCTGTGTATGGGAGAAAACCTGGTGTCTGCATGCAAACTATTAATTAAAAATCAATTCTGTGTTTTTGAGAATCAACACAGTTCTACAACACATAATATTGCGATACTCAAGTGTATCGATTTTTTCTTACACTCCTACATTTAGCTACTTACAGTTTTACTCCGGTGTTTCATAACGTAATAATACACTGTACTTCAACCATTAGCCCAAATAACAGCACCAGCATGTTTGAGAACAAGGCTTTGCACCAGTATTTTGCTTAATTGGGGCAGTGGTGGCTCAAAGGGGCAGTGGTGGCTCATTGGTTAGAGCGCTGGGCTATTGATAACAGGGTTGTGGGTTCGATTCCCGGGCTCGGCAAGCTGCCACTGTTGGGCACTTGAGCAAGGCCCTTTACCCTCTCTGCTCCCCGGGCGCTGGAGTTGGCTGCCCACCGCTCTGGGTCTGTGTGTGTACTCACTGCCCCTAACACGTGTGTGTGTGTGTGTGTGAGTGTGTGTTCGCTACCAGATGGGTTAAATGTGGAGGACACATTTCACTGCACCTTTACCTTTAAAAAACGAAATGTTTGAAATTTGAATTATCTGCTAACAACACTACTTTTGGATTCCTTAAGCAAAATATTAAAGCTGTACCTCAATACACCCAAATGTATTGGGATCTACATGTTTCACATGGTGGGCTACAACAGCAGAAGACCACGTCAAGTTTCACCTCTGTCAGTCAAGAACAGAAAGCTGAGGCTGCAGAGGGCCCAGGCTCACCAACACTGAACAGACAGAAGTCTGGGGAAATGTTGGCTGGTGTATTAAAACTCTTAAAATTTCTGCTGAGGTTCACAGGAACAGAAATGGTAGACTCAGAATTTATGACCAATAGCATGACTCAAAGGACCGATGCTGCCTTGTGTCAGCAATGTCACAAAGCAGAAGTCGTCTCAAACTGGTTTCAGTGGGTTCAGTGCTCAGTCACCAGATCTGAATCCAATAGAATGAACTGGCTCATGGAAAAGCTGCAGGAATTGTGTGAAGCAATCATGTCAACATGGACCAGAATCATGAAGAAGTAATGTTCTCAACATATTGTGGAATCCATGCCATGAACAACTGAAGCCGTTTTGAGAGCAAAGGGAGGCCCTACAAAGTAATAGTACTCTCTATTTCTTCTTTTCAATAGCAAATCTATTTTGCTAAAAAAATAATTTTCAGGATAAACATGGGAAACAGTCAACAGCTCTACATACTTCAGACTATTTTCTACAGCGGCTTTGACCAGAGATCAGCTTCAGGATTTTCTCTTCTTGAGTTGAAGACTCAACAAAGCAACCAATCATAGCTACTGTTGTGTTCTTAAACGTGTCGAGCACGGGCTTTTTCACCAATCAGAATTCGGACAGGGTGTCACACTCTGGCTGATCCAATCCGCTCGCAGCTTTCAAAATTCCTTTCGACCAATGGTATCGCGCGGTGCAGTGTGCCGTTGTGACGGGCGGCGATTGAACGTTGATGCTGCAGGAAAGAAGAACCGCATTACAGAGATTCAAATTAGGGAGCCGACTCTTTCTAATCGAGCGTTGAATCAGATTCAATGAATCATTTTAGCTCATCTGTTGTTCTCAATGGTTCAAAACAAAGCGCAAGATTAGACCGGGCATAAATTACATACAGGAAACAATGCACAAAACTGCAGAAAACATCTACAAAACGATCTATACAAAACATATACAAAAACTACACATGTATAAAATGTCCATATACATGCAATATATATATATAATATATATAACTAATTGTACGTGTACAAAATGTTATAGCTACAAAACTGTACAGCGAATATGTATGAATTGGTAAAGATAACTGTGATACACATTGTGTACTTTTTGTACAATGTAAATTGTACAATGTAAAAAAATATATATCCAACTCACCGGTTCGAATCAGTTGAGTTTGCGATTCGATTCTGTTCACATGTTCATTGAAAAGAATCGGTTCAGAAGATCGAGTCGTTTAGGAGTCGGACATCGCTTAGCGCATTCAGGGGGGGAAACGTCAAAATGGGAGAAGTGGCAATACAAGTTTACAAGTGAGTCTGGCTGCTTTCACTTCTACCACGGCTGTATGAGTGTCCGTGCTTGTTTATTCTGCGCGGTGGCGGTTCAGGGGGGTAGGTTGTGCCATCGAAAGGTAGTCGCAACTGTAAAGGTGATGTCTCTGTGACTGTAGGTTAGCTAACGTTAGCCAGCGTGCTAGCTAAAGGAAACGCGTTGGCTAACGTTAGCTGGTTTTGTAGCGCGAGCTCTCTTCGTAGCCTCGTAGCCTCACTGAGGCTGATTAGCTGCGGAGCCTGCAAAGCTAAAGCTCACGTTTAGGGAGTCAGCTGCTCTCAGCCGAGTAGACAGTCGGCGTGTGGACGAAGAACAGATCGAGAACGTTAGCTTGGAAGCCCATGTAGCCTGCGAGTTCCAGCTGGCTAGCTGGCAGATTGAGGTCTTTAAAGGACTGTGAAGTTTTGCAGCTGGGGTGTTTTTTTCGAAACTGGAGACTGTGCTCAAGGGCTTAGTTTGGTCCTGTAGATATCTGACTGTCATCCTGATCATCACACTTTGCTTCTCCAGCAGTGTTTCTGGTTGTGTTGTATTGCAGCTGCAGAAGCAGCTGCTTGCTCTTCATGATGCAGAGCTGATGTCAGAGCTGACAGCCCACATATCATGTAGTCTTTCAGTGTCCTGATGTGTGTAAATAAGAGCAGCTATCCATTTTTGTCAGTCATTGATTTTAATCTTGCCCTATGATCTCCATAGAAGCAATTTCCCTTCTTTGACCCCTTAAACCTTTTGAACCAAGTGTGAACCTTTCACTTTCATAACTTCATAACATGCATACACGATTCACAGCAGGCCCTGGTTGCTCAGGAGTTACTCAATGCAAAGTCAAATCTTCTACACCTTTACCAGTTTATGCTTGTTGGAGGGATCAGATCAGAATAGCGTTATATATCAGTCTTAAAAGAAATAAAAATACAAGAAAAACATAAAAGTGGCCCCTTTCATAACTGACTGAAAAGCCTAGGGTTCAAGGGGTTTACTGCGGTACTTCTGATGCTGCTTCGCTGAGATTGTAGTCCTATTCTAATGTGTTGTAATGTGACTTTCCTGCTGTCTTCCTGCTGTAGTCTGTGTGTTGCTTATTTGTGTTCTGTCCGACAGGTCTCAAATGCATCCGTCTAGCCAGGCCGCTTAAGCATGTCCACAGATGACAGCATCTCTGAGGACGTGTCCAGCTCTGTGGCTCTGAGCCATGACCACACTAGTGCCAATGGTGGGAAGGAGAGCGAGGCCTCCATCGTCTCCTCTGAGGACACTGCTTCAGGCCTGGCTATACCTGAGGAGGAGCGCCCTGCGGCCCGCCAAGTACAGACCCTGGAGGGTCTCCTGCAGGCCGCCGAAGGGGCTGTGATAAGCCGACCCTCCGGCACACCAGCATGCAACATTTCCCACAAAATAAGGTCTGTGGCTCCTCGTGTTTGGGGATGTTTTCTGTCTTCTGTTTTCCATCACATAGGACGCCCTTCGGGCATGGTTCAAGTGTAGGGAGAGAGAAAAGGGATTTTTTTGTTCTTCTTCACATCACATGTTGCAGGAATCTGTGTCTTCGCACCGAGGAGGAGTTCAGCTCAGGGAGAAGCCTACCCTTCATCAACCCCAGCTCTTTGGAGACACTCCGCGCCCTGGTGCATGAGATCCAGAGCAGCGGCGAGACAGACCCCGAGATCTGGAAGAACTGTGAGGTGAGCGTGGTGAGGAGAGACAGAGAGAGAAAGAGCGCTTAACGGGCCTCTGTGGTGCTAGGAAGCAGCCAGCAACCCAGGTGTCTGGGTTGTCGTCTGGGGCCTCCCCCAGGACTCCAGCTGACAGTAGCAGCAGCAGCCATGCTGACAGACAGCTGATCCCTCCAGCACCCCTGTGGACTCCACAAGTGAGATGATTTCAGAATGTCAGACTGTGATTTTAAAGTGGCCTGCATCCTTAAAATTATGGAGAGTTTAAGCTTGAATGTTGGCTTATAAAGGTGATTGGTTTGGTCCAAAAAGCAACACCTAGGCCTGTCATGATATATCGCCCAGGAAATAATCACTACAAAATATATTGTTGTCATTTTAAGACAAAGTAAGTATATATATTGATTAATAATAGTCTGGGATAGGTTTTTGGGACTTACAGCCTGTCAATTTGCAAATGCTGATTTTTTTTATATCACGTTTAATGACAATTGAGTGTCATCTTTGAGTTGAGTATTTGTGAGTTTGCTGTGCACTCTTTCTACAGGATAGATATTGCGGCCTGCGCTCAGACTCAAGCCCCACCTCGAGACAAAGCAGACAAAAGCACACAACAAACATAAAAGGAAACACAATAGACAATAGCAAGGTCAGCTAAAATGATTGAGGCCATATTTCAAATACACCCTCACATATATGAATGTAATTGTTGTATGAGAAGTTTAACGTAATTGTGACAGAAACGTATCATGACAGGCCTAGCAGAAACCAGGAAATTAACAAAATGCACTGCTTGATATTGACCATGACCGTTAACTTAACACTTGTTCAGTTATGGGCAGTACAGCCAGCTTGCTGCGATGTCCTCTTTCTGCTGTACTGCTTTGCAGTCAATGATAAAGAGTGCTATGCATGGCAGAGTGTTTGAACAGGTTGCTATATAATAACAATACAATAACTATGCAAAAACTATATTATTTTCAGTTATATTGCATGTAGTGTATTAAGCTCTGTTTACATGATTACTTTTAAACTAGCATAATATGTAAAGTTGGTTTACTTTAATATACACAGTCATATCACAACATTATAACCACCCGTGGTTTGGAATGAACTTGGCCCAGGGATTTCATAGATTCCACATGACAGGGTTTCCCAGCAAACAAACAAGGTTTCTGTCTTTGTTACAATTTTGTGACAATGTTGTCCAAAGATTGCAGGATTTACACTTTCTCAACGACGTTCAGTCAGTGTGTTCTTTCTCAACCTCATCGTTAGGTAAAATTCCAATTTTTCCATTATCTAATTTCTGTTAATAGAACGCTGTAGACCACTGTAGACCAGTTAAACTGTATAATGAACACCTTTCATCACCTAATACAGTCCATGCCACAATTTCTCACTAGTGTCATCTGAGCCAAGAGTGGTTATTCCCACTATTAGGTAGATGGCCAAAATATTCTGATATGACTGCATATATCTATATATCTGCCAAGTACACCTCAGCACCCTGGCAGTAATTGGGGATTAGGGTTTAGGAGATTCCTACCATTCCCATTTCCTGCTGATCCGAAGGATAGACTTGCCAACCTAAGCAAAGTTTCTCTAACCCCTTTTTACGAGAGTTCTCATAAACACTTTTCCCCGAGTTTCCCTGCTTATATAAATAAAACAATAGGACTTTTTCAGCGTGATTTCCAATTTCCACCCAGCTTCTAGGACTCCCTCTATCATGGAATGATACCATGGGGGGCAGTGATGGCTCAACGATTAGATACTTATACTTAACCCAGCAAGCTGCCACTGCTTCCTGGGTGCCACAGCAATGGCTGCATACTGCTCTGGACACGTGTACTCACTGTGCACAGTGTGTGTTTGCTCATTAGTGTGTATGTGCATGTTCACTGCACAAATTAAAGGCGGAGACCAAACTCCATCTGTGGCCAGCACTAATAGTGGACATGGTTGTCTTTGTCTTCACTGGGATGGTAAAGGCCAACATGTGGTACTGAGTCACATGAAGCTAGCCAGTGTATCTTTCAAAACTACTGCAATGTCACTGAACAGCTGACCACGCTTGGAGGAGAGCACTAGGCGTTACATCAGCGTTCCAGACGGCTCCGCCAGCTTGCAGCACTCTGAGTGATGGAGGCAGAAAGAGCCAGCCAGCCTACCCAAGAGCAGAGAGCGAGGCCAGTTGTGCTCTTTGGGATTCCTGGGATTTTTCTGACATCATTTGAAATATCCAAAATATCAAGACTATCAGGATATTTTAAGACCACTGAACAGTGCGTCATTATTGTATTATAAGGTGCGAAAAAAGTGTGTCACAACCAGTGTGTAATAATTGCATAAACCACGGAATGACAAGTAACTGGCTAGATGTCACCCTGGCATGCCAGTTAATTACATATTGCCCTGTTGGCGTAGTTGTGTCTGTATGATTGGTATTGTGTGATTTATTCGGTCTGCAGTTCAGAATACTCCATGATGGACAAGTTGTTATTGTTTGTGTCCTTTCTTTGTTTTACCAACTTTGATAGTATTATATAGCCTTTTTGTGGAAAACAGTCATTGCATATTCTAAAATGGTTGTTATTTGTGATATGGGCGATTCCACTCCAGCCACTCCAGAGATCACCCCGAGCAGGACTGTTGAGCAGTTTAACATGGTGAAGGCTAACTCCCCAAGACTCAAGACCCAAGATTATCTAACACAATGTTTTTATCACGGGGGAGAGGAGCCTTGCCATCCACTCTGAGGGTTATTGCACTGTCGTAAACTCATGGTTATTGACAAATGGATTAATTGAAATTTGAAATCAACTCTAAAACATGAAATCATTGATTCCATTGGCCAGGCTACTCATGTGCTGTCTTGTCTACTCTGTTAAAGAACAGAAAGGTGGATGGACTTTTTTTTTTTTTGTCCCTCAAAAGTATGTGTGTGTGTGTAATATGTAGTATACACATAAATACAGCCATAATTTACCAAACACACTTACCAGTTTCCACCCCATCAAATTTAAAAATGTTTAAAAAAAAGTCCATTCATCATGTCATCTTTAATGAGGCAACCAATAAAACAAGAGCTGATGACCGGCAAGCTCTCTGTTAAAATGATGTAGGTGGATCACACAGTGACTGTAAGCAAGGTCTTAAGGGAGCCATTCAGGTCACAGCCATGCCACTTAAGGTTAAAAAGGTTAAATGAGACTGATCTGCTCAGCGGCCAATTGCTCAGTGCATCTCTAAAAAAAAAAAACAGATTTAATTAATGGTTTTTCTGAATGCCCTGCTTCAGTATGTCCTCATCAGGTTGTTTCTCTTCATACAGGGTAGATGGCTGCATCTCTTTCAGCTGGTGGAAAAGCAATACCAAGAGCAAATTCTTGCTCAGCAAGAACAGTATCAGTGCCAAATACAGGTCAGTTCAGGAAGGAATTGGCACCACACCACATTTTGCAGGACAGGTGTCTCTTTTTGCATCTTGTGTTTGCATTGCCTTGTGTGTTGTGTGTCTTTGCTTGCGTGGGGCCCTCCATCAGCTTTAGTGTGGGTGTATTATTTTTAGATTATTGTGTACGGCCCCAAGTCTGTGAGCAGTGAGTGTTTGAACAAATACAAAATGCCTGAGCAGGCTAGGTTCTGTAAGCTTTAAAAGACTTTCTTAATTGCCTTTTAGTAAATGAGAGTAAATGAAGCCATAACTCTCTAAAGAACTATAGAAGTGAACGTGCTCTGTGCTTTTGTGTTCTTGTCCCACAGCTCATCCAGGATGAGATTAAAGCATTATTGCAGCTACAAAACCGGCAAAGCGGCACCCAGACGCACCCCTTAGACCCGTCTCCTCGTGCGGCCAAGGTTTCAGAGCCTCCAGTGGACCTAACAAACAAGAGCCAGACTCCTGCCCTGGCGTCAGGACATCTGTCCCCCCAGCAGCTCACGGTCAATCCACAGGACAGTTCGGACGAAGGGCTTGTGACTGTCCTAAGCAGTGGCTATGGCACTCTCTCTGCCTGGGAGGCTGGACTGGAAACGGGGCCACCCGCTGCAACTGAAGGGAAGAATGAGGCATTGTGGTCCCCTAAACGGCCAGACTACAGCCTTTCACATTCCCCCTTAGTTGAAATGGGCCTGCACGGGCAGGATAGCGTATCAAGCAGGATTGTACCTCCCAATAATGCACCTCACACAACTGCCTCAACTGTGCCAAGTCACTCTGCTGACATGCAGAGACTAAGCAGGTGAGTTATAGTTCACACACTCTTATTACACTGAGTGTACAGTGCTTATCTGCCTTGTGACTACACTCATTGACTTACCATATACACTACATGTCCAAATGTTTGTGGACGCCCATTCTAATTGATGCCTTCAGCTACTTTAAGTTGCACCCATTGCTGATAAAAATGTGCAAGTGCACAGTGTGCAAATGCGCACACACACATGTGCAGCTTGACTAGTCCCTGTAGAGTATTGTATTGCAAATAGAATTGGACACTATGGAGCAGATAACCTTGAACATATTGGCAAAATGCCTAATGACAGGCATGGCCTGGAAGTCTATAAAGCTTCCCAGCATTGAGCTATGGAGCAGTGGAACTGTGTTCTCTGGAATGATGGTGCTACATCCAATACTTTTGAGAGTGAGCCTGTAACACGATGTGTTTCCAGACATGAACTCTGGAACTGTCCAACAAGTGTGTAAATGTTAGCATGTTCAGTGTGTTGGGGCTCTGAGCGGTCTTGTGGACTAAGGTGTTGCCACTGTGACCCAAGGACAATGGTTGGAATTCAGGGCATGCTGCCTGCCATCAACAGCCCAAGAGAGCACAATTGGACTTGCTCTCCCTCTCCCCCACATCACTTCAGTGTGATACTGGCGTCTGCTAGCTGTTCCTCAGAGCATGAAAAGAGGCGGTGGCTGGTTGCGCATGTGACAGTCCTTGCGCTCCCAGTGTCAGGAGCATTACATGTGACGCATCTTATGTCTAAACTCTGGAACTATCCAACAACGCAGACACATCCTCGCCAGATTCACGACACGCTCTCCATTGCTGGGAACCTGAAATTTTCCCAAATAGGCAGGTCTTCTATCTGTGTGTCAGATTGAGCTAAGCTTAGTATGGCATAACCTAAAGCTTAAAGTATTTACTTCTGAAATATAGTGCCACAATATGATTATCAATCTTCACAACTATAGGATACCACATGCTGTGTATTCCCTGTCTGACTGCATGTACCAAACCATAACGTCTGTTATGTCTGAGACCTACCATTAGAGCACTCGTCGTTACTTCTGTTGTCATAGGGTGTTTTTTTTGTTTGTTTGTTTTTGGGGGGATAGGAATGAATAAATTATAACCTTCATTTGGAAAATAATTTGTGGATGCGACAAGTTGTATTCAGAGAGCAAAAGACCAAAGACTTCAAAGCAGCCCAGTTTGCTAGTAAATGAGCAAACTATGAAAAGAAGTTTACTAGTAAAAAACTTTCTAGTGTTTCTAGTCTGCTTTCTTCCTTTGACTTACCTTTCTAGTCAACCACTGACCTCCTGGGCTCAGAAGCAGAAACACAGGCAAAAGAAGAGCAAACAGGCACAAAACAGATCGCCGCAGATGGAGAAGGGAGAAGAGAGAAGGCCAGGTGGTTCTCCAAAGGAACATAAGGACAATGTGGATGATGTAAGCAGAGAATGCATCTTTTAGGATTAGTTTCCTTATGCTTGTATTTCCAAATATGCCCCAACTGCAAGAGAGATCGGTGCTGTTTCTTTGTGCATAGTTTTTTTGTAGTAGTTCTTCTACTTTAGTCGTATAGAGAATCAAGTCTTGGTAGTTGGTTCTTTAAGTATTGTAATAGTGGACTGTGTGGACATTTAAAATCTAGGTCTGTGCATACGAAGCTGTCCCTCTTGAGTCCAGTTTCTTTTTTTTTTTTCCTTTTTTTTTGTGGGTCTCTTCAGCCTGGATGCACTGCAGCCTACTTGAATCCTGTTCCTCTAAAGAGAAGCGACAGCCTAGTGTCTGAAGCCTCAGGTAATCATTGTCCACAACGGATGGAGCTGTATTTTCTGCCTGTTGTGTTTCAATAGTGACATCATGCTCTTGTTCATATACGCAAAGAAATATTCCAATCTCTAGTTTTTCTGGGATTGAATAACATCCAGATCTATGCAGTTCTGAGATTATTAGGCCTTATTCACCAATATCTTCCTAAGAATTTTAAACCATAAAAATGTTGGCAGCACTTCTCTTATAATGAGCATCCCATTGGCCTTGTAAATTGAACAAATACCAAATTAGAAAACATTGGTGAATATTTTTTATCGTTTATATAGTTTTTGTTGAGAGAGGTTTGTGAACAAGGACCAATATTCTTTGTTATACTTAATGGGAACCATATAAGCATGGTAATTAGTAGTGTGAGTTAACCTACCTACCTTTTATTCAGCCTTACAATTATGGGTGTATTATGGCTGTATTGTTTCTGATGGTATAAACATGTTCTGTCCTTCTTGCATTGATGTCTTTTCCAAAGGTCTGACCTACTGGAAGCTGGATGAGAGTGAGCTATACCGCCCTCTACCTGACAGTTTCGAAAGTAGTTCTCTCCTCCTCATGCAGGATGTGTCTCAGAGCCAGGTAAACATGTGCTGTTAGATTCTCGTCTCTGTTGCGTGTGCTGGATGCTCTGTTGTGCTGAGGTTTTTTTTTTTTTCCCTCTTTTGGTTGTTTGTTTGAATGTAGCCTCCAGCTGATGAGACCAGATTGTCTGTGTCTCTGAGGGAGATCTACCACAACAAGCAGAAGGGAGACCCCAAAGGCCAGGAGTGGGACTCCTTAATTAACTCTGATGCATCATCGCCTCAGGTGAGCTCTGGGCCAGTTTACAAACCAGGTTACACACATTTACAGTCATGTGAAAGAATGAAATTAGGACACCCCATGAAAACCTTTTGTGTTTTTGTGAACGTATTTAAACATATAGACATTTGATCCTCATTTATACTATATGAAGAGTTTGTAGTAATATAATAATGTAATAAAATTGCTCACTTGTTCAGAAAAGTAAAAAAATAACAAAACAAATAAAAACTGTAATATTAATGCAATTCTGGTAAAATTTGTGCATATAATGTAATACTAGAAATGTATTTTATTTTCAAGTCATTATTTTCATTTTTATACGTTTTTCAATAAAATTTTATTTCCCAGTTTCTTACTGCCAAATAACCCACCTGTTTGTAGCTCCCCATAGTACTACCAATGCTTTCAACGCTAGGAGAGTAACAAAGGTCCCCTCCAATATGCAAAGCCATCCACCGCCTCTTTTCAAACTGCTTTCAATGTGGCATCACCTGGCAGCTGGCATGCTTAGAGGAAGGCACCAAGTCCCCAGCTCCGCCACACCAGCTAACAGGGGCCTGTGCCAGCCAGCATCACTTTAAGAGTGATGAAGGGAGAGCGCGCCATTTACTCACCTGGAGAGAGCATGGCCAATTGTGCTCTCTCAGACTCTGCTGCTGCTGATGGCAAAATGGCATGGCTTTGCGATCCCAGGGGCCATAGTGGCAACGTATTAGACTGCTGAGCCACTTAGAGCCCCTTAAGTGCAGAATTTAGGTACATTTCATACAATAATTACATTATTGTAATTATTGTATGAAATGTACCCCCCCCCACACACACACGCCATAAAGTGCTGTACTTGTTAGTTTAAACTGCCTACACACTTTTGCTTGTCCTGTTGAACGAAAATTCAAAGTGTGATCATAGTAACAGCCATTTTGATATCATTGCCGTAAAGAGACAATTTCAAGTTAAATTTCATTCATTTCTAGGCTGTTCACACTGCCATGCAAGAAACAACCCTGTGTAGACTGAATTAAATTATGGATGTTATGTTAAATGCATCTTCGTTCTACCATCTGGTGTTTTAGGTTCTGGCTCTGGACCCCACGGTGCACGTAAGACAGTCGGACCGTACATCAGGCTTTACATCACCCTCACGCTTTAGCAGCCCGTCACTCCCTACCCAGCCACGGCCGTGCACCAGCAGCGGTGCCCCCGTCAGCCCGGACTCCATGGCCCTGCGCAGCCACACGGACACTGACTGTCTGTCCAATGCCAGCAGCTTTTCTGCTCATCAAGGCCTGGTCCGCAGTCCTACCTCCCCCACCTTTCGTACCGCACCTCGAGCTAACAGTGAAGATGAGGGCAGCCATACAGCTACGGTGACATTGCGGCCTGCAGGCCACACCAGACAGGAGCAGCTACCAATCCCCAGGAAGCTGAAGACCTCTCTGGACGACCCGGTGGTCCTCTCACTGTAACAATCATTGCTTTTGCTTTTACCAGTTATAGTTTATTAATATAAAAAGATTTATTATTATAATGCTATAATGCATAATGCTATAATAATCACTGTAATAACTAACCAGGTTGTCTGCCGGCCTCAGCTTCTGCTTGTTTCTCCTCTTTCTCTACTTAGGCTGAGGCAGAACTTGAGGGAAAAGCATGCACGGCACATAGCAGACCTCCGAGCATACTATGAGGCAGAGATTAGCACCCTGAAGGAAAAGCTGGACTTGGTCGATTTGCCTCCAGACATGGAGAGAAGCAACCAGATCTTGTTAGAAAGGTTAGAAACCAGCCCAAATAGCAATGTATGTAAACCTCAAACTCCTACTAAAGATAAAGCGGGGATATGCTGAAAGGTTACTTTGGGATAATGGTGGGGAGTGTGCATGTTAGCAATAACTATGTATTGATTTTAATATTGGTTGTTTACAGGTGCGAACACCTGGAAAGGGCCCTTACAGAGGCAAGCGTGCGGATCAGAGAGCTAGAGAACAGAAACCGTCACCTGGAGAGGCAGCTGGTATGAGTCTATATTCAGCATTTAATTCCTGGTGTATGCCAAGATATGTTTAAGCAAGAGTAAACTCTTATACTAATCTACATTTTAACAGACACACTACTTGTAGCATTTGTTGAAAACGCGTGATTTGTCCAACAAATCCATTTTTATGGGACTTTTGTCATTTCAGACCTGGCTAGTGTGCCCCCCTGTGGTTAGTTCTGCTGTGTTTAGATAATGCAGTGTAGATAATGATACAGTCGCCTGACTGACTGTGTATGTAGTCTCATTTATGAGTGAATTTACAGCCAGAGAGTAAAAAATGGTTTGGCTTAGGGACTGCTGGGCCACGCCCTCTAGATGTCAACATAACGAGCAGTAGTGTGATTGGTTAAAGAAAAAGCTGACGTTGATTCACTCATAATAATTGAAGTCCCAAAATTTAAAGAGACACCTAATATTACTGGTCCTTTACATGGCATTGAGATATCTGGCAGCTTTATGAAACATTTGATGTTATGTCCACATTGTGCAGCCCTGATAATAAAGTAAACTTGTTCCTCATTACTATGACACATGAAACTGTCCTGTTCCTCAAAAACTACTGCTTCTTCTGCTCTTCAGACTACAACTACTGCTAGTGCTTGTGCGGTGTAGCTCATTATTGCATTTTTCCTTTGTCATTTGTTTTAATGCTTAGGTGGAGTGGCCTGAGCGGTATGATGCAGCCAGTTCCATGGTTCAGGCTCTGCAGCATCACCTGGAGGAGACTAAGCAGAATGGCAAAGAGAAAGACAACACTGTGACCAAACTGAGGAACCGCTTGCGGCAGCTTGAGGATGTCGTGCAGAATGCCTGCAAAGAGGTGGATGAAAAAGAGGCCCGTATGAACAAAGAGCACAAGATGCTCCAAGATGTAAGAGGATATTTGACAGTTATTGTCCTAGTTTGGAGTCTCTTGGCATGTTGTTACGTAGAGTTTTTGTTCCTTCTTGTTGATCTTTGGGTTGGTTGATGATTACATTTGTCTTTTTTCCAGTTGCTTCAGGAGTATGACTCATTAAGAAAGGATCATGAGGTAGTGAAGGTAAGAAATCAGGATTTTATACAGTGCCTCGCCAAGGTCTTCAAACTACTTTAGTCATCAGGTTTGTCTGGATTACAAATGAAACTTGCACTAGTGATTCCAGTCAGTATTTTTATTGCAGACCAATATTTTAAAGTCCTAATTCATTATTTGTCAGCAGATCTTTAAAAAAAAAAGTTATTATTCAACACCTTGTACCCCACAAATTTGCGATTTCTAGACAGTAGGCACAATGCTTGTACACACTGTTTGTACAGTGCACAGGGTATCTGTCACTCGTTTTTAATAGTAGATTTGCTCCAGGTTGTTCAATCACAGTTTTGAAGTGCCACAGATTCTTAATTGGATGATATGGACTGCAGAACATTTACCATTTTGTTGTTCAGTGATTTCCTGTGTTGCTTTGGCCTGGCAGGATCATTGTCCTGCTGAGAGGTACAGTTTTAGCTTTAGTTTCTTAGCAGACTTAAGTGTGTTGTCTTGCAGCATCTCACTGCAGTACAGACCCCATACTCCATTCCTGCTTCAGTTTGATCAAGGTATTCAGTCCCTGCAGGGAAAACGCATTCCCACTACTGTTGAGAAAGTGTTTGTTGAGCAGTAGGCAGTGTTCAGGCACATTTATGCTCCCTTTATGGACAAAACATTAACATGTCCGTTTCAAATGTCGTAACCGCCACTGCCTGCAGACAACCATGTGTCCCTTACATTGACATGGATGTTAAGCAATGCATCCACAAAAAAATAGTCTAGCATACAGGTGGACATTCACTCAAGTCTCAGCCACTGAGCTATGAGGAATGGCCTTGTTTAGGCAGTGCCTGGGTGTTATGATGCAGCTTCTTCACAGCTGATTCAACAGTGCTCACTAGGACATCCAAACACAAGGATGTTTTGTAATGTTTTCTTATCTTGTAAACATTGTTTCTTTATCTCTAATTTCCCTAGAGTGCTCATTGGTCATGAATTTATCCAGATTCATAGTCTGACCAATGCTACAGTCTGACCAGTGATAAGTGTTTTTAGTAATGAGTGGCAGAGATCAGTTGTAAGCCAATTAAGTTTTTTTAGGACAATGTCTTGGTGCTTTCTTAGCATGGACAGCAGACAGCATTTGTGCAGACGGTTATTTATTTCATTTATAAGCCAGATGAATCTGATGATTGGGGGGGGGGGGGTAGTACTAAGGCACTGTACAAAGTATGTATGTATGCATGTATATATGAACAGATAGTAAGTGGATGCTGTTGGTAGAGGTTTCTATGATTTCTTTTTCAAACAGGACAACTTGGTATCAACGGAGAATAAATTATTTGATGCCAATGAACAAATATCAGAACTGAAAAGGTAATTAATATTCAAAAAGTTTAATAGTTTTGGACCTGTGGATCTCTCAAATTTAGAATACAAGTATTTGGACAGTGACATAATTTTTGTCATTTTGCCTCATCACTGCAGTGGACTTGAAAATAAGCAACCACGATGAGATTTTAAGAATTTGCTTTAATTCAAGGGGTTAACAAAAATATTATATTACCCTTTTAGAAGTTATTTCTAAGAAATTGTTACACAGTCAGTGGTGTTTACTGATGCTGTGACCGCTGATAAAAGTAGCAGGATGATTTTTGATGTGTATAGAGCTAAACCTTCTGCTGTGATTTAGTCGAATGCTGCAAAACTGATAGAATGATGCTTTACAGAAACATAAAAAGCATCTTAAGGCATAGAAATGGGATGTTTTTAAATGGCAGAGTCAGTCACCTGACCTCAACCCAACTGAACAGCTTTTCACTTACTGAAGACAAAACTGGTGTCCATGGGTTCCAGACTTCAGGCAGTCATTGACTGCAAATGATGTGCATTTAAATATTGCAAATTATTCTAATTATTATGGTAGTTTGACCAATTACTTTTGAGGCTGGAGGGCTGTAATCCCTGATGATTAATGCAGTGATTAATGCAGTATTTATGTTAAACCATGGTGTCACTATCCAAATGCTTATGGATCTGACTGTTAATGAAAAAGAGGAACAGTACAAAATGCAGTATATTTCTGTTCACATGATAATTTTTCTAGGGTCATCTCCAAGCTGGAAGCACAAGTTAAACAGCTGGAACATGAGAATATGGCCAGAACTCGTCAGGCTTTACACACCCACTCACAACCTTCAGGAGCAGGGTAAGAGATTATGTAGTACTCTGAATTCACTTATGTAAAGGACAGTAAATCTAGTAGTGTCATCTTTTGTGTCATTGTTGAATTTAGGGATTGCCTTAATTAAAATGATTTGCTTTAGTTGGCAATAAAGACAAAATATTAGCACAGAGCAGTCATTAGGAACATCTTGATCAAATCAGTAAACTTGTTCCGCACAATAACAGGAGTTACTATGCAGTTCTAGTAATGAAGACTGGTAGTCAGCAAGCTCTTGCACATTTTTGTAACTGTATGTTTTTATATGTTCTATTCAGTTTTTCAACTTTTGAATTCCTCTTTAGTTTATTCCACCACCCTGATCTTCTGCTTTCACCAAGCAAACGGCAGCGTGACGTAGAATGCAGCACAAAGAATCCTGGAGTTGCTGACAAAGGAGGAAAAGTGTATGGCTTTGCTTCTTGTATTATTGTCACACGATTAATATTAGGGACTGATATGAGGACTGTGAGCAGATGCTGATTTGAATGCCCAGTACATTTAACATTTCTAAAAGGTAGAAACTGGAAATAATCTACCTGGATTAGCATTACAAAGAAATGTATTTATAGGGAGTAACAAATGCAGTACAGTAAGTTCAGCATCCTAGCATTGGCTATCATTCTGCTGCTCTTCTAGACTACAATGAATATATCAGATATTGGTTAAACGTATTATTCTAAACAGCTAAATCTAAACATCTGTCCAATTCCACTAATTTGTTTCAAGCAGTTATAATTTTGATATGATTCTGAGATCATTGTAATTAATTAGTAATATAATAGTATAATGAATCATTTTTATATGATGTAATTATTACAGCAGAATAACACCATGAAATGGGATTGATGGGCTTAAAGTGTTTTTAAGTATTTAAATGATGTCTGGGAATAAAGCACTGCACTAACTTCGCTCCCATCGCTCTTCCACCCAGGCGCCTGTCCCCTCCTGAGAGAGAGCAGTCCCAGGAGCAGTCCACATCCAAGGAGTTGAGAAGGAGGGATGTTCCGTTGACGCCCATGATGAAGGCTCTGATTCAGATGGAAGAGACCAAAGCTACAGAGGGTCGGGCTTTGTCAAAGACCAGTTATTCCAGTATGCATGCGCCTCTTTCTTCAAATGTAGTGGATCCAGACTTTGGTCTGGAGTTTCCTTGCCCTGCATATTTTGGTGCTTTTCCTGGTCTTACATGCCAGCTTCAACTCAGGAATAGCTTGCTAATTAGAAAAAAGTATTATAGGGCTGGAAAATGCCAAAATGTGCAGTGAGGATATTCCAGGACCTGGATTGGGAACTACTGCCCATGCTAGTTTGATACATATGTGTCAGGAAAGTTGGTTGTGCATGTGTGTACACTGTCATTTTAGAGTCTTTTAATTTGCATCATCGTTGTTCATTGATGTAAGATAATTTATCTTAATGTTAAAGATTATTACATTTGTACATTAATAATCTGGTCAAATTTCTGTTACTGTGAATAGTTAAGTGAGTCCAAAAAGGAACTAATCTTCAAAAGGCTTTCTTTACAACATTTTAAACAGGATGATGCTAATTTTAAAGCTATATAAATACTTTAAATAAAATACTTGTTGCCCACAATGCAGGAGAATAAGAATATCTAATATCTAATCTAATAATATATTCTTAATAATAATAAGAATTATTATATATTATGTAAGAATATAGCAAAGCGTAATGGGGATGTCCCGATCAGGTCATTTTGCCCTCCGATCTGTTCTGAGTTTCTTAATGGTGAGCAATGGAGACTGATCTGGTCTTTGTGTATTTGCATATGTTACATAAAATAGCCACACAGTTTAGATAAGATGAGCTGCTAATTAATACTGAAGTAAAATTACTTTAATATGCGTAGCAATTTCTATAATGAGACATTCTGTACTTAGTTTAATAGATACATTTCTTTATTTTCTTTCTTTTGACAGTTTTATAGTGTGTTTTATATAGTTTTAGATATTATGTTAGGTTTTCATGTTCCACTGTAAAAAAGACGTCCTTACTTCTGCTGGCTGGGCAATAATGTCTGTTAATGACCCTTGAGGACACCAGATGGTGCGCTGAACACCGTGGTTAAAACAAACTTTTCAATTTGTAACTGGATTAGGAGTAAAATAGCCAATGCCCAGTCCATTACAATATGCATGGATTGGCTTAAATATATTTATATTTACATGTATATAAAAATGGCAGTGAACAGGACAATGGAGGTCTGGAAGATCAAGAAAACTTTATTAAAGAACTGCTCATAGGATTGCTGTGAAGTCTAATTTAAAACCATAATTTTACTGCGAAAAAGCTTCAAGAAGATTAAGTAGACTCTGCAGTGGTGCTGCAGCCTGTTCTACTGTGCAACAAAACCTGCACAAATATGACCTGCATCAAAGAGTCATCAGAAGAAAATCTTTCCTGTGTTCTCTGTTCTCACCGTAGCAGAAATTTAACAAGGGCCAGCCCAAACATTCGCATGCCACCGTATGAATGGTTAATATTGTGCTAATATTTGTTGCCTAAGTGTGTGTGTGTGTGTGTGTGTGTGTGTGTGTGTGTGTGTGTGTGTGTGTGTGTGTGTGTGTGTGTGTGTGTGTGTGTGTGTGTGTTTGTTTTCATACTACAGGATTAGGGAGGAGGAGACCCACAGTAGCATTTGTGGAAGGAGTTAGAGAGCCTTTGCTGGAGAGGGGTAGTGCTGTGCTCCGTGCTCAGAGAAGCCTCTCTCCAGAGGGTCACCGCTCCTCATCCCTGCCCCCGAGAGCACAAAGGACAGGCCCTCCATCCACACCGAGTAAGTAGCCTCTTCAGACTCGAGGGCTGCATAGTCCCAAAGATTCAAACACTGAATAAGGTTAAATAGCTAATAAATATAGAACACATTGACTTACTTTGGAATATTTTAACCCTTTTTTAAACATTAAGTTCTGCCTGTCTGTAACAGGACGCCCAGTACTAACCCATATTTTAGTTAGTCAGCTGTACGTCATCTGTAGAATAATGTAGGTTATCTGCAGAGTTCATTAAGATGAGATAAGGGATCTGTAAGTGTTTTTTGCAGTGGTAACGGTGCATGACCTTGTTTCTTGTATTCGCTGGAACTGACTGATTTACCATGTAATTACCTCGCAGCTTGAAGTGAAAATTATCACCTTGTCTTGACACTTGTCACTGTCTGACTTGACTTGCTGAAGTTGCATTATGATGCCTGTAACTTCTGCACAAGTTAAGGTGGAATGAACAATTCCAGTAAGAAACTGGAGAAAAACTTGAGCTTCATGGGTGCCACCCTGTTGTTTGTTGTAAATTGGCACGTTCTGAATCTGATGGCAGAAATGTTATACTGAGGTTATGTGACGATATGGTTAAATGAACAAAGAAACAAAGAAAAAAATTGCAAAGAACTTCTGCTTCTGTAATATTCTGTTTTTTTAAATATTTTTAGTAGTAAGGGAAAGACGGCACAGAAGTGTATTCTGAACACAGGCCTTAAACAAGCAGGGCAGCTGTGTCCAGGTGATTTCAGGTGCCTCTGTGTTGGCAGAGCTTTAGGGTCATGCTGTGAACTGGGGAAGCAGATAGATTATATTAACTGTTTGACTTGAAGCTAATTGTTTTCGTCCACAGCAACAAGGGTTCAGACTTTTGATTGAGTGTCAAAGCTGGAAATGGAAGCTTACTTTTAGTTTTAGTTAAATCTTAAACATTTGGGGGGTAACTCTAATCTAATAGATTGCAATTCTTTAGAAGATGTTTCAGTACATCTTTTTTTGCAGTTTTACATAAACCATTAGAACTGACAGCATTGGAACTGACAGTAATTGATTTAAACATTCCAAAATCGATGTCCTTGAATCGCCAGCTTTAGCTCAAGGCTTCATCCAACTTGTTCTGTGTTTTGTGGTTAGCCAAGAGAGAAACTCTGATACAACCACTCTCAGCCAAGTCCAGTCCCAAGCGCTGCCCAACAGAAAACTGCTCTACTGCATTCGATCGTCCGTTGGCTTGCCAACAGCACCTCCATAACAGGTACACAATTTTGTTTTAGTAATTGCTCTCTAATGTGTGTTGAACAGTACCATACTAACTAAACTGCCAGACTCTTCTCCAGAACTTAAGACTGTTGTCTCGTTTTAGGTTTGATTTGCACTTTGATCAAAGGGGTTTCAGCTCATCGCTGCCATCTCAACCCAAGTCAAGAGCAAGACTGTTCATGCCAGCAGAAAGATCACAAGGTAGTTGTGCCTTTTCATTCATCTTTAGTCTTTTTTGTTGTTGTTTACTCAAAAGCCTTAAAGCAGTATTATATTGCTGTTTTGACTGTGGTCGGGGGCGGGGTTTGTGTGTGCTTCTCACATCTGGGTCAAACCGACAGTAGGGCTACTGTAGCACAGATCTTTTTGATCATGGGTAGGTGGGGAATGTATCACAACAAGGGGCTGTGGAACCGCAGACCACTCAGAGTGCTCGTACTAACCCCTGTCCATCGTCATAAGAGCCTACCAAGGACACGTAAGCTTTGGAACTGGACTTTGGAGCAATAAAACAAGGTTGCTGGGTCTACCTTTTTTTTTCTCATCACATGGATGTTGGCATGTGGGATGAGCTGGATCAACAAGTAGCCGCAGTAGCTATACAGGACACCACAGAGTACGAACAGCATTTTAGGCAGGTTGTCATAGTGCTTTGGCTCATCTGTGTATACTCTTAAATGAATTAATAGTTCACAGAAACATTTCCAAAAGTACACAATTGTGCCATTTAGCTCTAATGTATACTAAGAGGGAGCTACAAAGATAATTAAGGTTTTTAAGATTTGCCAATATGTTGTAGCTACATTAGCCTTGTAGTTTCTGTGCAGGACAAGAAAAGCAAACATTAAACAGGGAAATGTGTCTTGTCTGATCAACTTGTGGTAAGGAGAAAAGTGTGTAAATTAGATTTTTTACTATGACATGCCCTTAAGTATTTTGGTCTCTCTTTTTGAATTGAGGGTTTGAATACTGTCCAGATTTTACAAGGCAGACTGAATTTGGATACATATTTGAAATTTTGTCTTTACTTTTGCTTTACTAGTTAGAAATATGCAATTTTAGAAACTCATGTGCACTCCTCAGAGGGCAACTACTTCAACATTACCACAGCAACCACTGCACTGGTCAGTTCAATTTAATCAGAACTAGTACTTGGAGTTAGGAACATGTTTGAGACCTTTTTTGTGCTTTTCCTACTGTTTTACCAACAGGACCAACATTTCTTCCCCCTCTTTTACAGTTAATACCCAGTCCAGCACAGGGTTATCAGAGCCTCCGGACAGCAGTGAGGCAGAGGACAATGGTGCTTCCTCAGGTTTGGAAGACCAGGAGGCTGCAGACACTTCCCTGCTGCTCCACGACCCTGATGACGAAGCCACTCTCTCCTATCAGACACAGATTCATTCTCTAGCCGACGCTGAAAAGCTGTTTGACGAGCTCACGCTGGAGAAACAGCAGGTGAGCCTCGATTATGCTTTTGTTCGACTCCTGCTACACAGTTATTCATCACCACTTTCAAACTGCTTCCTGTAAGATTTGGCTCCCTGCGTGCTGTACACATGACATAAATGGAAAAAATGACCTCTCTCTCTTGGTCTGCTAAGCTGCAATATCTCTCACCCTGTTTGTTCAAACTGGTAACAATGCTTTGAAATCTTTCCATGGCTTTAATGGATTAGAATGCAGCAGTGGTCCTAGCCAATTATGCAACATAACCCTGGGAAAACATTCAAAACAAGAATGTGGCTTTATTATCTGTGGCTTTGTTTGGGTTTTATTCATAGATTTTACGATTGCTTCAAAATCTATATGGCCTTGATTGGATTAGTCAGGCTTTAGGCAGTCTGATGTACCCTTTGGAAGGTTACATGGGAAAGAGAAGTACATTTAATGGACATTTTCATTCCTGACCTCCATACAGAGATTGATTGTTAGGGGTAAAGTGCTGTCTGGCCAACTTAGGCTAGAGAAGTGTTTTTTTTTTTTTTGTGAAGCCAAATGACCTCTTTGCTGGGTTTGCTTTGACTTGACAAAAGTACAGAGTTTAATGCCTTTCTGTTTAAAATGATTTCAGCAAATTAATTAAAGCACTTCTAGAGCTTAATTTCCAAGCAAACAAAAATAATTCCTTTGTGTTTTTATTGATTTTACTGTTAGTGTTGCATATTTGTTACCACTGCTTGATTAAAAATCCTTGCATCAAACATCACAGTCAGGTTTAGTTAAAGGGGAACAGATTGGCACACAAACCAGTGCCTGTGCCAGTTTAACTCAAACTCTAGGATTGAGGAAGCTAAAACTGATAAATTAAGTATGCATTAAGTATGTACGCGTGCTACAATATCTTCAGCTAGCTAACCGTACACTGCATCAAGAGGAAACCAAATAAATAATTACAATGTTCTTGTTACTGTGCTAAAAACAAATATATGCTATGCTGTGCTTTGCACAGCTTGACAGTGCACCAGCATTTACCTAAACTGTGTTGTGGCCTGCCAGGCGTTTTAAAACATGGCAGTAAGGTGCTTTGCATGTTGTCAGGAGTCCCTTTCTTATACATCAAAAAATATAATAAACATAAATAGCTAATTACTTTTTAAAAATTTATATCCGAAGTTAACCATATATCAAGCATACAATCAAAACCTAAAATGGCATTCATTCTAACTCAAAACAAACACTTTTCACACATTCAATCCTACGTTGTAATAGTAACACACCGATTAACTTACCAAGGGGTTGCAGACATGTAGTCATGGCTAGATAGATATTTTTACATCCTCCTTGCCGTTTTCCCCTTGTTCCAAGCCATGTGGATGCTCTTGAATAAACAGATCCTCTAATCGTGAGTTTAAGTTATTCCAAGATAAATGTCCGGGTACAGCACCAACTCTGAGCATGAATTGACCTGAAAGAGTCTTCTAGACCCTTCCCTCTGCAAATTGACTGCTGCAGACATAAATACTGGTTGTGCTACCTTGGCAAAACATGCAGTCGTAGGGGTATTTATAGTTAAAACTGCCTTAACAAAACAGTCGGGTAGGATATTTGGATAGCTTAAATCACTGTATCAGTGGGTAAAGATAATGTTTTGATTTACAATGTACACTTTTGTAACAAACAAACAAATAATACAATAGGCTAAAATTGTATAATGCACCCAAGGAGAACAGAATTATCATGAACACACAAAAACATTAAAAACTATGGATTTGCACAAGAGCAGGGCTGCTAAGTAGCACATATCAAGGAGTAGCACAACATGACAGAACATCAGCATTTGAAAAATTGGGACCCTTTGTATAGCCTGGATGCATTTAGATCTCAACATGTGCTTGGTTGAAAATGTATGAAAACCCAGGTATGGCTGTTAACCTGCTAACAGAACCTGGACATGTGAAAAGGGTCCATTAGCATGTTTCATTCTGAGGTAAAATAACAGGGTTGTAAATAGACTTCTAAAACCACATTTTTCACCTCAATCAAAATCATATACTGCTCAAGAGGGTTTTATTGTTAGTCTATCTGAGTGCAAATAAACAGTGGAGCAAAATTGTGTTCCTCCATGACAACATCAGACATTAGACACAGTAAACTGACAGGACAGTGCAATGCAGACACAGCACTCGGTACTGAATGTGTGTGGTGGCGATAAGGTGCAGAGGTATGTAACGTGCTATGACCGATTTTAATGAAGTCTTTTAGCTTTCCTGAATCAACACTGAGGTGTTGCATGTGTCTCAAGAGCACTTGAGTGTTTCTACAGCGTGTGTTTCACTTGCCAGCCCTCTGGGCGGAGTGCATCTTCAGCTCTATGGCATCTGTACAGTCCACCTCAGCACTGTGCATGTGATCCTTACATAACCTGGCTTTATTGTGCTGAATTCTGCTCCGGTTAATAACCCCTATTTTTAGACCAGGTCCTCCCTCCACCCCTCCACCCCTCTCCTATTCATGCTGAGAAGTGCTAATTCAAAGCCCTGTTGTTGTTTCAGGCCTCGGCTGTCTGTAGTACCAGCAGCATTGCTCATTTGCAGAGTGGTCGACCTCTACATATTTAATTTCATTTCTCACCCCTCGACAGATCGAGGCAGCACTGAGTCGGATTCCGGGGGCAGGGGCCAGGGTCACCTTGCAGTCGAGGCTGGACGAGGTATTGTTCTGGCAACATATTAAGATTTTTTTTTTTCCCAATCAAACTTTCATAGAATAAAAACACACCACCTATATTCATAAAATCTGAGTAAAAGAAAGTTTATTTTCTATACAATCAGAACAGTGGGATCTGCCATCAGTTTATTGCCATCAGTTCAACTGTTAATTAAAAAATTATACTGGATTATTTCAGACTCGATACAGTATTGCAACACATAATATCGTGACACTCGAGTGTATTGAGATCGTCTTACACCTCTCCCCTATTGTCATGTCTGCAATTGAGATGTTTCCGTGTCCCTTTTTCTCTTCAGGTGACGCTGGAGAATCGGTTGGAAGAGGTGAACCGCGACTTAGGATCCATCCGCATGACTCTGAAGCGATTCAACGTTCTCCGCTCCTCTTCCAACATATAGCTAGCAATCCTTTTCTCCTTCTTCTTCCAAGGATTTCTTTGGACTCTGAGACAGGGCAGTTCTCTCTCCTATCCTCCACTGTACATAATTTCAAATGTGTACATGTTCAATATTTCTACTTTTGTTATTGTAGGATATTTTTTTATATGGTTTACTACATGGTGAAGAGATCACAAATTTTAAAGTATATTTTAATATTGCCCAGATTTGTAAAAACAAGATGTACTTTTTTAACGTCATGAAAGTATAAAAATTGTATGCTTGACTCATTCAGGTTTTATTTCTCTCTCTTTCTCTCTCTCTCTTTCTCTCTCTCTCTCTTTCTCTTTGTCTTTTCATTGTGCTGCTGAGAAAAAAAAAAAAAACGTAGACCAGAAGGGCAGACAGTTGTGGTTTTTAACCTCAAATAATTCCTAGCAGTTCCATTCCATTCCGATCATTTTCTATTTTAAATCCAGTTTTACTTGAAATGTATTTATTTATTATTCTTTTTTTTTTGCAATGTGCTTATGTAACATATCGTTGTTGTTTTTGTTGTTTTTGAGTTTGAGCCATTTCACTCAGCCCTCCCTGCGCCACATGTGAATATTTGATTTGATATTAAATCAAATAGATTTGAGGCCTTGAGAACTCACTATGATGAAGGTTCCCCACCCCATATCCACCTACCCTTTCTCACCTTTCTCCTCTTTTACACATTCCAGTTATCAATGCTTTTGTGACTTCTCATGAAACATGAAAATACTCGACCAGCACTGATTGTTTACGCACTTTTTACAAGGCAGAGCCCTTTTTTGACATTTCGAGATCTTTGTGCAACTTGGAACGGAATGCCTTTGTAATGCATGGGGCGGAAAAAACAACCCAAACTATTTCAGCGATTCATTTTTAACTGTAACGCAACTAGATCATTGTCCCTGTAGCTCACTGGAACTATTTACTCTTGCACCATATGATGATGAAGATGATAATCCTTAATAAAATAACAATAAAATAACTGCATACTGGGAAATGGAGTGAGCTTCTGCTGTGTTTTCCCCACTTCATTCACAGCCAGTGATTTTGAAAGAAGGAATGTTCAGCTATGAAACAAAGGGTCACGACCACTAGGGAGCGCTAGCAGCTTATGTAAGGAGGGCGATATTGAGAGAAGGGGAGTGGACGAGCCTGACAGAAGAACTTAATCACCACTAGAGAGGTGATGCTCTCAATTTCATTGAGGAGCAGCAGCAGCAGGAGGATGAGGATGATGATGATGAAGAAGAGTATGAAGAACGGAGCAATGGGGGTTCTCTTTTCAAGACACCTGGATTGTAACTTAGCTAGCAGCACCCAGTTTAGCTACTGAGGGGATATAATTGCTATTTCAGGGGGTTTTCATACTAAGCTTTATCTCGGTGAACCAGAGACACATTGCTGCACACATCACATCTGGAGCAAGTCCGACCTGGACAACACAACCAACCACTGCGGTGAACTGAAAGTCGGAACGCCGGGCTAAATAAATCCTCTGCCCTCCCTTATGGAAGAGGTTAAGCCTCCTAGCTGCTGGGCTGTTGCCGAGCCAGTCACCTTTATTTAGGCAGTGGCTGTACTCTGTTAGCGAGCTGCTAACAGTTGGGACATTGCATTGCATTGCATTGGCTGGCGAACACCGACCTCCCTCAGGATGTGTAGAGACTAGCTAGCTGAGAACGTGCCAAACAAATGGACATGCCTCACCAATAGCCCCCCCAGAGAAGCCCCCTTTTTTAACAATAAAAGAAACACAACAGTGCAGGTAAGTGGTCCACGTACATGTGTTGTTTAGCCACAAAACGCAGTGCAGGAGAGGAAACGCAAAACTAGCTTAGCCGGTTAGCCGTATTTCTGACTGCTGCCTTACGTCTGACGCTAACGGTCAGCTACCAGCTAGCTAGAGCTCGGTTTTTTGGGGGGTTCCGCGGTGCAAAACGTCGACGTTTTATAAAATGGGGTGCTGTTACTCGTGGGAAGTGTGGTAGTTTGTGTTTTAATGGCGTGTTTTGTAGTGCAAAGCTGCACGACATGCAGGGAAAGGTTCCTTACGTTAGATAGTGCTACCTTAACCTGCCTAACGCTATGGAAGGGGGCGGAGGCTGAGGGGCTGAGTGAGGTTAAAGGTATTAGCTAACTTGAGCATGTCGATCAGTAATCTTGGTTTAATTAAAAACATTAACAGTCAGAAGAGAAAGTCGGGTTTGGATTTCCACCCTGGACGCTCTGGAGAAAGTCTCATTTGAGCCACTTCACTTCCCAGACAGTCTGATCGCAGCGCCGCAGGAAGACGAGCTACAGAACTTCGCCCGCGCTGAACGGACCAGCTGGAGATCAGCTTCTGGTGCTGTCACATGGTCCAGCCTGGTCTTTGATGGTCAAGCTGGTTGAAACGTTGGACATTTAGACGAAAGCATAGTCAGATGGTTGTTCGTGTTCATTTCAGTTTGATGGACTGGCTGGTTTATCAGTATGACTAGCTTTTAACCAAGCTGGTCGCCAGGCTGGTCACACTGGTTGACCAGTTTGGTAAACCTAGTCATATTGGTTGGCCAGGCAAGTCAAACCACCTTGGAATACTTGTTGACTAGCCTAGTCAGGTTGGTCATGCTGGTCATGCTGATGGAGCAGTTAAACTGTCAAATTCCAACAAAACAAAATACCTTACGCTGGTAAGCCAACTGGTTAACCATACTAGCTCTTGACCAGTGTATCTGGTCAAGAGCTTCTGTTTGAGGTCATCAAGCTGGCCACACAGGTTGACTAGGTTGGAAAACACTGGTCAGCTAGTTTGTTCAGGTTGGTCATGATGGTCATGACTAGTTTAACCATCAAACACTATGCTGGTAAATACTAAGCTGATCCACCAGCTTGGCCAGCTTGAGCTTTTTTTCAGCAGGGCAAAGAATGGGTTAACTGCTGTGGACTTTTGTCCGGTCTAGGATCAGATTTCTCTCATATTTGCAATGTTTTTACTGATGAGAACATCTCCTACCCTCATCAGCCATGATCTCTCCTCACTGATTATTCTCACTTCCCACCTATTCAAATAGCACGGGATCATCTTTATCTGTATCTGTATCGGTCTGTGTCTGTGTCCCTACCCTGGCTGTTCACAGCCATAAAAATGAAAAGGAGAAGTTGGGCTAAATAAGAAAAACACCCTCGCTGAATGATTTAAGATGCACCCTCACAGGGAAGTGGCGGATGTGATGTGAAGGTAAATACACAGGGATGAGGCAGGCTACCTCAATCTGGCCTTGTCTCAGGTTGGTGTGTGTGGGTGTGTGAGGCACAGGATTTTAGGGTTTATGTTATGATTCTGCAGCTGGGTGTTTCATGCTTCTGCCATATCGAGGGTTATAATGTATTGCTTGGCTGTTGAAAAATGAAAGAACTTTTGGTTCTGCATACTAAGCGCCAGAGGCTGTCGGTTTTCCAGGCCCAGAAGACTTGGATCTGCTTCGGTCTGTCTGCTGCAGAATCTTAAAGGGCCCGAACCCTGCTTTTTGGATTTTGTTGTTTTCCTGTGGTCCACATATGGCATTTATGGGGGTTTATGTACCAAAATGTAAGTCTTAGTTCATATATTTCAGCCATGACACTAACACCACTAGCCTAACGTTGTGTAGGTTCCCTTTGTGCCTGCCGTCCATGCCTGACCCTTCAGGGCATGGAATCCAATAAGACCTCTGAAGGTGTCCTGTGGTATCTGGCAGCAGTAGATCTTTTAAGTACTGTAATTTGTGAGGTGGGACCCTTTGTGGCTTGCATCAGTGAGCCTTGGGCACCCATGACCCCGTCGTATGTTCACAAATGTTGGGAGGTACTGGCCACTGCATACCTGGAACATCGTACAGGACCTCCTAGATATTTTGGAGATGCTCTGATCAAGTCGCTTAGACATCACAGTTTGGCCCAGATTCCTACGCTTGCCCATTTTTCCTGCTTCCAACACATGCAGTGTTCACTTGCCACATAATGGGTCATAATAGGTCCCTTGACGGGTGCCACTGGAACCAGATAGCTAGTGTTCTTCACTTGTTAGTGGGTTAAGGTTTAAGGTTGATTGGTGTGTGTAAATCATCTGTGTTCTGATTGTTGGCCCAGATGAGTTCAAAAAGCAGTCCCGGCTGAAACACTCCTTATAGCTTTGGTGTGTGCTTCAGCCTGGACTGCTTTTTTTTTAATATGGCTCAATATGAGTCATCCATGCATAAACTTCGTATCTCATAAATCTCAAGGAAAAAAAACTTTTAATGGAAGTTGATATAAATATATTTAATGTCAGGTAATTTTGGAGCATCTTATATTGGTCATCATGAAATTTGGACACAGTGTAAAGAACAAGGGCCAAATTCAAATTGTGTCAAAAAAGGGAAAATGACAAAAATGGAGATACAAGGTTTTTCTGTGACGTAGGTTATGGCATCGGCAGCAGTCCGAAAAGGGGCGGTGGCTGGTTGCGCATGTGTTTGAGGAGGCTTGTGTTGGTCCTCACCGTCCAACTTTTCTTTTACTCAGATTTTATGCATATGATGGTATGTTTTTTAAACTAGGACAGATTTGAAAGAATCGCAATATTTGGCCTTACTTAAAGTATTGCAGTATATTGCAATATATATTAAATTGTTACCCCTGTGTCGTGATGCGTATCGTATCGCTAGGCTCTTACCAATACACTGCCCTGTGCAATATGGTAGAAAATTATTGTTCAAGGAATGGGCATTTTTTTTAAGGGGTTTCCAGGCACAGCAGCATGACCCAACATTTGGTATTGATTGCTGGCTGTCACATAGCTACGCCCACGCTGACTCAGACGGTCCATAGATAACTGTGGATGGTCCAGCGTGGACATATCTTGTAACGTGAGCAGTTTCCTGACCTAAAGATTTTCAGGCATATAAAGTATCCCCCAGGAGCCTGAGCATGTCTTTACATCAGCTAGATGCAGTTTCACAACGTTTGAGGGTAAGATCAGGACATTCGTCACTTCAGCTTTACGAGACTCTTATTTCACTGCGTCCTTGGGTCTTGAGTCCCTGAGTGTTTTTCTCTTTTCCTCGCACCACGCCCTGCAATATTCAGACTGAGGCGTCATGGTCGGCTGTGTTCTCCTCCAAAAAAAACCCCAACAACAACAACAGCAAACCTCTGTGTCCAGTTATAATGCTGAAATGATTAGGTTTGTCTTTAATGAATCCTTTTATGAAGCAGCCGCTGTAGCAAGAATGAGTCACGGTATTGATTGCCTTCTACTCTCCCACCTCAGCCCAAAGGAAGCCCTGCTAATAGCTGGCAGGCACAAGTAGGGAGGCCTCTGTCAGAGGTGGACAAGCATACCGATGTGACCCTGAGTTGTGCTGCATTGGCGGGGAACCCAGCATGCCAAAAGGAGAACTACACAGTTCTGCTGCATTATTTATAGCCGCATAGTAAACAGTCGAGTCCATGCCTGCTAAACATGACATGAGGGTCAGCGCTACCTTCCACAACGTGTGTGTGAACATTAGTCTATGCTGTTGGCTATGGAAAGTAGGTGTACAATGGTATGGAAATGGATGGTTATCATACTGTACATTTGCTCAATGCTTGTTTTGAAGGGAGAATCCCTCCAATTTCTTACCATTTTCAGAGTTTTATAAACCAATCAATTGAATAGTGTAGAAAAAGAATCAGCAGATATTTACAGAAATGCACATGTTCTGTTTTTGACGAGAACAGATGTAATCCTGGGTAAAGCTGCAGTTGGATCCTGAAATAATATTGTACAAGGAAGTGGTGCGAAGGTATACTGTGACATTAATGTTTGTGTCACAGTCTGTAGTGATAGAATGTCGACTCAACATTGATACTGTGGCATTAGCAGCACGCCGGCCACCGGCCTCGCCCAACGTCAGGACTGGACTTTAACATTAATACCGCAGTGACTGCTGGTATCGGCCAGCTACGCTACTGGTGTGTTGGCATCCATACTGTGGTGACTGCCAGCCTCGCACAGCATCGCAGCCACGGAGACCCTCCCAGCATCGCTACCACAGCATTGGCCACGAGCCATGTTCATTAGGTCCTGGACTCTTCATCAGTTCGAAAGAGTAAATATGTGGTCTATATCTTAAGGCATCAAGGGCGAGGCTTGAGGTTTTTACCAGGCATGGTCACATGAAAGGTCATTTTATGCCACAGAACCTTTTTCCAAAAAAAGAGCAGATATTTTTGTCCCAAACTCCACATTGTTGAAATGCCATTGCAGATTCTATGCAGCCAGTGGCGGTGTGGTGAATCTAGGCTTGTTTGTTTTTTATTCTTGTTAGAATGGCCTTATGTATGATGGTGTTAAAAAATATAATGTTTGAATGTAATTCGACTTTGCACAGTTGAAGTAAATAATCGCACCGCAGTTACCCTTGTGTTTTAGTCTGAGTGCACTGGAATTAACCAGAATCTTCATGTTGAAATTACAAATAAGGAGGTTGGTTTTAGAAATTCACCTTGTTCACTGCGTATGAGTTTTTGTGTGTCGGATGTATTGCTAGTCCTAGTGGGTTTAGTTTCTAATTTTATAAAATGATCATATTATCATATCCCAAGATGTATACAAGAATTACGGACAAGCTCATCCCATTTACCGTCTACCGGGGCACAGATCTTATTAGTGGAGTTTATTTTGTCCTAAATTTAAGACTCTAGCAAAGGCATTTCCATAATGGACAATTTCCAATTGCTTCCCTGTACATGAATGGGTGAGTTTTCCTGAAACTGGCCCAGGGGCATCCTCCTGTCACTTAACTGGAGTACAGTAACAGTAAGACAGTGAGCGAGCTGACTGTGTAATGAAGCCGCATGTCCTCCAGACACACTATCTCCATCAGGTGAAACCCATTAATAAGTGAAGTGAGTTTATGTGAGGGTTGTATGTATCGCATTTGCTGCAACGTACCCATTGAAGTCCCTGGCTCCGGAGTGCTTCCTGGAGCAAGGTTGACCTCAGCAATGGCAGAGGGGGTGGAATTACGTCTGGGACAGTGGTTGATGGCAGAGTGTGGTTGGTGACCAATCACTGTGGGCCTCTTGATGTTTCTGCTCTGCTTCCTGTGGCTATTTATGGTGAACATCATTCTTTCCGCCGAGCACCGTTTTCCTCTCTGCCTCCAGATAGGGAACTACATCAGGGGCCTTTTTGTTTCTTCTTTTTTTTTTTTTGTTGGTGCATAAACTATTTTTACATCACCATCGCCAGGGTTCACGAGTGCAGAGTGCTCTAGCAGAAAGCGGACACGTCAGACAGTACGAGGGCACGCACTCCATTTAAAAAAAAAAAAAAAGTCATGGCACTCAAAGAAGCGCAGGGATCTTATCTCTCAGCCTACAGGGCTTTCAGCAGTCTGTCACTCGCTCGGTGGTCTGTTCAGCTCGTTAGTCACTGTGGGAGTTTTCAGAACAGCTCCATGGATTGACATTGGGTTAGATGTAGGACAGCTGATTTATTTCTGATTTTAGTTTATTTATTTATTTATTTTATTTTTTTCCTTTCTCCAGAGAAGAAGAAAGATGGAACAGCCTGCCATGTCTGGTTTTAATGAGTTTGAAGAAGCATTCTGACTGGCTGGGTGGGAAACTGTGACAGTTTGGCATAGCTGACTCCTCACCCCGATTTGTAATGTGAGGTTGGGGGTGGGCAGTAGGACAGAAATATGAAACTGTGAGACTTGAAGACAGTTTCGCAGTACTTGTATCTAGGCATGTGCCGGTAATATAATCCTCTTATGCAGGTTAACTGTTTGGAGAATAGCTGAAGTAAGTATTTGAACCTGAGCTGCAGTCCAAATGACACTCTATTGCACCCAAATGATGTTCTATATAGGGTTCATTAGGGCTGATCAGGAGTTATGATTGAATTTATTTATGTATTTAGGAAAGCTGGTATGAGGAGGGGGAAAAAAAATCTGAAGAGAAGGAAAAATTTCAGTATGATCTAAGGTCAGAGTACAACACCGTTATGTTGGGATGTCTCGATCCGATCCAGTGACTCGGGATTGGGGGAGTCGATCCAGGTGTATGCCACTGTCTGGTTCGTATCCAGTAAACGAGAGCAATAAATAAATGAACTTTATAATATATATATATATATATATATATATATATATATATATATATATATTATAAAGTGTATATCACAATATTTATCACAATATGTAGTTGTGATGATTCAGGCATCTCTTAACTTGCTGACATTCGGGTAGAAGACTGCGGTCCATCAAAACCAGCACAACACGTCATGCTAACAGCTTCTTCCCCAGAGCTGTAGCGCTCCTCAATCACAGTGGTCACCTCCCACTGTAAACCTCTAAACTTACAACTAAACTGTACCAAACCGGACTGAACAGCTATTTGCACTCTGCCTATTTTGCACTATGACTATTTGCACACCTGTACAGATGTCCTTTTCTTTTCTGTAAATATATTTTTCAGCTCTTTATTACCTTTATTACCTTTAGTACTTTCTACTTTTTTTAATTTATCCCCTACCCTATTTATTGTTTAGTGTCATTTTCCTTTAGTTTAAGACTGTGTTCTGTGTTTTTTGTTACTTGTCATGCGTGTTGCTCTCACCAAGACAAATTCCTTGTATGGGTAACATACTTGGTGAAATAAAGAGATTCTGATTCTGATTCTGATTCTGATTCTGATTCTGATTCTGACATTTAGTTTTTGTTCGTGCCACTACTCTTCGAAGGCCACCTAGTTAAAAGTTGTCCTACTTCTGTGTCACCCTTCAAAGCTTTTTTTGTAAGACCAACATTTTGCTTTTTGGTTTGTGTTTGCAGCTGCGCGTGGGCTAAAGTCATTGTCCACGAAGCAGAGAGCCATTAATAATGAATGCAATCAGGAAATGGGCAGTTGGTCTTAATAGATGCTTAATCTTGGTAAAAAATGGCTTCAGGGCTGTGGGAGAGAGGCCTATGTCATAGCGGGCTCCAGGCACTGTGTCATTAATGCTGCGAGAGGCAACTGTATATTTTCCAGCCTTTGCACTTTGGAGCCTGTCCAGACACTAATGGTATTGGGCTGTGTGTGGCACTCTGAAGCCACCCCCACCATGCCATTGATTAATGGGGGCACCTCGCTGTTACCAGCCCGACTCCGAGAACTGGCTGTAGAGCGGTGTGATGGTGAGGTGGGTGTTTAAGTGCTGCCAGCAGATTCTCATCTGGGCAGATCGTACTCTCTTCTCTTCAGGTGAACTTTTAATACAGGCTTTCTAATCTCAAGCCCCAAAATCTAGCCATGTAATTTAGATTCTGTAAGAGACGTCTAGTGTTGGCTGAAGACTAGAGGTGGGTAATTCAGGTCTGGACAGAAACACAGAGTCTGGAACTTTGTTCCAACTGCCTAGACATGTCTGGATACTGGCTTAAGCTGGTTAAAGAAGCCAGACAATTGCAACAATACCCCAGGGGTGCATTTTTACTTTCTGGACCCACCTTTGCTGGAGACTATCTCCGTGACTTCACCTCAGCATCCAGTCAGAATGGTGCTCCATCTGCTTTGTGTTCATTGCTGAAAAAACAAGCTGCTTTGCATGGCATTGTTTTTTTTTTTTTTTACAGCGCAGGAACTAGTGTTTCCATACCAAGGTGTGCTTTCTGTGAGTCTCTCTGTAGTACTAAAGATAACATAAACAATGGTAGGCCAATATATTTGGGCAATATTGATTAACTTCAGTTTAGATATTTGAGTTTAAGGCAGTGTTTAGCTCTTGAGATGACTGTCCACATTGTTTTTTACAAGTGATTAGATCGGATTTGTGTGTCCAGACATAACAAACATATCTGCATGGGTTGCTGTGGTTACAATGTAGGTGACAGTTAGTACCTGTCGTGCTCTTCTTCTTGTATTCTTGCACTTCCGTCACTCAGTATTTGCAAGGTCGTTGTTTGTCGTGTTGCAAGTGATGCAAAATGAAATCTGATTCGAGCGTCCAGACTGAGACGCATCTGTACAAATCCAATTGTAGTCACATTTCAAACCGAAATGAGATTTAATGTGGATTTTTGCTGTACAGACTACCAAAAATCAATCTGGATACAATCTCGATATGCCAAAAATTGGATTTGTGCTGGTGGTCTGAACATAGCCTGTTAGGCCAGAAACATGCTCAATGTAAGTACACAAATGCAAATTCCAGTGCACTGCATTCTTATGTTACTGTGGCGGTTCACTTCAAAATTAAATCTGGTCCACCATGACAGTTGACTATAAAAGCGTAGTGTGGGTGCAAGACAACTTGGCTGTCGCTGTAGTTCCCCTTGCGACAACGCTCAGAATGCTGCTTATGTTGTGTTATGACATGACATGCACTGTGAAACATTTCCAAAGCAACTATGTGCAAAAGCCAGTTTCCATAGCTAGGAGCTCCTGCATTCACATCCTTGCATGAAGTATGTTTCCGGCAGTACTCTTAAAAAAGAGTAGATCACAGCTGTGTTTAGTTAAATTAGCATTTTGATTGGATGTTCTTTTGCCCATGTGGGTTCAACAGTTCAGCAGTGTAATTTCTTTAAACTAATGCCAGGTATAGGCGACATTTAGAAGATTTTGGACCTCATTTACCCATATCTATAAGAATTTTCTTAAATGTTGACGAAGTCTACATCAGATACGTTCATGATGCGTCTTTAAATCGCAGATAAATTAAACAAGTTCAAAGTGTTGTGGTGTTTTTGTCATTTTTAAACATACCCCATCTTTATCCTACTTGCAAAGCAATAACCCAACTGTCATTAATGTGAACTCCCCCAGTCACTAACTATGCCCCAACTGCGGGACTAATAAAGAATAAAGGATTATCTTATCTTAACACTAGGAAGGTGAACACTAGCATGTCTCTCCTCCTACACTTGAAGCCTGCTGCTCCCTTTTTGAGCTGCTGCCGATGCAGCATCGCTAGGTAGTCAGCACGCTCGGAGGAAAGCGCAGCTCCCCAGCTTCAATACAACATAACTACACACTAACATACAACATTATGCTAGGCTAGGAGAAGCGAGGAGGACGTGCCATCAGCCAACCCCTGAGAGAATAAGGCCAATTTTGCTTTCTTTATTTATCTTTATTGGAGTCCAGCTGCCCAAAGTGGGTTTTAGGGTGAAAATTCTTCTTAAGAATGAATAAGTGAATAAGGCCCCATATGTGCTTTTACCAGTGGAGTAAATGATAGCCTTGGTCCCTTAAAATAGCTGTCAGGTGCAAAATTTATTGATCATCCTGGCCATAATTAATGTATTAAAATTTTTTACACTTCTATACCTCCAAATACTGTTTGGAACCAATGTCCAAATGTGGTGCTGGAAAATCGAATAAATTCTATTCTAATTGGGGTTGTTGTGGTCACCGCCTAGATTGTGGTGAAAAAGTGAAGCTGAGGGCCTTGGTAAGAACCTTAATTTGCACAAAGAATCTCACTATTCGCCACCATGCAGCTAAATTGTGAGCTTACAGAGGCTACTGTATTCTCACGCAGGACACAGTAGCAACAGCTCGAAAGTATTTACACTACACCGCCTGCTTCGCTGCTCTGTCTCGCTGTGAGGAACTGACTCCCCAGCTGTGATGGTATTGTGGCCTGCTGACTCGAGCTTCCTCTCTGAACGTGTTCTTTTATAAGTTGACGTGGTTATTAGAGCTTCCTCTCCCTGCATGCAGAAAAGCCGTTGCTTGCCTCTGCTTATCTTCTCTATCGAGGTGCATTTGGTTTTACATTTTGTTTCTGGCTAACATTTGCATAAGCAAAGCAGTGCTTCAACAGGTTGGAGGATTGCAGAACATGTGTAACTTTACCCCATGAGTGAAAATGAGCAGATAAGCTCCTAAAGCATTCACGTCCTTATAAGAGCATCTTCTAGGTCCCCCCCACGTTGCTGGTCACGATTATGAAAATCCTGCAGTTCGGCTTTCAGCACAGATAAAGAGTGTGGAACACTGACGCTGCTCAAGGCCCAGCTAAAATGGTAAAATGACAGCAGGTTTGTTCAGCGCAGATGTTATGTAAGCGTTCAGGCTTTTTGTACAAGAGTGCACAATTTGGAGCATTTTGTTTGCAGCCTCTGAGGTCCCGAAGAACTAGTGTGCCAAATTTGTACAGTTCATAAGCTCACAAACACTTCCTGTGTTTAGGTTCACTGCATATAGTGCTTAGTTCTGGGCTTACTGTCCTGAAAGTAGTCTCAATTTAGCACGCATGCTTGGGTTATAGCTACTCCACCTCAAGATTAGTAAAGTTTTTAAAGGAATGGGATCTGTAACGTAATGTAATGTCCAATTAACTGACAAATTCTGCTAGTTTAGCTATTGTGCTAGATAGCTAACGTACTTGCAGTCTACATGCTAGCTGACCGCTTTGCCTCTTTTCTTTTTTTAAATGCTGGATAGAACCTGGTGGTGCCGTGAGCTCTGGGGGTTCTGGACTACTACAGTAAAATGACCGCAATGCTAATCCAAGTAGATGTATTTATTTATCTGCATTAGGGCTATTTTTTTATAAATGACTATTTTGAAAGTCAAATAATCTATAGATCATTGATATGAATAATTGATTATTTAGATTGCAAATCACTCAACTACCAAATAACTCTTATGAAGCTGTCAGCTGCTAAGCATGAGGTTGTTCTATGCATATGCTAACTAACAATGAAGACAGTAAAGATAAATCTTATTCAAAAATTCACTTTTTGAATGAAATTACCTGCAGATATAAAGGATAAATAAAACTCCAGTATCTTTTTTTCTTGTTAATGTAAATCCTAGGTTGGCAGTAGAAGCAAAAAAATATTACAAAAGTAAATGTAGTTTTCCTTTTAGCAGTTTCCCCATACTTTTTTTTTAGGTCTTTTGTTCCTGCTATGTTTGTGTTAGTGGCTTATTTTTGACACAATCAGTTTATGATATTGATTTTAATTTGATACAGTCTATTTGGTTGTTTGTATTAGACTTTTATTTTAAGTCTGTTAGTCTGTTCGTTCTGAGGTAGACTTACTTGATTTCTTCTTTGCTTGCTGCCTCAGCGTTTACAAACAGTGCTGGTTTATCCCTGGCTCCGTCCAGGGACAGCTACTCTACTCAGTCTGTACGTTTCCAGATTAAGGGAATTATTACTGTGATAAGTACCAGCAGCAGTAAAACTGGATTCCACTTCAACCTTGTTGAGTAATCCATGGTTCACATGCGTCCCTGTTACTAGTTAGTGCGTGAAACACTCCTGATGCTGTAACTAATCGACTATTAAATTAGTTGCAAAATAATTTGGTCAGTTTTCATTGGTTGCACCCCTAATCGGCATCAACAGATACTTGCATGAAATATGTCGGTGTTGGCCCACAATTCTCATATCGGTGCATCTTTAACAACAATAATAACAGATCATCATATTGCCCATCCAATACTAAGGGTTAAAGAAATTGACTAAAGAACTCTTGACTATTGTGATGTGTTTTTCAAACTCTATTGATTCTCAAACACAGTATTTTTAATGAATGCTTTAAATGTAAAGGTGGATGGTAGACAGTGGTTCATTTTGTGTACTGTTGTACTCTGTCTTCATATCCCACTGTCCTGATTGGATAAAAAAAAAAAAACTTTTCCTTTACTCTGTGTTTATGCATATGATGGTGTGTTTTCATACTATGACAGTTTTCCTACAATTGGATTTGAAATGCGTCTCCTGTGACCAATTTTCGCTGGAGGAAGGGCATGACGCACATTAATGATACAAAATCGGGCACGCCACAAGTGTCACCTTTACCCATTAGTGAGTTGTTATTGGAGTGTGCCTAGCTAACTTTTGCAGGGTGTGGTCTCTCGGTTACTTTATGGTGGGGCAGTGATGAGGTGTTTAGCTGTCTCAGACCATTTTCAAATGTGGTTTGAGTGACCGGAGACATTGGGCCTCATTCACATCTGTGTTTTTTGCTGACTTCTGATCGGATCACCCAGTACGCCATGTTGGCGCCATGTGCATCTGGGTTGTTCTTGTACTGGCTACTTTCATTTACGGACCACATATGTATATATACCAGGTAGCGTGTTGTTATTGCAAGCATCTACAGCGCTGGTTAGAAAAAGGAGAATATCCGTGCGAGTTGGTGTAGAGTTTTTAATAGGTAATCTAGGTAGCAGGCTTGAGTCTGATTCAGACCTAGGTCCTATGAGTCATCAATGAGGAAATTGCTGCACTGAATGCTTCGTTTGTGAGCGCCCCTGAACCGAAACATCTGCTGATGGTCGCTCTGGCTATGCTTTGGCCTAAGTCAGAGCTGTTGTAGCTCTCATACGCTTGATCTCCTCACAGCTCGAACGGCAGCCTGGACTGAACCAAACTGAAGCCGGAGCCTCAATAGGACCTTATATGTCTGCGGCCTCAAAAGAGGTTTTTTAATAGCTCTGAGTGGTGACTCCCAGCGAGGTGAGTGGCTGACGATTATCTGAGCTCCGAACGCCCTCGAGGTGAGTGATTTATTACAGTAATTTAAAGAAACGAACGAGTACAGAGGCGCGCCACTATCAGCTGAGCCTGCTCTATAAATAAACTGCTTTTGCTCATCATCCACCCCTCGCTTTCAACCGCTTGTTTGTGCTCCTCCTTTTGCCCGTTTATTCATGCTTGCGATATTCCAGACTTCTTTCCTTCCAATTTAGCTGCAGCGCTGATGGAGCAAGGAGACTGCAGCTGCTCTGATATGAATCTTTTAGGTTTTAAACACCGCTCTGGTGGATGTGGAGGTGGTAGTGCAGAAAAATAGAAGCTCGCAATGCAAATATCAGCTAGCCACTAATAAACTGCACTAATAGACCCATTCAAGGTGACCCCGTCAAGAATTCTGCAGTCTTGGAGAACATTCAGAGAGTGCTGATGGTTTCCCAGGCAGTGAGAGTGATTGATTACTATGTCCATGGTTGCAGAAATGTGCTGTGCTTTGTAATATCAATAGCGATCAATGATTAATCACAAAGGCCTCGAAGAACAGGTGGGTGCTATCGCAAAACTGTAACATCAGGACACTTGAAGATGTCTTCAGAGTACATGACTAGTGTCACAAAGCAAATTCTTACTGTGTTAAATATTACAGAACTACAGAACTAAACTAAATCACACATGTTTGTAGTTTAACCCTTTAAGCCAGCAGCACTGCTGTCAAATGGCTCATGAAGTAGTAAGTCATGAAGTAGTGGTAAATGTCTAATACCAGTCGCTTTTATATCCAGCCGTGCCCTGTGACTGTAACCTTCAAATTCAGATACAGCTTTTAAGAGGCTCTCCTGATAAAACCCTGATTTAATGAATTCATAAATGACTGAAGAAAGAAATCTGAAATATCATGTACAGGCAAAGCACACTACCAGTCTTATCAGTAACACATTTGAATGAGATTTCTGAGCGTGAGTGAGAGGCTGCAGTCGTGAATATCGTTTTACCACTGTTCAGTGGAAAGACATGTCCATCTCCGTTTTTGTCTGTTTTTAGTTTTCTCCATCACATGAACCCTGTAGCTGTATTATAATAATTCTGAATGACCAATAGAAACGCTCTAAAATAACTTGGAATTTTACATGAACTTTTGTAAAGACACCTTTTGGAGATGCATGTTTTTCCTTGGTGTCTTTACAAAAGTTCATGTAAAATTCCAAGGTATTTTAGAGCGTTTCTATTGGTCATCCAGAACAGTGTCTATAAACAACATGTATGATATATTCAGTCATTAGTTGAAACCTGATGCATTGATGGGCATTGATGTTAATTCTTTGTTTTAAATGTGCAATCTGATTTTGCCCACTGCAGTTGTAACAGTTGTAGCTTGTTTAGGACCACATTTAAGCAACAATTGAGCAACGAAAAACAATTTATCATGATTAAATACCCATATAATGCAGTTAATCATCATTACATTAGAACTGTAATCGTTTGACAGCCAGAGTGAAAATAAATGGACTAAAATAAGATTCATCGGCTGCTAGTTTCTATAGAGTTTGTCCAGTTACTGAGTTTTTAAAATGGACATGGCATATCTGTGTCAATGGGTATCTGTATCGTTAGCACAAAACGCTAGCTCTGATCTTGGAGGGAGAAAAAGAACGAGTTCAATCTAATTCTGGAGCTTATCTAACCTGAAATAGCACATAGTCACACGGGGTGTATTTGAGACTGATGCCCTACTTTTAGATGTTCAAGTCAAGTGCATCAGTTAAAATAACTTGGATCATTTTAGAATTTAGTAGTTTTTTTTTTTGGGGGGGGGTATTGGATCAGAATTGGTGTCTTGACTGATACTCAGGATTTCAGTATTGGGAAAAGAAAAAGTGACTTGCCACCTCTGGTTGCTCTGATATTCTCAGAATACGATCATTCTGTATTCACAGTAACGGTAACGTCAGTGCATTGCTCACCCCTAATCAGTAGATGATTTGTTCAGGCTTGTGCACGAAGTACCCTAAACTCACAGGGTCTAAATAATACTTTGAGACCAAAGCTGTCCACATTGCACAGCATTTGAATTCTGATTATCCCTGATTGGGAGTAGTCTGGTAAGGCACACCTGGTTCTGTACGGTTCCACAATTTGCACACAATCTAAGGATTTTGGGGGGGGGGAAGAAAGAACCCAATAGTGACAAGGCCAGTGCAAAGATGGGAGAACATAGTGGTCTCTGTAGCACGCCTTAAATCTGGTGTTGATGGCAGACTGGCAAGACAGAAGCCACAGTTAGGTAAAAGACGAATGAACAGTGTCTTGGAGTTTGTCAACGTCTAAAAAAAAACACTCTGGTCTGATGAGACTTCTTGGGCAGAACAGCAAGCACTACGTCTTTCAAAAAACAGGTGCTATACATCACCTCACTGATACCATCCCAGCTTTAAAACATGGTGGTGGCAGTATCATGCTGTGGGGGTACATCTCCTGACAAGGAGCATTGCTTGAGTCCATTCAGAGTAGAGGAGCAGCAGAATGTCATTCATGATCTTATGCTCCTTGATGAAGGATTATTTTGCAGAGCGTACTGCAAGAGCCCCATATTTCAGTAATAATTAGTGTTGATGTTGCCTTGCACATGCAGAGAACGTACTTAAACTTTCCCATTGGGAATTGTCGGATTGAGGTGTTTACATCCCTATGATTTTCAATTTAACAGATCATTCAAGGGATTATCTACTTTGTTTAAACGGACAGAGATTGTTTTCGGAATGGCCTTAATCGGACTGGTCAGTTCTGATTGAGGTGTAAACATGGATCGTATTCTGTTCCAATCGAGCTGTTAGTCAGATTATTACCGGATTATCAGGCTGCATGCACACATGGCTAATTTTACAAGGCTCTTTTTTGGGAGTCTTGGTTGTCACGCCTTGTTAAAAACTAACCCTGCAGGGTGGAAGCTGCGCTGTAGCCTGGCTAGCTCTCACTGTGAGCTATTTACATGCTTCAAGACAGTGCTGTATTGCAGCCACCAAAAATGAGAATGTCACAGAAAAGACTTCAATGACTTGCATGACGCCATTATCTCAACAACTGCATTAGTAGTCATTCTTAAGAGTTGCTTCAAGTTTTAATTATCTGCCAGAAAAATGATAGTTTGACCAGTGGTACTGCAGGAATGTACACTGCAGTACTCCAGCATGGTCACTCCGCAATTCAGAAAATGGTAACTTGCTTTTACAGCCTTCCACGCTAAGGCTGGGCTGTCAATCATTACATAAGACGCAACTTCATACCTAAGAGACGGTAGCAGCCACGTTGTGTGACACAAAATTGCTTGTACAGGTAACACAAAGAGTCTTGTTTGTGAAATCTGTTGATCTGACATGTTTTTGCTTGCTCATGCAAAATAATTCAGATTTCCTTGTTTTAGGGAAATCATTGGGCCTCATTCAACGAATTCCTAGCTACGAGTTTTTGAAATTCTTGAGAAGTTTTTAATCTGCAGAATTGTTCACAGCTCTGCTTTTGTAAAATCTTTATTTAAAAGTTTTAAGCTAAAATTGGTGCAGTTGGGGAAATGGGCCCATGCAATTTTGAGCAATATTTGTCCAATTGCTGTAACGTTCTCGGATGATCATTATGGGCCCCTGAGAAGCTGTCCGAAAGGACCTCCGCTGTAATCCGTCCAACTACGTGAATAATTGTTGTTGCATTTTACCCCGAATAAGGTCATGCCCTGCTCTCCTTCCCTACAGGTGTCTGCCTGACTGTGGCTACGCTATGGTTCTTGAGTCAGCTCTGTTCTGAAGCTCTGTTTTTCATTTAACCGATTTCCGCAGTCGGGTTGAAGGGCATGTTTCATCCGAAACCTGCAGCTCACAAGAGCTGAGGGATGCGTGTGGGCTACATCGTCAACCTTTTCACCACAGGGCCCTCCCTTACGCATTCCGTGTGTGTGTGTGTGTGTGTGTGTGTGTGTGTGTGTGTGTGTGTGTGTGTGTGTGTGTGTGTGTGTGTGTGTGTGTGTGGTGGTTTCTCACAGTGTGTAGATCAGTCATGGTTCTCAACTCGTTTCCTGTTTGTCACAGAACAGTAGCACATTCACCAAGCTTGCCTCTACGTATGAGATTATACACTTGATTTCGTACAGGCTGAAATGATGGGCACTTCATTTGTCAAACTTGGTAATGCCTAATTTTACATCTGTGTAAAAATGATTAACTGTTAATATGGTGCTGCTTAGCTTCAGAACTGCAGAACTGTTGCTGTAGGAGAAAAAAAAAAGTCCCATGGCGTCATGTTCTAGTCTTTAGAATCAATATGGTTCTCTCGCTGTATCCCAACCCCCGATGGTTCACGAATTTGCAGATCTAATCCATAAATTGACCATACAATCATTTAAGTGAATTGATCTTTGCCGGATTTTTGTCCTGTTTACCATCGTAAGTAGGGCTGTGTATTGGCAAAAACTTGACGATACAATATAGATTACAATATTTCTTTTTTTTTTTTTTCTTTTCATGTAATGAAGAAAAATAATCAGATTTTAAGAGTAGTTTGATCTACACTGCTATCAGAGTACTACACTGCTATCTAGCAGTCAGGGTTTAAACACAACGCTAAATAAGCTGTTTTTTTAAGAATAGATACAGTATTGAAAAACATATCGCAATACTTCACTATATTAATATATTGTTACACCCCTAATTGTGAACAAACAAATGTGAACACTGGAGTGAATCAAGAGCATCTGCTTGTGTGCCAGCTTTGTGTATGAGGCAAATTTTAGACCAGGGCAATGCAAATGAACAGTCTCTCAGGACTTTTAGTTAGTCACAGAAAATAAACTGAGGTTTATCTGAGAGATTTCCTGCTTGGTATATCATCCATATAGGGCTACGTGATTAGAACTCTTGTGAGAAGAGCTGTCTTTCTGTAGATTAACTTGATACCAAGCCTGTATCTGTTTACTAGATGTTTTTGTGATGTGCACTAAGTAGTTGAACAGAGTAAAGCAGTGGTTCTCAAACCGGTCCTCAGGGACCCCAAAATGGTCCACAGAAGTCTGGATCATTGGGGAGGGTCAGTCCAGGACTATCAGTTTTGGAAGCACTGCATTAAGGACCCATGTTTGCAAGAGATTTGTGAGTGCGAAGAACTACTTTTTTTATAGTATGTGAAGGCTCGATACCAATGTATGCCTGCCAATGAACCAAATGTTCCTTAAAGGTTCTTAAAGTTCTTTAAAATTGGCTTTTCTAACCCACACCTCCTTTCGATGACATTTGAGTTCTCTAAAAGGCATCCATTGTATTTTTTTAGGGAAGTGACATTGTTTATAGATCACTTTTTAAAGTATTTGTTGTTTCCTAGTTTATTTGGTAATAATACGTTAAAAAAGAAAGGTAAATAAGGTGGCCCATTTAATGATCTTGATTATTGTGATGTATGTTATATTCAGTATGCTGTGTAGAGCGTGTTGTGGGTGTTTATGCTAACTGAAGAGATTGCTGCAGGTCGACTTAGCTTTTAGCCTATCACTCGCATGCACAAAAACCACTCAATAACTATTTGTGCTGCACACATAGGAATTTGCCCACCACTTTTCACCAATTTGTGCAGTGAACACACAGTTACACACACACACACACACACACACACACACACACACACACACTAGGGAACAATAGGCACACTTGCCCAGAGCAGTGGGAAGTCCCAGGGAAAAGTTGGGGTTTAGGTGCCGTTCAGGGGATTGAACCATCAACCTTTTGGTCACAAAGCCACTTCTGCATAGGTGCCAAATGTACCTGTAGCAGCACTGTTCCTGGTTGGCCCTATTTAGCGGTAGTTGTGCATTTTATCTGTGTGTCGAAGTATTATGTATCATAATATAATGTATTTATCGCCAACCTCATGTGAGAAATACTGTATGTGCTTAATCTATACAGGCATTGGTATAAATCATTTATTACAGTGTGTCCACTGTGCATTAAAATAATAGTTTTTTTTTATTGAAATCGATGTAAAATTCAATAAATTGTAGTCAAATCGCCCAGCTCTACATGCAGCCACTGTTGCTCTCATTAGGCATCGGTGATGGTTATTGAAAACTGTGATTACTTCATATTCAGGTTCATGCTGTGTTCACAACCATAAAAATAATGTTACAAATTGTCTAATAATACATACATTCCATGTACGTGAGATATATTGATCCACTTGAGTATTATAATGTTTTGCAATTTCGTATATCGATTCTCAATTGATTTTTAATGAAATGTTTACATGTAAGGATTGGTGCCAGACATTGGATCAATTTGTGTTGTGTTTTTAAACCCTCAGTGTCTTCAGATCACTTTACTGTCCTGATTGTATAAACCAACGTGATTTAATCTTAAAGCAATACATCCACAGATGATTCATTATGATGAAATATTTGTATCGTGTTTTTTTGACGAACAATCAGTTTTAATGGAATAATCAGGGCAGCCCTAATATGACTAGAAATAGAAAGGCTTAACAGAGAAATGGCTCATGCTAGGTTCTTGAGAGAGTCTGACCTTTGGGGACCTTTCAGTTGCACAGCCCTGTCTCTACTGCTGTGTTCAGTTTATCAGCATGCCATTTCCCCCCCCCCTTTTGTACATCCCCCCCCCAATCCTCTTCCACACACACACACACACACGCCCCATTTGATTGCAGCGTCACAGCACCTTGTTTTGGAACGGACTGCAGGCGTTACTCTATTACGCGATTCCGACTCGTGCAGCTGTCAGATGGAGTGAGGGAGGAAATGCAAACAGAGGGTGGGGAGAGCGCGAGCACACGCTAGCCCGGGGATTAGCTAATGGGCTGTCCTTTGGCTGCCTTCATCACGCCCTGCCCGGCCAATGCCGACACAGCCTCTTGCATTTCCATGGTAACAGTGCTTTATAGCCCCCACAAGAGGTGGATACCGAGGAAACGACGGGGAAAGAGAAAAAAGGTTGCAGAAAAGAGCGTTTTTGTTTTTTCCCCTCGTCTTTCTTCCCTCCGCTGGGTGATTTAACCGGCCGTGTTGGATGACATCTGTTTGAGTGCCATTTGCAACAAGGTCCAGAACCCCACTGCCATGGTGCTGGAGTGCTTATGTTTGGGAATGAGAGGTGGTGTGGCCGCTCGCTTTCGACTGACTGAATTGATTGGGCAGACGAGCTACCATGCTCCATCAACCAGGTAAATCGTCCGCGCTTGCCGGAACGTGTTCACAGGGATCTTTTTTCATTTTTTTTTTTCTCCCCTCTGTTTGTTTGTGTTCATGCACAAGTTCAAGTTCTCACAGCTGGAGAGAAGCAGGTGTTGCTTTGCAGAGGGATTCTAAGATTTGAATGCATATGTGTATTCAAATATTGCTCATACGATTCCCTGTTATTGTTTTTATATCCTTTCAATTTGCTCCCCATCACTGACGGTGGGTGCAGCAGCTCATGGTTTATGCTCTGAATACCTGTGCCTTGATATCTGCTGCCATTCGTGCCATAAACGAAAGACCTGTCCATTACGTTTTTTTATTTATTTTTATTTTTTATTTTTTTTATGCCTTAACGTCACCTCTTAGCCTTTCAGCTGAACGCAACAGAACCCTGCTTGTTCATCTCAGCACATTAAGATGGAGGTTGGGATAGTTGCCGTATTTAGAATTTTAACCCAGGGAATGGGCTAATGATGATGGCAATAGTCTCCAAGCTCGTTTTAACGAACAGAGGTTATTCCACGGCAGTCCTTGGGTGCATCGTAGGCTCTACAAAACTCTTGTAACATGGCGTACCATTTGGCAGTTCCGAGATGGAAGTGTTTGCTGTGAGTTGCTCTAGTCTAGGTTGCATTATTTACCACCCATGCATTCGCACAAACAAGCATTTAACAGTAACCATCCATCATCCAGTGCTTTAAGCTAATGAATATGCTGCTTGCTGTTATTGTCCTCTCTTTCTTTTTTTCCCCTCTATGCACCTGTTGTGCTGTGCTGTACTGTGCTGTGCCGCTGGGTTCTGAAGCAGAGGGGTGGAATTCCTGAAGAGCTCCTCAGTGTAAGCTCTAAGATCTCTGTGGACCTTCTAAGGCCCCAGTTGATTAGATACTGGGGTAGTTATATGGACAGCTCTTACCCTTTAACCTGCAGACCTTTAACCTTTGTTATTCACTCGTTAGTAGTGTGGCTGGAAATTGCTACAGTGTCGTAGCATTGTTTTCCCAAGACCCTCGACACGATCTGTCAGTCAAGCCCTGTAATTCATGATCTAGGAGCTTTGGTTGAAGTGCTTATTTGACTATTAAGTGATAATTGCCCAATAGTGATACTTGGCTTGCGATCCCAGCTGGCAGGGTAGTCCTTTTTGCTTAAATTCAGGCTAGTATTCGGGGACATTCATGTGTTTGGTTCAGCACAGCATTCACTGTTATTTAAGACCCCCCTCCCTTTTTCTAGCAGTCCATTTTCTCCATTTGTGAGCATGTTTGTCCAGCCAGGTGCAGATCAGAGAGGGAAGTGATTTTTAGTGATGCATGATTTATAGTATTTAAACATTTATATTGTTTATATTCATTATTTTGCCTCTGCTTTTTTATTTTATTTTTAAGGGTCAAAAATGTGAAAATTGCTGGAAATTTTATTAGTTATGTCAGGCACTGCACCGGCAGCCTGTATTCTTTCAAGGGTTTCTTAATTAAGCCAGTGGTTCTTTAGATTCTTCAGGGAACTTGCCAGTGAGGAGGCAATATTTATTTATTTATGTATTTGTTCGGTTGTCCCAGAAATTGAGACAAACAATATTATTTAAAGACCATTTTCCAATATTCCAATAATATAAAGATTTCATAATAGCATAATAAAGCAATCACACTCTTTTAAAGAGCAATAAAGTTTTAATTATTAAAGATGTTTACACATTGGGATATTTCAATATTGTTTTTTTATAGTTGAAATATCCCAAATAAATAAAATAACACAATGTTTTTAAACAAAGTTATCATACCAACTCCTTCACATGGGCTCTCCTCCAAAAGCAAATGCAGTAGGCAGTATCGAGGCCAGCAGAAATGATTAAGGCCATGTCCATATATTGTGCAATAGGTCGATAATGTAATTAGCGTAACAGGCCTGCCAACGTGGACGTCTGTTAGCTGATGTAACACAACTGACAGTCAGTGTTCTCCTCCAAGCATGTTGAACTGTCCAATAATGTTGCCTTTGCAGCAGTTTGAAAAGGTTGGCTGTTTGCATGGGACTTGCACAAGGAAGCATGTGCTAGCCTTCACAACCCCCTAGTTCTGTTCAACGCTGTTGTTGTTACAGCCTGAGTCTACCCGGCTGGAAAAATTCTACTCCTTCTGAGAAGATGTTAACGATTTCACAAAGCTCTTATGTTGCACAGACGACCAAACTGCAGTTGCACGTCTTGGCGAGGATTCGGTTGTCTGAGCCGGTGGATTGTACGTGGCAGCTGTACCCTGATGCACAGATTTGGAGGGTTTAGTGGATCAGAAGATGGTGCTGAAGCCGCCTCCAGACCTTGTTTACAAACAGTCCCATTTCCATGTGGTGCAGGAAACAGTGTCTGTTTTTATGCTACCTTGTTTTTTGTCACAAGATCTGGTGCCAGGCTTGTAAAGGCTTGGCGTGTAGGTCATGCCCTTTGTCATTGGTTCTGTATGCGGACACATTAAGTTATGGGTTTTAGCAGGCAGGCTGAGCCTGAGAGAAGTGCCAGTTCAGTGACCTAGTTAAAAGGAGTGAACCAGTGCTGGCAGGAGTGACTCACCCGCAGTGACCATTAAGGCAGTGTTGTTGTTGTTTTTGTTTGTTTGCTTCACGTACTCTTTCCAGTCACTGACCTTTCACTAATGTATTTTTTTTGGGCTGATGATGGGGGGAAAAGAGACACAAATATTTATTATATATTCATAATAATAATGATAATGCAATCGAGATTGCACATCCTCGAACATACCCTCAAATAGTCATTTCAGGGAGTGGTTAATAAGTGTGAAGAACCTTTAAATTGGTAAAGCACCTTAATGTCCACTTATTTAACCTTTGAAATGAAGGTTCTTCTAAGGCAATGCTTACAGAACATTTTGCACCACTGTTTTGTTTTTTTTACACAAACTTATTTAAACGTTTTAAAAAGGTTAAAAAGTTTTTTGGCATTTCTTAAATAACCTTTTGTGTAGCACCTTGTGTCTCCAGCCTTGCTCCAATAGGAGTACCCTATGCCCTGTGGCACTGATCCAGTCCTAATCACACTTGATCCAGCTAATCAGGGTCTTCAGGAGCGCCGGAACACAAGAACAAGGTGTCTTAGATTAGGGCTGGAACAGAGCAAAGACGGAGATGCCTGGTGTAGTCCGTGCCTTATGCATTCTTGGAGAAGATCTGATTTCATCCAGGCCCCTAAAAAGGTCCTTGGGAGTAGTGCCACAGAACAGGGATGCTCAGACCTCAGGGCCGGGACACTTCAGATCCGACACACCCGGCTCTAATGTTTAGATGCTCCTGAAGACCTTAATCATCTGGATCAGGTGCCTTGCTGCCCATGCTGTCTCATAAGTGTAGTGAGTGAAGATCTCTGTAAAGGAATCATCAAGACAGCAGAACGTACCTAATGTTACCAAGGTATCGACAGCTTGCTACTAGCTGTTAGTGTAAAAAGCTAGTAGCAAGAATTGAAGAAGTCTAGGATACTGCACTTCCATTCTGTTTCAGACACACTCTAAACTCTGTAGGGTGGTAGACCTCCCTAGGACCAGATTAGGGCTCCTCCGCCCTAGAAGTATTTGGTCATCTCTCTCCAGATCAACTCCAGTTACCTTTAAACTTTTAGAAAGGTCTTGGTGTACTATGTGTGATCAGAAGAAGAACATTTTTGATAAATGGATAGACCACCTTTCATTCTCGTTTCTCTGTCCACTGAGGCACCCTTCTTCAGCTGAACTATATCGGCCAGTATACCAGAAGAACCCGCTACCTGCATATTACATGTTACAACTCCAGAACCTATGAGAACAGATGCAGGTAAACTGCGTGGATGTGCTCAATTCCATCCCCAGCTCACCTGATTTATCATTAAGCACTGATTTACCAAACCAGGTATTAAGAGATGATAACTATAAATAATACTACTAATAATAAGACTCCCGTGAGGAGAGCTTCGGAGATGTGTTAATGAGGGACGTCCCAATCCAATCCAGAGGGTCAGGATCCGTGCCTTATGCATTCTTGGAGAAGATCTGATTTTATGCATGTCTAAAAATAAATAAATAAATAAAGCCCCCTAAAAAGGTCTTTGGAAGTAGTGCCACAGAGGTGCTCAGACCTCAGGGTCTGGACACTTCAGATCAGACACACCTGGCTCACCTGATTACCATCATTAAGCACTGATTTACCAAACCAGGTGTTAAGGAGAGCTTCGGAGATGTTTTAATGAGCGACGTCCCAATCCGATCCAGTGGGTCAGGATCAGACCGATCCAGGCATATTTAAATGCAGCATATAAGTGGTGCAAACCATACATGTGTGGGTTTATGGGGGTGGTCGCCGCATTGAAGGCAGGAGTAGCTCTGTGACTGGTGACCGTTTGTTAGCGTACGCTTAAAGCTGTTCATCCAGTTACAGGCGCGCGCACACGGTCGCCTCTAGCTCCCACTCATCTCCTGAAAAAGAGTTGTGTATCATGCCTGAGGATAATCCGTCTTACACTAAGCAGCCCCGCGTCATGTGATGGCACTAAAGACCTGTTGAAGTGTCTTCCAGCTGGGTGGACACTGGTGCCATCGACAGGTGGAGATCTTCCCTGCAGAAGAGTGGCGAATTCCACACAATTTCTGTGTGCTCTAGTAAGCCTTTAATGATTGTCCTGCACATTGTTTCCCTCTTTATAAAGATTCCAGGAAATGGGTTTTCCAGGAAATTGAGTATTTGAGTTGTTGTTGATACATAAATAGTAAATATATGACCTTGATTGGGGTGAAAAGTGCTCAGATGCAGTATTACAAGCCTGTTTACGGTTTACAACCCTGTTATTTTGTCTCGCTTTTCTGGTTTTCGGCCTTGCAACAGCTCGCAGGAGCCACATATACCACAGTAATTATTCCCCAGTCTCTTTCCCAGATAGAGCGGGCAATGAAGAGAAGAGCCTTCGTTTGGTTGATTGGCAAGTTTGCGTTACCCTTCTGCGGTGACGAGGTATGATTCCTGTATCTACCCATGTTCCCATAACTAGCAGAGGTGGTCTAACCTTCATAACTTTTTTTTATATTGTGTTATATTTCTGCCATGTTCCCTGCTCCTACATCAGAAATGCAGTGTAAACAGTAGGGCTGTGTATTGGGAAGAACCTGATGATGTGGATCACAATACAGGGATAAAGTTTAGGAAAACTGCAGTAGTATAAAAAAAACACACCACCAGGGGCTCTGAGTGGTCCAGCGGACTTGGGCGCTGCTACTGTGACACGAGCATTGCTAGTTCAAATCCTAAAGCCTGCCATCAACATCCAGAGCCCGAGAGAGCACAGAGTGGGTAGGTGGCTCGCTCGGTCTCTCCCCACATCCCCTCAGTGTTTTGCTGGTCGGCACGGGTGTCTGCTAGCCTCCGCATCCAAGCTGGGGACCTGCCGCTTTGCTCCGAGCGTGTTGGTTGATTCCTGGTGATGTTGGTGATATTGCATCTGTGGCAGTTCGAAAAGAGTGGCTGGTTGTGCATGTGTCGGAGGAGGCATGTGGCAGTCCTTACCCTCCCAGTGACTGGAGCATTGCATGTGATTGGGGACAATACTAACTGGGTGAAGTGGGTAGTTTGCAGTGGGATCTTTAAACAGGGTACAACACTGCTGTCTAGAGAATCAGTAGTGAAAAATATTGCAATACCTTGATATATCGATATTTGCATACACCCCTATATAGTGTACAGTAAAAACATTGCATAGCTGATGCTGTGCAGTAACAAGGCTCCCGAGATGCTGACTGTTAGTAGGATGCATTTACTATGTTTGGCATTTGCTTTCAGTGTAGTTCAGTTCAAAGGCAAGTCACTTGAAGGCAGCCAAGCCAGATCATTCAGAAAGAGGCTTTTAATAGACAGAGTTCGTGTAGGACTCCGCATGAGGGCTCATTTAATGTTTCAGTTTTCGGGGCAGTAGCATCTATTCATTATCGTCTTTGTCTGGTCCTCATTTGTGATGTCTCTGATCAGCCTCCTCTGTGTCCTGTCAACACACCCTCCTGAAGCCAAGTGCACAGACATCTGGCAGGTTTGTTGAGATGGGGGGGAAAAAACTGATAACTGCTGTGTTTGTGTTCTTCTGCCTGCTCAGGTCTGAGGGATGAACGCAGCTCCAGCTCTCTGACGCCCCTGAGCTAGGGCCTGCCTGGTGGATCCCACCTGACCCAGCGGTGCGTTCGCCTCACGCCACTTCCAACATGCTGATCAAAGAGTACCGCATCCCCATGCCCATGAGCGTGGAGGAGTACCGCATCGCCCAGCTCTACATGATCCAGGTCAGTGCGCTTTCTGAGTTGTTCTGGTGGGTCGTTTTTGTACATCGTTTATTTTTCTTGGGAGCCTAATCGTACAGGTTGCAACGTGGCTGACCATAAAAGCTAATGTTGCATGTGGGCATTGGTTGGTTGACATTAGAGGTGGGGGTATAACTGTTTTATTGTATTGTGATGAATTTTGGTAGCGTGTTCTACGGCATGCTTATACTGAGCCCAACACAAGCCGAAAAGTTGGCTCTAGCACCAATGTGGCTAGTGTTGGCAGTAGAGTCTGAGTGTTGCTTTTTAGCATGGTGTTATATTTGCTTCAATGTGAACTGTGTTGGCACTGGTTGTTTAAATGATGTCTTGGATTTCAGGGGTTGTTGCTGTTGCTCAGGCCCCATTCACACTTGCCGTTTAGCATCTTGGGTGATTCAATCATTAGCACCTTTCAAACCTTGCAGCTACAGTACGTTAATGTACATTAATACATAAACATGAACTAATTTATTAAAACCAGTAAATAGCTTAAATATATAAGGCCTATTGAACACATCCACCACCACCCCCAGCCACGACATCCTAACTACAGTGTTTCCCCACGTGTCCCCAGAAATACAAACATTGTCACTATAGGATGTTTTAAGATGAAGATCAGCTCATTTTTAACTAGGTTTGTTCAATCTTCCGCTACCCTTTCTAACATAAGGATACCACATCCTAAAGAAGGACATCCATGGCATCACTCAAGGAACTTTATTCTTAAGAATATAGCTTAGCCGTTGAGCTCTGAGACTAAATGTTTCCAACGCAGACTTCCTGAAAGCTTTGTGACGCAAGAGGAAGGAGGAAATACATACTAGCATACCTTCACCCAATGCTGGTCGGCATGGTATGGTAGGAAAGTCCTAGCTAACCACCCCCGGATCGCTCTTAGGATGCACTGTGACCAGATCAGCGAGAGCCTGATGTAGTAAACATACAAGGCACCCTTCCTTCAGTCACGAGTGGTGACTGGAGACGCATGGAAATGGCAGTTATCTCGCTGTCCAGTTGTGATCAGATCACTCGAGTCGGATGGTAATGCCAGGTACGAACGCGGCCTCAGTCGTGAGAGAGCAGATGTCTCTGATGTTCATTTGGATCCTGCTGATTGAGCACAGAGCATGCTGGGAATGAAGACGTCTAACCCCTCCCTCCTCCCAGTAGGCTCATGCTGAGACCAACAAAAGATGAAAAGCGCCGATAGACGTCAGCTGTCACCGGCGATCAATACATGAGCTTACAACACCAATTCTGTGATCTGCATATGTAAACAGCTTAGAGGGACTCCTTAATGGGAGGTTGTCCCTTTTTAATGCTGCTCTGAGGCCGGCATGGTAATGGGGAATGTCTTGATTCCGTCGGTAATTGGTTCTGCAATGACATTTGGATGCAGAGCTGTCTCGAGGAAAGGGCCAAATGGAGCGAAATGTGATTGGAATGTTTGTGGCCATGTTGAAGGGCAGGGAAAGCGTTCATGCAGTGGCACAACGCCCCTGTCTCAAGCAGACTGCTTTGCTCCCTACAGCTAGTAGAACCCGACAGACCTGTACTCGAAATATCCAAATGTCTTCTTCCTGTAGGGCAAGGCCTAGACGTGGAGCCTGTGGTATAGGTTGAGGAATGTGGACACAGTTGACTGTGGAGAAAGTGTTCCTCATGCTGCACCTTCTTGAAGGAAGGTCTTGATGGTTTTAACTACAGATGGGTGTGGTTATTGATGCGGGGCTGCAGAGAATATCGAGACTGGCTTCATGATTGGTTAAAATATACAAACGGACACTTAACTCAACATTTTGGGGCGTTATGATTCGGTTTGATGTGCTTGATCTCATAATAATGTACTAACCACAAGCTAATGTGTTAGCCCCAAGCTGCTATACGCTTATGAGGATTGTACTGATTTTTGAAGTGATGTTTTTTAAGGAGGGGGGGTCTCATTGTAGGCTTGCTTGTCTCATTTTATTACACTCCATCCAGTGTAATCAGTATTAAAATCACTGCTTTATTTGCTCCAGTCTGAAACCTGTGCGTATTGAATTCTGAGCACTGTAACCTGGTACATGATAGGGCTGGGCAATATGACATTATTTTACCGATGTTATGTTAATTTTGATATTGTGAGTGTATCGTGGATATCGTCAGTGCTTACAGAACACTGACCAACTCCTATATATTTATATTAGTTTTCATTACAGAGAGTGTAATTAGTGCTGTTTAATTATTGTAATATAACCCCCTGTACTCTGTATGAGAGAGTAGCTAAATAGCAGTTTTTGAGAATCTCTCACTACTGACGCCTTTTGTCTGCATGTCAAAATATCACCCAGCCCTAGTATATAATATAATGTGACCTATTTGCCAGTGACTTCTGCAGTGGTGACTTTAAGGTAAAAATGCCCAGCCTGAGTGTAAAGCTTGTGAAAGCTGGTGGAAGTTCGGTTTCCCAGGGCAGCAGGTCGACTGTTCCCTACTCACTCCTTTGCACCGAGGGAGTCTGGAGCGCAGGTCGTGACTGTGGTGACACACGTGGGCTGGCGCACTCGGAAAAGGGGCTGAAGGTCTCTGCCGGCCCACCCACGGGCTCCGCTCACTCTCAGTGGGTTTAAGAGGTTAATTAGCATCATGTCAAGCCAGCTGTCAGACCGGCAAGACAGCGCTGCACAGTGAAGCCTAAGGAAGGATCTTGCACCATGCACTCTATTTCCCCCAGGGTGTAAAACCCACAGGCAAGGACTGACACTCCACAAGGATCGCACGCAATACAGTGATTCCAGTACATTGGGTGTAGTTTCGTCACAGTGCCTTGATTTAAGATTTATGATTTCTCAGCTTGCATGATTATGAAGCACATTTAAACATTTGCGTCCTTACTTTAAATCTCTTGAGTCCTGTACAGACGGGATTACTTTTACACGGGGAGGTGGGGAAATGTAATTATTACCAGAGTTTCTCAGTGATTTTAGTCCCGCCTGAATGCGTCATGTCAATCATTTGTAGAGTCCATGGTCTTTTGCCTTCTGTTAAAACGAGCTGTAAAAATAACCTCAGGTTATATTAATCTTGTGCAAATCAACATGTGGGTAAATATTCCATTATACCCTGTGGAAAAGGAGTTTAGCTCCTTAGTTTAATCGTGCATGGTACAGATACCTCGGATCATTAATGTCTGTGGCCAGCCTCAGCCAAAGGACTCCTCAGAGACATGACGATGCTGGCAGCTTTAGGCAAGTCATTGTGTAGCCTATGGACTTATGTGTTGAGTGTTATGAACATGTAGCTACTTTCAAGCTAAAATTTCATCAGGACTATAAGTGGATTTTAAGGTCTGTTCTCACGGTTCTAGAAAGTGCTCCCTCATGCACACTGTTCTACAATTTGGTTCTAGAAAGCACTTACTACAATTTGAAAACTTTTAGAATATTTCACATTTCTAGAACAAACATCATGATAAATATTGTAATGTTGGATGTTATAATAATTGATATTTATTATTATATATGTATGTGTATTTATCCTACACTGGTCTTTCTGAAGATTAGTAAAAAAAATAGTAATGCCTTATTTATTTATTTATTTATTTATTTATTTATTTATTTATTTATTTATTTATAGCATTCTTCTAATTCTAACCCAGTACTGTATTGTTGTTAGTATTGATGCTGCTGTTTTACAGGGCTGTCCAGTGAAATTGGGTCTAATTTGAATCCTTCATCTCATGCTATTGCCCAATAGTACACACCCCCTGAATGATGTAAATAACACACTGCCCTTGATGAAGTTAATTTTAGGTAGAGTGGTTTATTTATTTATTTATTTCTTCGCTGCGATGTTATAAATCTGTAGCGGCCATCTGCTGTGGCCTGTGTGACATGGCATTGCCTAATGACTGTATGCAGGGAAATGCACCCAGCTTGGCACGCGAGCACAGTATCAGCGTGACCCCACCGGTGTAGTGGTTAAAGGTTTTCTGTGGCGTATGTGTTTGTGTACAGATTCCTCCGTGCTTGCGCGCGGTTGTGAGGTTGTCTTGATAGCGTGACGCTATGAGTCAGAGTGGTTTTGGGGACGGCCGTGTCTGGTGATGGCAGGCTGACCAGTTGTCGATAAAGTGGCAGTGGTAATTTGACTAAAGTAGATCTGACCTGTAATTAACCCTGTTTTTAGAGTGATTTTTATTTATTTATTTATTTTTAAAATACCTTTAACCTGTTAAGAAAAACATCTGCTCCAGGGTAGTCATGCAGTGTGTGTGTGTGTGTGTGTGTGTGTGTGTGTGTGTGTGTGTGTGTGTGTGTGTGTGTCCAAATGTGAAATGTCTTGTGCTCTTATAAAACAGGATGATAACATTTCTCATGCCTTTATTTCCACCTGAAATCAGTAAGAATTGTCTAAACATGATGTCCTTCGATTATCACCAGTAACCAGTGGCAGCCAATCCTTGTGGCAACTATTACATCAGCATGACCCAAGACAACGCTTTTCTTCCTCAATGTCAAGCATAAGCCTGTACGACTGCAGGCTGCAGAGTTTACTTAATTAACACATTAGTTTTGAGTTAAGTCAAAGTTAAATGAATTGAACCTAAATAAACCAGTATTCCTCAGTAAAGTAATACATGAAGTTTAGGATAAGAAGTAATAGTTGCTCATAGTAATAGTTGCTAGTGGCCTTACTATATCTGCTCCCACAAAATCTGTAAATAAAAAGTTAGAAAAAGTTCTAAGCAAATTGACATATTTGAATAATGAATAATTTCTACTAAATCGTACTGCTCTAAAAAGTTCCCTCCGTTTGTGCAGTTCATGCTGTTCTAGAAAACCATCTACTTTCACACTGACTGTAGAGAATTCAGTATGCACAGTTCTAACGTTCCATTTACACTGTTCTAGAATTCAGTATGCACAGTTCTAACGTTCCATTTACACTGTTCTAGAATTCAGTAAGCACAGTTCTAACGTTCCATTTACACTGTTCTAGAATTCAGTATACAGTTCTAATGTTCCATTTACACTGTTCTAGAATTCAGTATACAGTTCTAATGTTCCATTTACACTGTTCTAGAATTCAGTATGCACAGTTCTAACGTTCCATTTACACTGTTCTAGAATTCAGTATACAGTTCTAACGTTCCATTTACACTGTTCTAGAATTCAGTATGCACAGTTCTAACGTTCCATTTACACTGTTCTAGAATTCAGTATGCACAGTTCTAACGTTCCATTTACACTGTTCTAGAATTCAGTATACAGTTCTAACGTTCCATTTACACTGTTCTAGAATTCAGTATGCACAGTTCTAACGTTCCATTTACACTGTTCTAGAATTCAGTATGCACAGTTCTAACGTTCCATTTACACTGTTCTAGAATTCAGTATGCACAGTTCTAACGTTCCATTTACACTGTTCTAGAATTCAGTATGCACAGTTCTAACGTTCCATTTACACTGTTCTAGAATTCAGTATGCACAGTTCTAACGTTCCATTTACACTGTTCTAGAATTCAGTATGCACAGTTCTAATGTTCCATTTACACTGTTCTAGAATTCAGTATACAGTTCTAATGTTCCATTTACACTGTTCTAGAATTCAGTATGCACAGTTCTAATGTTCCATTTACACTGTTCTAGAATTCAGTATGCATAGTTCTAACGTTCCATTTACACTGTTCTAGAATTCAGTATGCACTGTTCTAACGTTCCATTTACACTGTTCTAGAATTCAGTATGCACAGTTCTAACGTTCCATTTACACTGTTCTAGAATTCAGTATGCACAGTTCTAATGTTCCATTTACACTGTTCTAGAATTCAGTATGCATAGTTCTAACGTTCCATTTACACTGTTCTAGAATTCAGTATGCACTGTTCTAACGTTCCATTTACACTGTTCTAGAATTCAGTATGCACTGTTCTAACGTTCCATTTACACTGTTCTAGAATTCAGTATGCACTGTTCTAACGTTCCATTTACACTGTTCTAGAATTCAGTATGCACAGTTCTAATGTTCCATTTACACTGTTCTAGAATTCAGTATACAGTTCTAACGTTCCATTTACACTGTTCTAGAATTCAGTATGCACAGTTCTAACGTTCCATTTACACTGTTCTAGAATTCAGTATGCACAGTTCTAACGTTCCATTTACACTGTTCTAGAATTCAGTATGCACAGTTCTAACGTTCCATTTACACTGTTCTAGAATTCAGTATGCACTGTTCTAACGTTCCATTTACACTGTTCTAGAATTCAGTATGCATAGTTCTAACGTTCCATTTACACTGTTCTAGAATTCAGCATGCACAGTTCTAACGTTCCATTTACACTGTTCTAGAATTCAGCATGCACAGTTCTAACGTTCCATTTACACTGTTCTAGAATTCAGCATGCACAGTTCTAACGTTCCATTTACACTGTTCTAGAATTCAGCATGCACAGTTCTAACGTTCCATTTACACTGTTCTAGAATTCAGCATGCACAGTTCTAATGTTCCATTTACACTGTTCTAGAATTCAGTATGCACAGTTCTAACGTTCCATTTACACTGTTCTAGAATTCAGTATGCACAGTTCTAACGTTCCATTTACACTGTTCTAGAATTCAGTATGCACAGTTCTAACGTTCCATTTACACTGTTCTAGAATTCAGTATGCACAGTTCTAATGTTCCATTTACACTGTTCTAGAATTCAGTATACACAGTTCTAACGTTCCATTTACACTGTTCTAGAATTCAGTATACACAGTTCTAATGTTCCATTTACACTGTTCTAGAATTCAGTATGCACAGTTCTAACGTTCCATTTACACTGTTCTAAAATTTAGTATACACTGTTCAGTCTAGAATGTACACTTTTGGAGAATTCTATTCACACTGTTCTCGAACTTGCTATTCTTGCTCTATTCAGTCCTCAAAAGCTCTCTTCTGTCCTACAGTTTCATTCTCACTGTTCTAGAGTGTTCTGTTCTGTCCGTTAATTCGTTTCATTAGTCTGGCTTAGTAGTTTTTTTTCCCCCAGTCCTAAAACAGCTCCCAGTATTAGAATGCTGGTTTGTTGGTGTTTGCCGGTGTTTGGGTCGGTGGGCACACTGCACGTTCTAAAGACAACGTTCTACCTCCAGTAGAATGTTGGTGGGTGTTGGAGAACGTTTGGTTGGTGCGCTCTGAGTGTAAAGGCTACTGACGTGTCACGTGTATTTCTGTTCTTATTGACTTTGCCTGCTGGTTGGTCTGTATAGAATGTCTGATTCTCCGTCCGTTCCTGTGTGAATTGTTCCATTTCGGGAATGTTCTGTTGGGGAGGGAATGTAAAGAGCTCGGGAAGGAAAATGAGGAAGCCCACTCGTCAGCAAGAATGCCACAGTTCCTGTCTCCTGTCTTCTCTGCTGCTCTTTCCACCCCACCCCGCCACCGTCACAGCGTCACAGCTGAGCTCCGGCTGCCATGGTTACGGATGACATCAGCAAGAGCGTGGCACTCTGCAATCATTTGTTTGCTCTGTGTGTGTGTGCGCGCGCGCCTGAAGAGGAGGGTGGGGAGGAGAGACGAAGGGAGAGGTCACGATGATGCAGGCGCGTTGCCAGGGCAACTTTTTACTCTGCTGATTTTGTTATCCTTTGCTGGAAGACTAGCCTTGGAGGTGCACCACAATGAGGTCAATTGGAGGCAGACGCAGGATTGGTGGGGCAGTAGGAAGGGTGGGGTGGTGGCAGGCAGGATTTTGCTCCCCGCAGAAGCCCCCTTCACATGATTCTCAGCTTTTTCCTCCCATAGAGCTGCATTTGCCTCCCACCGGGCCAGCTGGAAAGGTGTACAGCGTGGCGAAGGCCTCTGAGCTCAAAGGATCACATCTCCCAGAAATGCTAATCACCCGCAGTAGGGAATGTCACGATCTGGTCTGAACGGTTGGTGTCGAGAAAAAAAAGAAGCATTTTTTAACATTTTTTTCAGTGTGAGCTATTTTAAGCCCTAGTGATGATTCCAAACAAGACCAGTATCAATACCAGCTACACTGTGTTGACAAAAGTATGGGGACACATGCTCATGCATTGGTTCCTTTGAAATCAAGGACAACCAGCATGTTTGTTCCACATGGGTGAAATATGGGCTCGGTGGGTTCCAGGTGGGCATGGGCTTTGAGTGCGTTTGTACAGGTGTTGTTACTGGGACCCAGTTAGGCTTCTCAA